>NW_004955453.1:8480910-8507394 GCF_000276665.1 Chinchilla lanigera | reverse complement strand
AAGAAAGAAAGAAAAAGAAAGAAAGGAAGGAAGGAAGAAAGGAAGGAAGAAGGAAAGGGAAAGAAAAATAGGTCATACTTGAAGACAAGAGAATGAGGGTTTGGGTTTTATTTATTCAACCACTCCTTATTGAGCATCTATAACATTGTAGTGCTGCATGCTGTGGGCTGGTGGCTGGAAAGGCAAGGCAGAGCACGCAGCCTTTTAAGTTGCTGGGGAGAGCACCCTTGGAGCATTGTGGACCCTCAGGAATGAGGAGCGAGGTTTGCTGATAAGTATCCTGTTTGAGAAAAAGCAGTCGGATTTAAAACCAAACAAAAACTAAAATAACAAAAGTGAGAGAGAGGAAGTCTTAAAATTATATGACACTCAAAGCCTTTCCTCTTTGGTTAGACATTTCAGCTTCATCGCCTGCTCTAACAATCTCCATGATTGGTGCTGCCGTATTTATAGCACTGAGATGGAAAATAAAAAGGCATCTCTTTAATTAGAGGTTTGAAAATATTATGAACGGTCAGTGAAAAAAGCAATATGGCCAAAAACATCATTTTGTTTTTGTTCATTCCTCCACCTGCATTTTAAAGGCTATAGTTTGTTTGCCACTAATTGTATTTGGCATAGACTTGGCGAGCTTTATGGGTGACACTTTCTCTATTATGGGCTAGGTCAGCGTCACCTCCTGGGAAAGGGAAGAGCTGGTTCATTGAATCAAAGGCCTAAAAAAGTCACCGAGGAAGTTTTCCTATAATCTTGTAGTTTGTTTTCTAAACAAGTCCTCTCTAATCATGGTGTCCAAGCTATTCTATGTCATTTCAAAGTATTTCACATTTTTAGTGCACTGGAGAAGGATCAGCTTGGCAAATGCACCGTCATTACTATTTGCTACTCTGACTGGGATTTTTAAGGCTAAGGAGACACGGCAAGTGCCCTGAATAATTATTAAGAGAGATTTCTGAGGGGCTGGGGATTTAGTTCAGCGGCACAGCGCCTGCCTGGCAAGTGCAAGGTCGTGAGTTCAGTTCCGGGTACCGGAAACCCCCCCTTCCCAAAAAAGAGAAAGAAAAAGAGAGATTTCTGGAACAATTGATCCAGTGAGCTTATGCTATCCGGGCTTTAACTTTGACGGCAACCGGAGACAGGACTCTGTAGTGTGAACAGAGATGCAAAAGGAAGAACACGTACTGTTTGTCCTCAGAGATCTGCATGTTCTCAAAGGAGCGAGACAGCCAGAGAGATCAGACTGAGGGTAACACCTCTCGGTACTGACAGGGAAATAAGTGTTTCCATCCTTAAAAGATACGTCATTCAGTCCCAAGTGTTCTGTACAGGAGTCTTCTTTTAGAATCACTGACTGCAACACACAAAATAGCACAGAATGAACGTAGCAATGGATTCTGAAATATAGTATGTTTTGAGCCAGATACAATGTAATCTTTTCAAATATGCTAATCCCTATCATCCCCACAGTGTTTCTAATCTTAGTATAGCACACATTTTGAAAGATGAGCTGAAACACAGAGAGGTACTGCATAGAAGATGATGTCAGGAAAAGGTTTTAATCCTGCTTTTGAGATATTGGAGACCATTCTCTTACCATCCAAGGGAGGTCACCTTTCACAGAGGTGTTTTAAATGTGTTCTCTCCTCAGGCAGGCCTCTCTCACGTATTTATTCATTTGTTGTATCACTCCATTCATTCCATCAGCATTAAATTAGTACCTACTATTGCTACATAGAATCCCACTGTATATGTCTCTTGACTGAAGCAAAACTAGGGCAAGGATCTATTCAAGGGAAAATATGCAATGGTTGCTCAGAATTATCTGCATGGTCGGGAGAAGGACGTAGGGGCAATATGGAAATTATTGCACACCTGTAATTCCTGCACTCTGCAAGGCTGAGACAGGAGAATCACAAGTTCAAACCTAACCTGGGCAAACTTAGTGACTTAGTGAGACCCTGTTTCAAAATAAAAACAGTAATAATAATGATAGGAAATATGGATTTATGCAAAGGTCCTGGGCTCAATCCCAAGAACAGCAATAACAACAAAGTAAATTACTATATCAGTTGAATCAGTAGAAAACCAGCATCTTGTTTGACATAGGGCTTATCTTCCGAGCATTTCACAAAGCTCTTATGCACCAAGCATTGATTTTCCACAACAAATTTAAAAAAAGGACAGAAAAGAAGTGCAGTTCAAACTCAAGCCCTCAGAAGATGAAAGATCCCAGTGGATGCAATCTACACACACACATGTGAGATAGAAACGGGATCCTGGACTGTGACACAGCAGCTACCCTGTAAGACAGGAATGCACTGGCATCGCCATGATGGGAAAACAAAGCCTGAGCCCAAGTGTGTGCACTTCCTCTGGCTACTCCAACAAATTACCATGAACGTGGTGGCTGCGAACAACAGGAATTTATCCCCTCATGGTTCTGGAGGCCAGAAGTCCAAACTCAGAATATCGACAAGGCTGAGCTTCTGCGGGGTCTCTGGGGAAGAACCCACTGCTCGCCTCTTCCAGGATGTGGCAGTTGCCAGCCACCTTGTCCTGGGGCAGCAACACTTTAATGTGCCTCCCTGGTCACATTGACTCCACTGTCTCTCTGTCTGTTTTTCACAATCTGCAGTATACCTCCCTCTCCTTTCCTCTATGAGGACCTACGATTTCATTTAGGACCAGGGAGCTGCCCTCTTATCAAAACCTTTAACTTGATTACACCCACACAGACTCTGCTTCCAAATTAGGGCAGCATTCACAGGTGTTGGGAATTAGGATACAGACTGATCCTTTGAGGGCTACCATTCAACCTACTGCACCAAGTAATGGCCAGATCACCCCGGGGGAAGTTCTCTCGTGAAGCAGCAGTTGTCACCAATTTCTTCTTGACCTAGACCACAAGTCTGTAAGTAGGGCCAAGTGTGAAGTTGTGTTGGCCGTACCTGAGCACACATAGTATCCCAGTGGCTTCACTGGCTTTGCCAAAGTCAGTAAAGACTGCAACACTGAGTTACACTTCTATCAACTTTTGCTGTTCTTTCCTGTAATAACTTCTTACTGTGTGGATGAACTAAAACAAATACACTGAGTCTCCTATCCTTGACTAGGATGGTGAAAGAGGTATGTTAGAATAAGTTGGAGAATGTACTGAAGGTTAATCAAAGGTTGATCAAAGTTTCCTCTTGGTCTAACAAAATATGCAAGACAGTGTTGTTTGTATTATCTCAGTTTTTGGAAAGTCTCATTTAGAGAATTAAAAAGAATATAGAATTTGAAGTCTGAAGGACCAAATTCCAAATTACCCTCTCTCACCTGCTGTGTCTGCTGGGGACAAGCCACTGTATTTCTCTGAGCCTCTGATTTTCACTTCCAGAATGCCAGAGAGATAGCTCAGTGGCATAGCACCTGCCTCAGTGACAAGCCCAAGGTCCTCAGTTCAATTCCCAGTACCAAAAAAGAAAGAATGACAATAATATCCACACATGCAGATTTTGAGACAGTGTAAGTGAACATTATTGAAAGTGCTATAAGGTTACAAAGGAATGTTAGCCATGTATTTATATATTTTTAGTTTCATTTGGCTTAATAAATCCTGTTTCTAATCATGATTTGGTTTTATAACAGAGTCAGTTCTTGACTGAAGCTCATGAGCTGCCAGGAAAAGCACACCTTGGAATGAAGTGATCTGTGCATCTCCAGGTCCTGCAGTCTTCCAGCAGCTGGAGGAGAATGAAAACCAGATTATCATAACAGCGTGGTCCTCACCCTTGTGTTGCTCTGGCCTGTTCTGACATTACTTGTTTGGTTCCCACAAGAACACAGATGCTCTTAAAAGAAAAGTGTCACGGGCTCCTGTGTGGTTAAATCCTAACTTTTGGAGGGGGTGTATTGTTTTTGTTCTCTCAAGATAGAAGATTGACTTGGATCCCTGAAAATCACCCACTAGTTTGTGTTATTTATTTTGTTTATTGTATCACAGGCTATTTGCTTTCTGCAATAGATTTGGGGCAACTGAAATATATTTTTAGAGATAAGAAACCAGAACAATTTTGAATGTGAAGCACCTTTGAATATTATGCTATTATAGCTTGAATTTATTAATCTTTATTAAGCAAAACTTGCCTGGCTAATTGCCTGCCAAGATGAGAAGACTGTATGACATACACCGTATTAAGTTGCTATCGGTTTGACTAAATATTTTAATAAATTACTTCATGGCATATATCCCCTCAGGCTTTTTAAACATAAGGACACATTGAAAAAATAATAGGGAAATGGAATCTCGTGAATCATGACCTTGCGGTAGCAGAAGTGGACTGTTAAAAGGTCATTCTTACTGAGAGAGGGGAGGTCATGCTGGTCTGAGCATCTCCAGCCCCCTCTGGGGCTAAGTAAATCTTCAGTCCCAGAAAGCCCCTGGTGCTTATCCTCTCAGACAAAGCAAAAGATCTTGCTTCTAAGTAGCTTTGGGGCTTTTCAAAATATTAACATAGAGAAGATTCTCACTGTCCTTACGTCCCTTTCACCTGGCCTTGCTCTCTCCCTGCCTTAATTCCTTTCTTAAGTACAAATAAGTAAATAACACACATTAAACTCACTGCCTAATACGTCTACTCTATTTGGGATAATTATAATTTGTGTTCTTATTTTCTGAAATAATTAAAAATAAATTCATATGCGAGAAAGATTTGCTTATTCAACTTAATGTTTACAGTTCATTCATTATGACCTGAGCAAAAACAGAGGTGCAACATCTAATTTCTAGAGTATATTTTATTTAACTTTTACAATAGAAAGTAAATCTCCTCAGAGTGAAGCTAGATATCAGAGTTTACAAAAGTAAAACACAAAACAAACAAGAAACAGTTGTTTTAATTCTATCTTACTTATATCCACTAAAATTATTCAAAGAGTTCTTCAAAGTGTTAATGGTTTCTAGAAAGGATTTCATTTTCATTGAGAAATAGTGTTTGACAAAGTTCAATGCCCACTCATGAGAAAACTCTACAAAAATTTGGAATAGATGGTCTGTATCAGAATCTGATAAAAACCTTCTTTGACAAAACAAAAGCCAGAATCATACTAAACAGTCAAAAATTAAAAGCTTTCACTCTAAAATTAGGTACAAGACAAAAATGTGCATTATCACTACTCTTATTTAATGAAATTCTGGAGGCATTAAAGAGAACAATTTGACAAGATGAAGAAATAAAAGGAGTAAGAATAGGAAAAGAACAAGTTAAACTACCTTCTTTGCAAATGGTATGATGCTCTACATGGAGAATCCCAAAAAACTCCACCAAAAGAATTCTAGATTTGATAACCAAGTTCAGGCACATATCTGCATACAAAATCAACACTCAAAAATCAATAGCATCCTTGTACACAAGCAACAAACACACTGACAGAAAAATTAAGGAAACAACCCCTTTTACAGTAGCATCAAAAAATGAGACACTAAAGCATCAATCTAACAGAGAAAGTAAAAGATTTATAGACTAAAATTGTAGTAATCTGTAAAAGGAGATCAAAGAAGATATCAGAAAATGGAAGGATACCCCCTGATTTTGGGTAGGAAGAGCCAACACAGTGAAAATGGCCATACTTCCAAAATTATTATGCAGATTTCATGAAATCCCAATCAAAATACCATTAGCATACTTCACAGGACTAAAGGAAACATTCCTAAAATTCATTTGGAACCAGAGAGTGCTAGAATAGCAAAAATAACTCTAGGCAATAAAGGCAAAGCAAGAGATATCACTGTCCCTGACTTGAAATTATACTATAGAGCCACTTCAATAAAAACAGCATGGTACTGCCAAAAAAAAAAAAAAAAAAAAAAAAAGGAATAAAGAAAAACAGGCCTGAGGATCAATGGAACAAATTGAAAGATGCAGAAACCAGTCCAAACATACTCAGCCTCCTTATCTTTGACAAAGGGGCCAAACTCATGCAATTGAAGAATGATCACCTCTAAGTAGTGACGGAAAAACTGGTTTTCTACATGCCAAAGACTAATGCTGGCCCATGTCTAACCATGAATTAAATTAAAATCAAACTAGATCAAAGATCTAAATTTTTTAAACAGAAACACTAAATCTGCAGGAAGATAGAGTAAGTAGAACTCTTGAAGACATATGTGTAGGCAAAGACCTCAGAAACAAAACCCCAGCTGCACAGGAAATATTACAAAGAATCAACAAATGGGATCTCATCATATTCAAAAGCTTTTGCACATCAAAAACCATCACTGACAGAGTGAAAAGACAACCCATAGGATGGAAAAAAGATTAGGCAGGTGTTCCTAGGACAAGGGACTTATATCTAGAGCATATAAAGAATTGAAAATAATCAGATATCCCAATTTAAAGACCCAACCCAAGAAATAGGCACCTGAGATGGATACACACTTCTCTAATGAACACATACAAACGTCAAATTATATGAAATTTGATTATATGAAAAAATGTTCAACATCTCCGGTCATTCAGGAGATGGAAATTAAAACAACACTGAAATTCCATCTCACTCTGGAAAGAATGGATATTATCAAGAATTCAACCAATAACAAATGCTAGGGGGGAATGTGGGGAAAAAGAAACTCTTCTGCACTGTTGGAGGGAGTGTAGACTGTTACAACCAATGTCAAAATCAGTATAGAGATTCCTCATAAAACTAAGACTAGAGGTCACATTTTGACCAGGCTATTCCCCTTCTTAGTATCTTCCCCAAAGAATTAAAAGCATAATCCCACAGCAGTATATATAAACCCATGTTTACAGCATCACAGTTTGAAATAGCCAAATCTTGGAAACAATTCAAGTGCCCATCGACTAATGAATGCATAAAAATTTTTTTTGTTATACACTGCAGTACTACTCAGCCATACAGAAGTATAAATCTGAGACATTTACAGCTAAATGGATGGACCTTGAGACCATACTTTTAAATGAACTAAATGGGACAAATGTGTAAATATGACATTGTCTTTCCAGTGTGAGAAACTGAAAGTATAAATAAAAATGTATGGTAAACATTGTGAAAGAAGAAGAAATTGTTTAAAAGGAAAGAACTAAAGAAAGGGAAGGAAGTAAGGAAGGAAGGGAAAAAAAGTGAGAAAAGAAGGATACAATGGAAACAAAACTTTACACATAAGGAAGGGAAGAGAGGTTGAAAGGAGGGGAGGGGAATGGGAAAAAAAGAAACATCAAGATATATCATGTATAAATACAAACTCCCCATAACGAATGTGATCATTATGCATATCTACATTCTATCAATGAACTTAAAAAGGAGAAAATTTTCCAAAAAAATAAAAATAAAGATAAAAATAGAGAGTGTGGAATCTCTAACAATGCATACTATTTGGGATTTAAATGTCTAACAATGTACACTATTTTCAACCTTCCTTGTTGATTTTTCAAAAAATATAACGTGATTTTTTGTTTTTATACTTAACTTTTAAAACATGCCTCAATATAAACAGTTTAATCTGATTTAAGTACATATTCTAAGGCACTAGAATCATTAGCATATAACAGCTAGCACCTTGAGACAAAAGGCACTGTATATACTCTATAATATGTGAATATTCATCCTTTTGTATTTTCTCTCTCCCTCCCCCATTTGTAAGGGCAAGGTGAAGCCAAACTAGAAATCTTTACATGTGTTTAGTCTAAAGTTTAGGATTGGCTATAAAATCCATATGACTAATAAAAACTAGAATTTATGTAAATTGAGTAGAAATAAATGAAAGAAGGTTAAAGAATTTGTTATTACTATCATGTTAGTAATTCCAGGTGATTTTTCTACATACAACTGCACATATTTTAGAAATTATGAATACATTGAGGGTGGGTTTTTTCTTTTTGTTTTTTTGGTACCAGGAACTAAGCTCAGAACCTTGTGCTTGCCAGGCAGATGCTTGTGGCACTGATCTATATCCCTGGACCCTACAGTGACATTTGAAAATTGCGAATATTTTCCATAGGTATCATAGATCCATTAATTAAAAGAACCCACTTGACTTTTATGAAATGAAGAAATATAACTGAATTTGTTAGTTTACATATTTGTTGCAAAATTTCTCTTTAAAATCACTTCCAGTAAATTAATAAGGTTTGACTAAACAAAGTTGTAAATGAAATCAGCACAGGTTTCATGTACATTACAGACACTGTTTAAATGAGCACAGAATTTTAGGGCTTGAATGCTGAATTGTTTCATTAGGCAATCGAAGAATGTGATATCCTGTTCAAAGTAGCTCCAGGACTACTGCATTTTCACATTTGCTGTTGTCCTGGAACTTAACACTTTTTCTAATATGGAAATTGGTAAACATTAAAATAGCCATTAAAGTAAAACAACAGGTAACTATTTTCTTCGTCTGAAGGGTTTACAAAGAAGGAACTACAGAGAGTATTGCAAATAGTTATCAACATAAATTTTAACAGAGATAGTACTGTACAAGTTTTATCTACTTCAATAGATAATCAGGGATATTTTCTCCTTAAAAGGAGATAAATATTCTTTAGTACTATCTCAACGTCCAATGAAATAGATGTGGTCATTTTTTAAAGTTCCATTGTGAATTTTTAAATTTTATATTAGCTTCAGATTTACAGAGATGTTATAAAGATAGTTTTGAGAGTTCCCATGTAGCCTAAATTGTATCCTCCTACTACTAACTTCTTCCACATTCATCCCAATTAGTGTAACAATATTGATACATTATTATTAACTAAAGTAAATCTCTTGTTTGGATTTGTATGAAAGCTGTGGAGAATGTAAACGATACTGTTGTTGAATGAGTATTCTACAGATATCAATTAGATCAATAAGACTGATACTGATGTTCATGACAACTTTATTTACTAATGTTATCACCTAGGGATAAGCATTTGCACATATGAATTGGGCAGGGACATAAAATATTTAGACCCCAAAGCGTGATTATAGAGGTTAGCAATTCTTCAGAATTTCAGTGTGAGTGACCAAGTTGGAGGCTCAGGATAACTGATAGGTAATTCTCATCTGAAGAAAAGGTAACATTTCAGTAAGCCTTGAAAGACAGAAAAATTTCGTATCTCAGTTTGAAGGCTGTAAGGCAGGAAGATTTCTCTTCTCAGGAAGGAATCCACCTTCAACTGACTGAAGGGGGCCCCTTTGTATAATGGAGAATATTCTACTTTATTCAGGTTACCAATTTAAAAGCTAACCTAATCCAAAAGCACCCCTAAAGAGGGACTGAGAGTGATATTTGATCAAGTATCTGTGTATACCGTGGTTCTGATAGTTGGTGCATAACATAAACCATTGAATTTTATTTCTCTCTCTTGTCTTATTACACTATTTAAGACTTTCAAAAAATTGTTAAATGAGAGTACTAAGATATAACACCCTGGACTTGCTCTCAATCCGAGAGGGAAATTGGCCAGTCTCTCTCCACTGAACATGTCATCTTTAAGCAGAATGCTGTCATGTTGTCTTTTAACAGAAATTATTTATCGTTTGAGAACATTTGCTTCTATTCCTATTTCACTGAAAGGTTTTTGATTTTGTGTTTGTCATGAATCAGTAATAGATTTTTATCAAACCCTTTTATTAATAGACTATATAATTTTTCTTATTTAGCATATTGATGAAATTAAATGCATGCCTAAATTTTAAAATATTGAACCAGTCTTGCACACCATAATATATCCCACTTCTGTGTACTATGATTCTTCTTGTTATGGTTGTTCGATTTTTTAGGATTTTCAAATTCCCTGTGATGAATGGCAAATGTGTACTAATAAAGTCTTTTAAAAATGTTTGAAAATTTAAAAATAAAGTTCACATTTACTATGATGTCCATTTTAATTCTCATGGTACTTGAAGGGGGTTTGGTAGTTAATTTTTAATATGCTTCTAAGGATAGTTAGAGTGAACTCAGAATTATAAGTGCTTCTAGATGAAAGAAAATTAAAAGAATTTATTGAAATAATTTCATTTAAGATTATATTAAAAATGTTGCTAGAACCATACTGTTAGTGAAAATTTTTATTAATTATCTATTATTGCACACAAATGATAAAATTGTCTTTAAAGCTGATCAGATATTAGTACTTTTTATAGGTGCTAGTGACAGTTTTGTAATCTATTAGGAAAGATTTCAATTTGCCATACACCAAATTAAACTTGATTGCAACTATCAATATACATAAGATTCAAAAATGTAAAGTACTGGACTCAGAGTATCTTTTAGAACATAATTGACTATTTATTAGCTGTTAAAATTATTTATGTAAGTTGTATAGCTTGTCCAAGTAAGTTTCCATACAATGAACTCTGCTTTTGCACTGCCAGGGTTGAACCCAAGACTTCTTTCATGCTAAGCAAGTGGTCTACACTGAGGAAGAACCACAGCTTTCCAAATCTGTCTTTCACCTATAAAATGCCACATCACAAATTAATAAGAGTAGTTGTTCTGCAAATTAGGCAGGTATAATATCACAAATATTAATGGAATATAAGTTAGAAGCTAAGTGCTTAAGAAAGTATAAACCCTATATAAATGGTAAAATTGTCATTCATTCTTGAATTAGAAATCAAGTAATGTGATTTTTAATTTTTCTTGGCCTTTTGTGGTTTTTGTTTTATCTTATAATATTTATTGCTAATATTAAATGATTCTGTAGGTTACTTATGTCTATATAAAGTAACAAAGACTGGCAGTGGTGGTAATACGTAAATACATACAGCAGATTTTGCTTTGCATTTGTAGTTCAAAGCACATATAACATCAGGTCATATAAACTGTACTGGTAAAGGTAGAAATGGAAGTACGCTGTTGTAAGACATTATGTTACACACTACTTGCATTTATATTAAATACAGACCATGATAAGAATGTGTATTCTAAGGTTAGAGCCACCACAAGGAATAAAAGAGAGGTACAGCTGATAAAGCTAAAGCACAGATGTTACTTACAAATACTCAGTTCATACAAAAGGATGCAGGGGCAGAGGAAAAGAATAAGTAAGGTATGGAACAATAACAAATAGAAGATTTACATATCACATCAAATTATAATGAATAATCTAAGCACACTAACGGAAGGCCAGAGGTTGTTCACACTGAATAAAGCAGCAAGATCTGAGTTCACACTGTGGGAGGAGCCAGACACAAAATATTATATAATTTCTGATTTCATTTACATGGAATTATGTACATGACACAATTTTAGTGGCAGAACATATATCAGTGTTTTTCTGGGCCTAGTTATGAGAAGAGCAGAAGGACATCAATTAGATCTGAGTGAAGTGTAGCGGGTGATAAAAGACTGCTATATCTTGATTTGGGGAATCATCACAGAACTGTGTACAGTTTGCTAAGATTTCGCTAAGACTTCTCAAACTGAGTAATTATTTTTTGGTAGTTCAGGCTGCCCTTGAGTTCAATATGTATCCCAGGTTGACCTTGAACTTGTGGCAATTCTCCTGCTTCAGCCTCTCCAGTGCTGGGATTATAGGCCTGTACCACCACGCCCAGCCTGAAGTGAGCATTTCTTTTTTTTTTTTTTTTTTTAAATCACTTTTACCAGAGTTTTGGTTTTTCTCTGATACCGGGAACCGAACTCAAGACCTTGCGCTTACCAGGCAGGGGCTTTGCCGGTGAGCTAAATCCCCAGCCCCTAAAGCTAGCATTTCAATAAGAAAATTTTATTGTACAATTTTTATAATACATAGTTTCATGCTATTCTCTATCTCTATACTGTATAAAATTTACTAGTAATAAAATTAAGTTTAAAAAGTTTGTGAGCATCCATGTGTAAAAATTTAAGATGGTGTAGGATGGATCTTTACTTCTGTTAGCTTGTTTTAGATTGCTTCAGAATTGTAGTTTTAGTCATGGATTTGACAAAGGAGTTATCAAACTATTCAGCCTTTGTCTCTTTGTCTCTCCCTCTGTCTCTGTCTCTGTCTCTGTCTCTTTCATTTTGAGTTTTTTCAGACAAAGTCTTGCTATGTAGCTCAGGCTGGCCTACAACTTAAGGAAATCTTCTTGCCTCGGCCTGCCAAGTACTGGGATTACAAGCATACATTACCACTCTTGGCTAGTAAGTTACTTTTAAGAAGCTGTATGTATGAACAGAATCAAATATGAGATAAGGATAATCCATCACTATTAGAACAATGTAATTTTTTAACTAAAATATCTTACATTTGGTGATTAGATTCTTAATTTTATAGTTTCAAAATTATCCTATACTTAGCTCTCAGGATAAGACCAATGGCTACTCTATTCCAAAAATGGGTCAAGATGTGATTTGAAGTCCCTGGAGATGTGAACAGGCTCATGGGAAGAAGCTTATCCATATTGTGTGAGATAATAAACTTTCTTCTCCACAGTTGTTTGCTATTGCCTAAGAAAGTAATTTCCCTAGAACCTCTTATATTACAAGATTCTATTCAGATGTTGTCGGTTAGCAAGAACTGTGGATGGGTGGTAGTGTATGTTAGCAATACTGAGACAAAGGTGACATTATGTTGGCAAAAAATAAGTGAATTGTGCATAGACATACAGGATGATTTGAGCTAACCTTTTGCTGGCATGAGAGTTTTTCTTTTAAGAGCTTAAACTAAGGAAAATACATGTGTATATTTGATAAACTTCAGATACTTCAGAAAATGAAATTCCCTTATGGGTGGACCTCATCAGTGAAGTATCTGTTAGTTCTTTGTTACTTATCATAAAATTATCCTTGATGAAAAATTTGAATATAATCCATATACTAATCAGAAACAGAAAATGCAAGTCAGTGTAGCAAGTGACTAGGTTCTCCCTGGTAATTTAAAGCCCTGGAATTCAGTTAAAGTAAAATAAATTGTTGGAAGTGGCCCCTTGGGTGTCCATTAGAGTTTTATGGCAGATTTAAGCACTTGGAATAGCCTCTGTGAGGACTCAGGAGGCTGGAGTGTCTCTTTGATCAATTATTGTGCTTCCATTAAAATATTTTTACTTCACTGTGGGGCGTCTCAGTCACCCTACATCTTGCGACAGCTGCCAGATCATCGAAGTGTTTTACTTTTAAAGGTTATCATTTCTCTCTGCTAATGCGTCCCATGTTTAAGGAGTGCAGCATGCAACTGATACAAATCTTTCCTGCTGGACTGAGAATTGACTTCTCCCTGTAGTGAAATGTGTTAATCATAAAATATTCTAGTGAAATTCAAGCGCCACCAGCTTAACAATTTGGCTGATAGCGTAGCATAAATAGTAACTTTGATGGCTCAACTATGTTGATGCCCTCTATAATAATAGAAGGGCTTGATTCATTATACATGGGTATGATGCGTCCTGTACTGAAATTCTCTAGTCTGTCTTTGCATTTCTACGTTGATGTAAAGTTCCGCTTGGACAATGGCCAAACATTACCACAAATCTCTCCCCCACCAAATATTATCTATAGGTAGCAAATCTATTCTTTGATTATGCTGGACCGATTATTAAAAAGTTATATAGTATTATGAGTGCTCACCCTACTAAATTAAAGTTATGAATATTTAGTTACAAATATGCAAAATATTTTGATCTCCTGAGATCTACATATACAAGTAGTATGTTTACTAATTTTAAAATTAAAGCTTTTCCTATTGTTACTTGACATATTCACCTTTATTTCTAATTTTTAGTTCTCTAAATATTTTGTATTTGAGGGGCTGGGGATTTAGCTCAGCGGCACAGCACCTGCCTGGCAAGTGCAAGGTTGTGAGTTTGATTCCCGGTACCAGAGAAAAACCAAAACCAAATAATAATAATAATAATAAATAAATAAATAAATAAATATTTTGTATTTGTAGTAGCACCTATATACACTATGTAGACAGTTGTTCATTTTTTGACCAATTGGATTCTTGTCAAATTATATTTATTTCTGCATTTAGAACATTCTTTCATTTTCAAATTTTGAGATACTTGTGGATTCTTACTGGTTTATATTTATTTGGTCATAATCTGAGTTATTTGAACATACTCTCAACATATAAAGCAAAGCAGGCAAGGAGCTGGTATATATAGCTCAGTATTAGAGCACTAGTGTAGCATGTGCAAGGCCCTGGATTCGATGTCTACCAATGCGGAAAAAAAAAAAACCTTCAGCCTAACACCTTTGTCTTACAAATTAGCATCATGCAAACATCAACATCTTCATGGGAAATTCTCTTTTTTTCTTTTTCGTTTTTGTACAGGGAATTGAACTCAGGAACTTGCACTTGCCAGGCAGGCGCTTGTGCCACTGAGCTGTATCCCCAGCCTTCCTATTTGTATAAAGTACTTGATTTTTATTTTCTAAAGTTCTTGTTTATTTCTTTTTGGCATATTTTTCTTTTGCTCCTCCTTGCATAGCTACCACATTCTTATAAGGAAATAGAATTTGCATTGAAATCTTAGTGCTGATAGCTTACAATGACAGCAATGTGTTCTCACTGTTCTGAAGGTGACGCATCCCAAACCAGGGTTGTAACACACTTTGCTGTTAGATTCTGAGGCTGGTCAGGAACGTCTGTTGTTCTTGACCTGCACTCACATCGTTCCACCCTCTTCCTCTCCCTTTGAAGAGCTGTCTGCCAATGACTTCTACACTTGCACATCACCTATAATACTGGATTCAGACCTATCTTAATTCAGCAGGATTTTATCTTCATTGTATGTGCAGAGTCTCTATTTCTAAGTAAGTCACATTCATAAACACCATGGATTAGGAGTTCAAACACAGATTTCTGGAGGACACAATTGATCAAAGAAAAGGTGTTCAAAGAACACACATGTCGTACATGTACTTTCTGCACCTTTTCGTCACAAGCCAGGGACTCATGGAAATCCCTCAAAGACAAACACGATAGCCTGCATACATGCATTAATGTCTGTGTAGTGTGGATACCTGGTAATTTATTCACCTACTCAGCCTTGGTAAGCAATCATTTCGTTCAGGTTTTCATCACTACAAAGCAAGCACCTAGTGCCTTTGGCCTTTTCAGTTCATTCTTTATGTCTATGTAATAGATTTCTAGGTGTGGTAGCAAAAGGAATATGTGACCAAGCATGGTGGTACATGCCTGCAATCCCAGCCCTTGAGAGGCTGCGGTAGGAGGATCATTGTAAGCTGGAGACCAGCCTGGGCTACAGAGTGAGTTCAAGGCCAGTGAGTTGAACTGTGTAGCAGGATTCTGTCTCCAAAAAATCCAAAGAACATATGTTTTAAAAACTTCCTAGTTCTTACCACAATGAGCTTCCAAAAGCACTTTCCAATTTCTCTTTTCCCCAGCAATAAATGAGTGCACCCTTTCTCTTGCATTTTCTTTTGCCAGAATAAATATTGACACTTTCATTTAATCTTTCTATATAAAGAATACCAAGAGATATTTTATTCCATTAATTTTCATTTCTTTATTAGTGAGTTTGGTCTATGACCATACCACCCTGAACATGCCTGATCTTACCTGATCTTGGAAGCTAAGCAGACTCAGGCCTGGTTTGTACTTAAAGGGAGACTAGTGAGTTTGACCATATCTTTATACCTTTTGTCAGTTGTTTGTGTTTGCTTTATATTATTCACCCTTTTCCTCCCAATTCATATGAATCCATATATTTATATGAATATATATTTAAATTATTGTAGCATTTTAGTAGTTATATTTCATTTGATGAATGACAATTAACTACACATATATCATTTGATAATCGATTTGTCTTGAGAAGATGTATAATTTTATACGGTTAAGTAGGAGCCATCTTTCCTTTCATCACTCCCAAACTGACAGTTTTGATGGTGAAAAGTTCTCTATGGGAGGATGATCCCTGCCCTTCCATTTGTAAAAGCAGGTATTGCAGTCAAGGTTATATTTTCTGCAAAGCTCCTTAAATCTTTCTTTCTCATAGTAATTGAGCCCTTGAATTTTTTTTCTATTCACACCCTGAGTACACTTAACTACCTTCCTAGTGGATCCATATGCCTGTATCAATCAAGCCTTACATGGGATATAGGAAGAAGGATGTCACACCCTTTAAAAGAGGTACACGACCTCCCTTTCCACTTCACTTCCTGTTGTCTAAAGTGCTTGTGCATTGCTCTGGCTATGAGGATCACTTTGGACAATGTCTAAGGACTGCAGAGTATTTAGCTAGGAGGAGACTTGATTCTCTACATTATGAAAAAACCATATGTGCCTCAGATTCAGAGCAGGACACTTTCCTGAGACAGAAATAAACTACCTAATTTAAGCCATTATTCCTTGGGTACTCAGCTAATGCAGCCTCAACTGCCCCACAAACCATATAGAAACTAAACAATCTCATGTGTACATTAGGAAACAATGTTAACCATCTGGCAAAGCGTATATGAGCAAAGTTGCATTATTTGGGCCACTAGTCATGCTAAAAGATGGACTTGCCTATATGATTCTGTCTGTTTAAAAGAGAGAATATTGGTCCTATTACTTTTCCAGAATACTATTTAGCAATTCATTAATACCTCTGTTTATTAGAGCACATAGTATTTGTTTTTTGAAGCAATGCTAACAGTAGGCCAAAGGAGTTCAAATGATACATTTCCAAATAAAAAACAGATACAAAATTGAGGTGGACATTTTCAGCAGTTGGTGTGACAGTTTCTGAGGCAACAGGGACCCCTGAGTGTTCAACACCTGTTTCTGTATTTAATAGCAAAATGCTCTGTATTTAGCAACAACAACAACTCATCCCGAACTCTTTCAGAAAACATAGCTTCATGCATTGTAAAAGCATTTTTTAAATAAACCTTTATTTACCATCTTAAGTGGTAATTCTTGTCAGTGTCAATCCTCTTTAGTACTGAAATGCCTAATTGAATAAAAGGGAATATATAAAATTGGCAGTGTCAGTATTTTTATTTTACTTTCACTAACTGGTCTTTCCCATCTTAATCCTTAAATGATGCTTTTTTCCCCCCTGCTTTTCTACCAAAGAAAAGTGTCCATTTTTCATTCCAAGATCCAGATATGAACATTTTCTGGTCTCTGTGTTAGGAAATTCTTTCTCCTTCTATTACTTCCGTTAGGAAAATTCAGTCAATTAGAGTAAAATGAAATCAACTTTCTCATAAATTCTGGAGAAAAACTTTTCACGCTTACCCAGAGATGTTAAATCTCCTTATTCACTACCACCTCCAGGGTCAGACTGGATCAATGTCTACTCCTGTTCTGGAGCTGGTCCCCACATGCCGGGTTCCTCCCTTGGAACAAATACGAATCAAAGACTTACTCACGTCCCAATCTCCAGAACTGCTGAGAAGGTAATGGATCACCTTCAATCTCTTATCAAATCCGTGCTCATCCCTGCCTAGGAGATGAAAATCCTGCATTTTGTAGTTATTGAACTCTAAATAGTTAATGAACATATCATGGTCTCTAGATTTCAAGGACCTCTATCTTCAATTGTTCAAGGTATGATGGGAAAGAGAATGATGCATTTGAAGGTGTTTTACAAGACCCGTCGAAACAGCCCCGAGATTTCTTTTCATCTTTTGTATTCCTTGTTAGCACCTATATTTTCATATACCCCGTGACCTAGTAGAGATAAGGACTAGTCTTACAGGAATTAAATGAAAATAGAAATAAAGGAAAAATGAGTGCAAAAGGGATAAGAAAGAAAGAAGCAGAGTGTAAAAATGAGAGAATGATACATATTTTATAAGGGTAGTAGAGAAAATTCCATGGGATTCAGAAATTAGACAAGAGTTGGATAAAGTGGCTTAAACTGATTAAAAGTAGATTAAGAGCAGGGTGGAGATGGCCACACCACACTTTTGGTCATGAACTTGGGAGGAAATGTGACAGGATAACATAGTGAGCAGAAATCTGTGAACCTGGTTGTCCATGTGGGAAATGGCAATCCATGTGGTTACTCCTCAGAACTGAAATTCAGGCAGTAGCAAAGAAAACCATGGGAGCTGGCAGTTACATACCTATATATCTACCAGTGTTGTAGGTTATATAAGCTACTACATTTTTTTGGAGTAAAATTAAACCATCAGTTTCATCTAGGATATGCTTCTGAGAAAGGAACTTCACTCTAAAAGTCATGTTCATTTACTTGCAATTTATTGTAGTTACACAGTTTACTGGAATACCAGTAATGAAAGGAGTGAACAGACAGAGTGATTATTTATCCTTATGAAAATTTCAGGGGATGAGGGAAGGTAGACTTTAAGACATGATGACATCAACATGAAATAAATGCTAAGGAAAAGAAAGTACAATGTGTTCCTTTGATTAATAACTGGAAACCTGATTAGTCCTGGGGGTGGTAAGAGAATTGGAATAGCTTAATGGGGCCCCTGGCAGAAAAGACTTATGGCTGGGACTTAAAAAAGAAGGAATTTGAGAGGACTCCAGAGACAGACATAAGGGTTGACTTCAGAGTCCGGAGCAGGAAGAAATGATGTCTTCACAGAATGGAGAAATCCCCAGTAGGATAGGGGGAGTGAGGAATCACGAGAATGGTAAAAGCTGACTTGAGAGAGGCAAAGACCAGATCAATATATGGCAAATTAAAGCCTTTTAATCTTACACTGTAAAGTCATGAACAAAAGGAAGACATGGCCACCATTGCATTTGGCAAGGTGTGTGGGAAGGGGTGGCCTGGAATTGAGCAGAAGGGGATCTAGACCAGACCCCATTGATGAAAATAGACAGGAGTGAAATCACGCAAAAAGAATTCAAGAGGCAGAATAAATGACTAGCTACTAAATTTCAGTGCTTGGACAAGGAAAATGGAACAGCTAGCAATAAATTCTAGATTTCTGGCTCAACATCCAAATGGAAGATGATACTATCTCCTAAGATAAGAAGGAATGGAGGATCGTCATTTGTGAGAAGACAGCAATCCTCCCATATGTCTTTCTAACCATCTAACATTAAAGCCTCCAAGGAATTCCTGTCTCTCTCTATTAATCAGCTAAGGCTGACCCCCAAAATACCTCAGACTAGAGGATGGAACAATATAAATATATTTTCTCACAGCTCTTCCTGTTGAAATCCAAAATTGGGGCATCAAAACTTTAATTCCTGAAAGACTGTCTTGTCTTTCATATGGCGTTTGTATTTTTCTGCTATTTCTTCCTCTTCTTACAAAGGTATTAGTCATATTCTATGAGGGCCTCGAATTTATGGCCTCATTTAACCTTCATTATCTTTTTAAAGTTCTAATATCCAAGTTTAATCACAGTGGGGTGTAGGCCATGGATATATTAATTTTGAGGGGACACAGTTCATTCCTGAACACTCTCCCATGGTGAATCCACTGACTACTAGATTCTTGCTTCAAAGGATTCTAATACTTGTGAAGCCACTGCACTTACTCCAGCTGAAGGTGATTTTTTATATTTATGTCTTTTTTAATATGCTATGAGGGTGCAGAAAGATTGCCTTAAAAGACCTCCTGTCTCCTTGTTCTACATTATTCTTCTAAGCATTCAGTAAAAGCTCATGCCTCGGATATTGATGTAGATATTTTTACTTTTGCAGGATGATCATGTTTAGAGTAAGAAGCAAATGAAAACCATTATGTATCAAAGATATTGGTTTAGAGATTTATTCATGTTTGAGAAATGCAATTTATATTTATAAAATTGAGTAGGAAACTTAGTCCTGTCTAAGTTTACTTATAATTGTAGCCATGTGTCTTTATAGATTTGCTATAGCTCTTTTATTAAGGAACCAAGCATCTAATTACTAAAAGGTACTTGTGTATTTGTATCCTGAATTCACGAAAATTATTAGAGCCAAACAAGAATGTATAATTACCAGATCATTTATTATCTACACTAAGTATAGGCATAATTCCTCCTTGCAACAATTCTAATAATGTTTCACTCTTCCTTCAGAGGGGGAGGACAAGGATGAGGAGGAGAAGGAGAAGGGGAGGAGGAGGAGCAAAAACTATTTCCAAAGGAGAAAAGAAAAGCCAAATTGTATCTGTCAGTCTTTGAGAGGACTCTGTCTTCACCATGAATGAGATGGGGAAAATCTCTGGCACTTTATATAAATTACCAGTTTGCAAAGGATTGCATGGGGATACGCACTAACTAAGTTTGAGCAGTAGAGCATTTGGTTTGCACCCATAGAGAAGTCATGATCTGAACCGAGTCATGATCTGAACTGCATTGAAGGGGGTCCTTCAGCCTCTGTACTGAGAAGACTGTAGGAGTCCATGACAGAAATAAGGAAGCATCAACAGCTAAGTGAGGTGTAGAAAAGTTTTGAGCTAGCAGTGCAAGTGTTGAAGAGGCATTAACTTGTGCATGTATTTTCATAAAAGAACCACCGGTGAAATATTTGCTAGTAGGCTGAATATGCAGCATAAGAGAGAAAAAGTGACCTCCACATGTGTTTGTTTTGGTTTGTCCAAAGCAATTCCATTCTTCCATTTTGAAGAATGGAATTTCCATTTACTACAATATGGATAATAGGTTAGGTTCTTAGGGCAGTAAATTTGGATGTATTGAGATGTTTCTTAATCACACCAGTGGAGGTGATGAGCAGGCATTCTGATCTATTAAAAAGGAATCAGAAGCAAAGAAATATTTTTTTAAAAGTTCTACAGTAGTTCTGTTGTAAAGAAGTTTTTATGTGATCATCGCATATTTTACACACACAGAATATATTGCCTTGTAGGGTGATGCCATATAAGGCCGAGGATTGCCAAAGTCACCAGAACGTGGAGAAAACACATAGGACAGATTTTTTCCTCAGAATCTCTAAAAGGAACCAATCCTAAAGAAGACTTTGGACCCTGGCCTCCATGAACAGTGAAAAAATAAATTTAGGGTGTTTTAAACCTCACAGCCTCTTTCTACTTTAGCTCCCATAAAGATTTGGGTGGCCAGGGAGTTCTACTGATCTGAACTATTTTATTGTTCTTGACTTGGGTTGTTGATTTAAAATGTCCAATAGCTAAAATGAAATGGCTCTTCTTCATGTAGCCACTCAGCCTCCAGTACGAGAGCCAAAGCTTGGTCCCATGGCAAAGGTCCAAGGAGAATGAAAAAATATGGTACATCTACCAGCCTCAGTCTGTTGCTGAAGCACATTAACCAACTGCACAGAAAGTCAGACGGTAAAGTCCAGACTTAATGGAAAGGGAGGGAGATGTGAGACAGACGTGAGGCATAATGAAATCACTTTACAAAGCATGATTGCTGTTGATGATGCTTGATTATGTATTTTTCCAAATGTCAAGAGTTATCTGCTATTTAAGCCACTTCTACAGGATTGTAATATTTTCTAGATGATTCTCATTGGACTTCTGTCTGTGTGCAGGAAAGAGTTAAGTAGCTATTCTATAATACATACATTCTTTTTGAGGAGGACGAGCACAAATGACCTCATTAATTGCCTTATCAGTGTGATAATTACAGTTCAAGATAAATAGTCTAATAATATTTTCTGGAAAGAGTCTGTATCTTTGGGATATCTTTAATGGGGTACCCCTGGTCAGGCAATGTTTATAGTTAATAAGTATATAATTTATAAATTTATAATGTCTGGCTTCTTGGAAAATGTAATGGATCATTTCATAAATTAAATGCTTCCCACAGTAGAAGATAAAGACAACCTAGGGACGCTAGGCCAGACAGTGTGTGTCTGACATAAAATAAGAGGACCAGTAAAGAGACTTTCCTTGGCCCAGTCCTCCTCGACTTCCCAGTATACCTCACTCTTCTGAACAGCTGGAGTGCATGGTTAGTTTCAAGCTATACTTGATCGCCTATATTAGCCAGGCTTTATCCTGCATGAGGATTCTGATTTGTGTGTATACAACTTTGCAACGCATTCCTTTATATTACCACAGCATATCTGCTCAAAAAATATGCTAGTAACATTTTCAAAATACTTTAGGAGCATAATTTCCTATAGTCCAGCAGCATGAAATAAAAGCAATTCCATTCCAATTGGTTTACTGTCCTGTTCGCGTGGTCAGAATTCACACTTTGGTAGAATAATAACTGCTCATGGAGGCTATAATTTACTAACTGTAAGAATACATATGAATATTTATTCTTTGTATGTGTGTTTATTTAGTCCCTACACTGTGTTAGTCATTGCTAAGGATGCAAACCAAATGCTCTACTGCTCAAACTATAGTTAGTGTGTATCCCTATGCAATCCTTTGCAAACTGGCAGTTCTCTAAAGTATGGTGAATATATTCTTCAGATTGCAACACTCTCAAAGTACTATTCACATTTCTAAATACTAATGCTCAATTTCTATGCAGACTAGCCATGGTCTAAAGAAAGGAAAAGTCTTTTATTCTAAACTCTGAGAAGCACTGCAGAGGAAGCACAACGCAGCAGTAAAAAGGCTCTAAATTTTATTCCAGTAAAGTTTACTGAGTAAACAAAGTGCAATGTAGCATCAATAACATGCGACTCTATAAAATTTAAATAAATTTAAATATTATAAAATAGAAGTTTCTGTTCTGCTGGAAGAAAATAATTTTGGAAGGATGGCACATCTCTGTGAGCCAAAGTTCAGAGTTGATCCCAAGAGTTTTGTCCAAGAATGGAGACCAAATGGGAGTGGATAAGTCAGCAATAATGCTCTGTACTTCTAAGTTTTATACTCTGCATTTTTTCTTAATTATGAGTATCTACTACCTATTCAAGTTGATTAAGCTAGATTATACTAATATAATAGAAGTAAAGCCTATAAAGTAAAATGTATATTCCTGAAATCCCTTTCAAATTATTCATAAATTGAATAATAATAATATGGTCTCAGCGCATTTAATCTCCTCTCTGCTCATGTGTCCCAGACCTAATTTGCTATGATCCCTAAATCACACCTCACCACACAAATACACACACAAACACATGATATAAGTTACATGTGATATTTCTTCCAGCTTTTCTACCACTGATTTTATTTCTTTGGTATAAATGAAGATGATTCATATCAGGTTTTCCTAGCACTTGTGAAGTTGACTTTTTCTTCTATTCTTTGGGGACATTGCATCTATCCAAAAAAAAGGATCAAAGAACACAAGCGTGATGATATTTGAGCACAGCTGTTTCTCTTGTTTCTGATAGCAGTCATATGAGAGCCACATGAGAAGGCCAGCTTGTGTATGAATGGGAAGAGAGTTTTTCAGAAGCAACCACAAATGCTTATTACCCAACGCTTGTTATGAAGATATTTAGATATTAGAGCAAAGTTGCTGCCTGAGAAACCAGCTCATATTAATAAGAAAGAAATAACCAAAAAAATTATCAAAGTTGTTCATCAGTCTATATTGTCAGGATGATTCACAAAATTGAACCTGTTTCAAACATATATGGATAGCACTTCTTGACATTTTGAAAACACAAAAGAATCATAACTATATTAAGACAATTCCATTTCTAAGACTCGATGCCAACTGCTGCATTTGGGGAGTATGGTTTCATAGATAATTAAGATTTGGTGTCTGTCTTTAAGTGTTTGTTCAGTCTAGAGGAAAGATGAATCAAGTCAATAAGTACTAAAATATAATGTAAAATATGTTACAAACCATCAGAAATGTAAAAAATAAATATAGGCAAAATGCAAAGTAAGAAAATTGCGCCTGAGTTTAGTGTTCCAGGGTAAGTTTCACGAAGAAGGCTGAGGAAAATGTAAAATCAGATTGTCAGGGAAATGTATCTGCACCACCTTCTTCACAGGCTCTGGAAAGATGTGTTTTTCTATGCAGTAATCAGATCCTTAGCAGGAAAACTGTTCACAGCTGAGATCTGTCAGTTATTAGGTGCTCAGCAGTCTGTCCTAAAAACACCCTCCTTCTGGTGGTTGGTCTATGTTCTGGAAGGTGAGCTTCCTTGTGTTTTATGAACACGTCTGCAGGAAAGAAGTGGTTTTGCATGGAAAGTTGGGTTAGAAATCTTTAGCACACACCACAGAATGCTATCTTTTAGAATTGGGAGAAGCATATACCTAAGTATTAAATATTTGGTTTCTACATGTGAATGGTATTGCAAAACCTTCAGAAGATGAAGTTTGGAATTAGACGTGGTGGGGTTTAAGCATCTACTGTGACATTATCTATGGACCTTGGATAAATGAATTTACTCTTCTGCACCATTGATTCTTGTCTTGTAAAATGAACAGTTAGTAATACATATCTATATGTCTGGCACAGGCTAAGTAGTCAGTAAACCTTTCTTATTATAGTGATAATAGAATAATTATTATTACTTGCCAAACATAAATACTTCATACACGAGGTCAAGAGTACAGTTCGCCTTGCTTGTAAATATCTCCACAAATTTTCCAATTAAGCAGGTTCAACCATTTTTATGGTTCTCATTATATCTCACCTTCTATTTTCTTTAATGTTAAATATAGTTCTGGTCTTCTAATGTTCATGAGATCAAATGCAAATTAACATTTCTTGGTTAAGTGACAGAATTACTAAGTAGCTGAAGAGATGCTAAGAGTAACTCATATAAGCCATTTCTAGTACCATAATTTCATTCCAATAAGGACCCAATTACCATGATTAAAAGAATACTAATGTTGCTTAGATTCAAATCGTGGTTCTGTCACAATTTCAGGTGAGTACCTTTGGCAATTCATTTCTTCAAGCACCATCTTTTTTTTTTTTTACTGGTAGAGAGAATAAGTAGAACTCTTTATTTTTTCTATATTTTCATTTTTTTATTTTAAAGAAAATAGTACAAAAAAGAACAAGAGCAAAATACAAACAATATGAAGCAAGGACATTAAAAGTGTTACAGGGTTTCAAACCAAATGATGGAGATTAACAGTGGTTGGTACATTGCATATTGTTATCTTCAACAAAGTTGCTCAGGCTGCCAAATATTCCATAGGGTTGTTGCTCCTTGATCTGCTCTCAGATTTTCCAACCTTTTAGAAATGTTTGGGACATCAGTCAACACAGAATTATCCAAACCATAAAGTTTCCATTATGGTTACTGGACCCCAATAGCTTCCAGAACAGTTATTTGATTACACTAGGTTATTTCTGAATATTTTAAACTATATTTTAAAGAATATTTACTTGTTTAACTGTTACTTAATATTTACTGCCTTAGAAGTAATATAGCCTCACTTCAAATTATGTCTCTAATAAACTAACAGTTGACTAATACATGACTTTTAGTGGTCCATTTAAGAAATAGGTAATTGATTATAGATTTTTCTCAGGAACTTCTGTGCAGTATATGTGACATTGATGTAATTCATGCATTGCAAATTCTTTTTTCCACAGAGTGAATATTACATATGAAGGGAAAGAAAAGAACTAATGATAGATTAACAGGATAAGTAACCTAATATACAGCCAGGAATTTGAAAGCTTGGATCTATGTAACTGAGTCTTATCCAACAAATCATGGGTGGGGTTGCACTCCTCAGCAGAGCTTTCTAATCGCAATCATTACCTCTAGAATAATACTGTTTACAATGCTGTTCTTAAAAATAAAATGAATTTTTAAAATAATTTATAGTGTGTTTCACTAAAAATGGTATTGACATTAAATTTTCCTCAACATGCTTCTGGAAAACAAACTCCTCTCCCCAACTTCAAATCAGTACACACCAATACCATCATCCTTTCTAGTTGTAGAAAAGTACCGTGAAAAAAAAGGGGGGGCCATAAAACTGAGTTTCCAGGAATCTCACCAATACCCCTCACCTGAAATCACTTGATTTTCTTGGATTTCATGATGCTATTCACCTCTTGGGATCACAGGATTATTCTGTAAAGATTAGAACTTCAACATCTATTCAGTCAGCTACCTACAAAGTTACTCATTAACTTGCCTAACATTTACTGAGTGGATATCAAAGCTCAGGTGTTGTATTCTCATAGCAAAATAACAGAAAAGAAATACAGCCTTTTGGTTTCCTTCACATTAAAGTAATTTCTGCAACAAGTTTAGAAAGAAGAAATTTGTGTAAGGGAAATTTTCTATATAAAAGGATAGGGAGGAGAAATATTAGTATGTGATCTACTTTCTTATTATACAAGTAATGCATGAATGGATGCTCGTACCAACATCAAATACAAAGGTTAGGAAAGGACAGAACATAGACAAGGAAATAGATGTAAGGGCTTTTGGAAAAGAAGCTCATGGTATAATATAATGCTACAATTTGTTTTCCCCATGGATATGTTTTGAGGATTTTTCCCATGTTGATCTATTTGACTACACTTTCTTCTCCTTTGCCTCTTCTTATTCATCCTTCCCTTCTCTTCCTCCCTCCTCACCTTCTTCTCCTTCTTCTCCTTCTCCTCCTTCTCCTCCTTCTCCTCCTTCTCCTCCTCCTTCTCATCCTTCTCATCCTTCTCCTCCTCCTTCTCCTGCTTCTCCTCTTTCTCCTCCTTCTCCTTTTCCTTTTCCTTCTTCTCCTTCTCCTTCTCCTTTTCCTTCTTCTCCTTCTCCTTCTCCTTCTCCT
>NW_004955453.1:8449571-8480810 GCF_000276665.1 Chinchilla lanigera | reverse complement strand
CTTCTCCTTCTCCTTCTCCTTCTCCTTCTCCTTCTCCTTCTCCTTCTCCTTCTCCTCCTTCTACACTGGAGATTGGATCTGGCATCTTCACAATGAACTCAGGATTTCATTAACTGTCAATTTTCGCCAGGCCGGGCTCAACTTTGTGAACCTCTGGCCTCAGTCTCCCAAAGTTCTGAGATTACAGTGGATTATAAGTAATAGGGGCCAGAATGGTCACTAAAAATTTCCCATCTCTAAATATCATAAGTACTGGGTCCTGAATATGAATTTAGTTCAATTTATATCAGTGTTTATTTGTGTGTGTGTTTTTATACTTCATTCAATATCCCACTTGTTAAAGTTGAAAAGAGGTAAGTAGTACATCCTGTGTATGTGTACACTGAGATGGTCCTTGTCAAAAGTAGCTGTGCCACCTGAGATAAAAATGCTAATACTAGAGAGCATAGTTTTATTCAAAACTATTTTTATCAACTTTGATTTATTTCTGTTTTTATGTAGTTTGAACACTTCTGAATTTATTACCAAGCAAAGAATAATACTTGGCAATACTTAGATCCAGCTCATTTCTTTGAAAGGTTATTCAAGAAGTGATAATATGAGATTGAGAAAATAGAGCTGGGAAAAAAAATAAACCCATATTAAGTGTGTAATGGTTTTTGGGCAAGTGGCTCAGTCCTTCCGCTGATCTCTTGAGAAATAATATAACAAGTGCTTCAGAACTGTTCCTCCAAAGATGGAGAGAACGGAATATTTTTCCACAGAGTACCATCCCCTGTGTTGAAAATTCTTTGCAAGGGTATTAATTCTCCAGGCTTGAAGTTCTGTGTCTGTGCTTACCTGATGGTGTTTCAAGTCCTCAGAGACAGCAGAGTAGGAAATCCTACAGCAGGAGGTTACAAAATACAGGGAACTGGCACCTGGCGTCAGGAGGGAAGAAGGAATGGTTTAGGGCAGTGCTGAGAACCCATGGTGCACCGGCCACCACCGGCTACTTGTTATCAGTAAAAGCTCTAAAATGTTTGCTATCGCTGGTTTAGGGTGCTGGAGGCAGACCTTTCTTATTTACACTAAGCAGTGCACACCTAGGCCTATGTTAGAATTATAAACTGAATAGGAATGCACTGTGGGATTCTGTCCTCTCCCAGCTGCAAAATTCTTCACTGTCTTTCTCACCTTCCATGCTAGGCTAACTTTCACTCACATAACTTTGTGATGGTCTATGGTCATACCACCCTGAATGCGCCCAATTTAGTCTGATCTCAGAACTAAGCAGGGTCGGGCCTGATAAGTACTTAGATGGGAGACACAACTTTATGATGTACATTCCATACATGGATGAAAATGGCAAGTGGTATTAACTGATACAAGCCATATTTCACTGACACGATGACACTATAGCCAAAGTCTTCAAAGAAGGGAAAGAGTCATGGATTCAATTAAGTGACACAAAAACAAATGGATGCTTAGACTGGTATTCAGAGGCTTATTTTTATTCCATCTAATCCTAATGAAGACAAGGACAGTGAGAAAGCAGAAGGGTGTATTCAAGGAAAATGCCTTTACCAATTTAACTACTTTGTGTTTGCATTTGTGGAACAGTGATTTATGTGGAACTTTCTGGGGTCCAACTATTGTTTCAGATATTAGAGACATTGTACTGTATAGCTTAGAACAAGTCAGAGAATATCACAATAGTTGAGAAAGTTTGACTACAGCAGATATGAGAAACATGGGACAGGTAAATTAATGGTGTAATTGCTGATAATGATAAGACCCGACAAAGAAACCAACAGGATGAAGAGTTACTGGGTAGGGTGAGATGGCTAGCAGGCTATAAATATGGCTGTAAGAAATGCCTTTTCAAAAGTTAACATATAAGCCAATTTCTTTAGGTAGAAAAAAGGACAATGTATTCTAAAACTCTAGATAAACCAGTTACATTACAGTCTAAATGAGTGCTTCCTGTGGTCTTATCCTGTGGAAAATGCATAGAAATATATATGCATAATACCCCTGATGGGACCAGGAAGACACAGGGAAGAGCATTCTGGACAAATAGAATAGTAAAGGTGAACAATCTGTGTTGGAAAATGGTAAGTTTAGAGCTAGAGAGTACCTATGCAGGGAGAATGAGTTGACAGATGAAGCAACCAATCATACAGAAACTTGTACACCAAGGAAAAAGAATAAGATGGTAAAAGAAAGGAAAAAAAGAAAAGGAGAAGGCAGGGAAATGGAGGAAAAAGATATGAAAAAGGAAGGAAAACTGAAAATAAAAACAATGTAGAAAAGTGAAGAACATTGTGTAAAGGATAAAAGTAAAACACCAGACTCATTTAGACAAAATTACTGAGACAAACTAAACAAAAATGTAAGAATTTAATGCTTCAAACAAGAAAATGCCCCAAAACCTTGGATACTTGAGTTTACGTTCAGAACACACAGAAATATAATCAGGAATGGGTACCTGATTAAAATATTGGAGATGCTTATTTGACTTTATTAAGACTTTAAAGCCAATTTCATCCTATAGTCCTTACAAAGACAAGTCTGGACAGACCACTTTACAAGATCTATAAAAAAGATCCCAATCTCCTGTATTATATTTTATTTACACAGAGTAACCCCAGGAGACAGATGTTTCTAAAGCATTCTTGTGTTGACTTAATTTCAAATATGTTTATTTAAAAATCTGAAGCAGTTCTACAGCTTGACAGGCATAAACAAGCTTTGCTCTGTTAGTCACATCATCTGTAAGATTGTCATTCTTTCTGTCTTTCTACTTGGCATTCATAACGTACAATACCA
This sequence comes from Chinchilla lanigera, assembly GCF_000276665.1. Lineage (NCBI taxonomy): Eukaryota > Metazoa > Chordata > Mammalia > Rodentia > Chinchillidae > Chinchilla > Chinchilla lanigera. The sequence goes on along the minus strand of NW_004955453.1, from coordinate 8,477,999 downwards.
ATTATTTACTTGTGGGGAAATTCCTGTGTTGTTTTGAAATGAATTATAACCAGTGATAAAATTTGACATGCATGTAATTTAACGTCTAAAGGCATTAGAGTTCTCGGATATGTTTTCTATCTGTAGGAGTGATAGGGACAAGATGAAGACTTAATTTAGTTCTCACCCATCTGAAAGGTATCAACCTTTGTTCTTGCATTACAAATTTTGACTTCATTCTTAAATTTCTTTGTGGATAAATATTAAGAAAAGGTAACTTTGCCTGAAGTCTGGTATGTTTGCTCATTGAGTGACTTGTGTTTAACCCTCAGAATGCTGGAGGGTTTACCTCCCCACACACTCAGGGGCAGCACCTAATAGCATGCCAGAAAGCACAGGGCATGGCAGTAGATGTTTCCAAGAGTCTCTAGGTTTGATCACGGCGGTCTTGGTTATAAAAGAGCAGAAAATCCAAGTCAAGTGTCTAGTGCGATAAAGGTTAAGACATGCAGAGAGAATTGCCTGACCCCATGTTCATCACTGGTGTGACAGAATGGAGCATCACGGTGCCTTGCACAGACTGGGTGCAGTAGAGCTTTGTGCTAGCAGCTCAGCCTTCTCTCCCAGCAGGTACACCTGTGTTGAGTTAAAGACGGAAAGTGTCTCTTTAAAAATCTGTTATTGCTCAGCCACATCGGAAAGTGAAACCCCAAATGCTATACAGCATGCTGTCTCCACCCATTTCTACCACACGCATTTGGTTCCATGATTTGTTTAGCGTTTTTTTTCTTGCACACACTTTGCATCAGGCATTATAAAAAAGAATATAGACAAATACAGAAGGAATGTCTATGATGCCCTGTGACCAGCATGAGGTTCTATGACATCAGACTGGTTGTGTTTGCCCCCAGTGATCTTAATTCTTTATAAGTATTGTAGGCCTAAGGGTCCCACAAGAGCATTATGAGTACTTTCTTCATTGCAACATTAGGAAATGAAACGTACAAAACCTCATGGGAATCCTGAAGACTTGAACTTAGGTGATATGGCCTGGTTAGTTGTAAAGAGAAAAACTTCATGTTAAAAAAAAATAGAAAGGCTTATACATGATTTTGGCAAAGTGCTGTGGCTATTAGAATAACTTTGATTTGCAACGTTTGAAATAAATTTTGTAGTTTGAAGTATTAGTTTTTGCAAAAAGAATCATCTCCATAAAATACCGTCATGAATAATGAGTTATCGGGCACTTGTTTTTTAAACAAAAAGTATACACTCTCCCCAGTGGAAATGAGCTGTGTGGAGCGTGAATCCTTCAGGGGATGCTGCTGGTAAGGTGCACTACAATCAAAACTTCATTTGATTCCCAAGATTGAACTTCCTTATACAAATACTGATATACCTACAGCTGTAACTATGCACACATATTTATCAATCAATAATAATATATATCTTCAGAGGCCTACAAATTGGACCTGGACATAAAAATGAAAGTATTTATTGAAAAAATATATATGTCTATGTGTGTGGAGATACACACATATAAACGTACTTGCCTGTATGTAGGTATACGTGGGTGCATACACACAAACACTCAGAGTCAGGTTTCCTTCCATGCCAGGGATTTAGGTCATGGCACAGTGACTCTGACTCTGGCTTTTTGCTTTCAACTTCTAGATTCATCCACATCACCACCTGCCCCACATATGTATACGGTCAACCCTAATATGCTGATTATTCTAATAAACCTGTCTTACCTGGGATTGCATGACTGAATCTTGACTGATTTTTGAGTGAACTGTGGATACAAAGTAACGTCCACTCTGGATGCTTTCTAGGTGATGTGTAAGAAAGGCATATATTTAGACTGTCCAAGACAACTAAGAGGACTATCATGAGCAGGTAGAAGGAAATGGACAGGCTGAACATATATCTCCTTTTTCTATACTTTTAAAAAATATTTTTAATTCACATACAATATTTACGATCCCGCAATCCCACTACCAGGTATATATTGAAAAGAAATGAAATAATTATATCCAAGTGATGCTGCACATCCATGTTTATTGCTGCACAAGAGCTAAGATATGGAATCAGTTAAGATGTTTATGAACAGATAAATTGTAAAAATATGATACATGCCAGAAGTGGTGCACACCTGTAATCCTAGCTACTGGAGAGGCTGAGGGGTAAGGACTGAAAATTTGTAGCTAGCCTGGGCAACATGGTGAGGCACTGTTTCAAAATAGTTTAAAAAGGGCTGAGAACATATCTCAGTGATACAAATTCTGCATAGTATATGCAGGACACTGGGTTCCCTTACCAAAAATGCAACAGACACACATGTGCACATGTATGCACACAAATATTCTGGTGTATATACATTCAACATGCAACTTTTCAGAAGTAAACTGAGAGGACTGATGAAGTATTCAATTATTTTATGAGTTTTCCCCTACAGACTACATTCCTAGAACGTTTTCTAAAAATGTACAGCTCTGACAATATCAGCCAATCATTATCTGCATGGAAGTTTTCCCTTTACTTAAAACAGGTGGCATATGGATTTTTGAAGTTCCCTATGCTCCTTATGAATTTAAACGTTGCTCATTTTATTCCTCTACAACATATGGCCAGTTTCTCTTCATGAACTCTTGACAAAATGCTTAATAAACAATGTCTGTCTTCTGTGATGTTGTTCTTGTTAAAAAGTTTCATAGAAGAATGGAAAGAATATTATTCTTTGAGGCAGAATTGCGGAGTAAAATTAAAGTACCATTGAATAAAGCAGTCACATTGGACCTTTCTGAATCTATACCAGTGAGGATAAAAACATCTGTTCTGCCCCACCCTAGAGATTTTATGAGGGTCACACCGGGACAATAGCTCTTGCCTTTTGGCTCTAACTTCATGTAAAGCTCACACCTCACTTTATTCTGCCTTCTATTTTAACTTCGTGTGTCATTTGTGTGTTTTTCTTCTCTATGAGGTCATTAATTCCTGAAGGACTAGTAATGTGCCTGATTTATCCTTCCATCTCCCACAGCTTGAGCTCAGCATGCACTGGTACGCAGTAAAATTGTTTGTTAAGCAATGTATAGATGTTTCATAGATTTGATGTGAATGCCAACATATAAAAATAGTGCATTTCAGAGTCACTGTGCCCCGGTTTTCTGACTAGTGGCCTACCATGGTACTCCTGTGCCACCAATGTAGGTCAACTTTCAATTTGACTCTACAGACAGGTGCCATATGTACTAGTTTGTTGATCTTGTTGGTCCAACTCTAAAGCATGGGGAATTCTTGAGTGGGCAATGGTACAAGTGTGGTTTGAGTAAGGTACTGTGGCATAATTCCACTCTGATTCTTTGGGCTTGGTTGTGCTCCTTGTTCTTAAATGGCTGTGTCTAGTAAGGAAGGATATTCATAAAATGTAGCCAATATAGGCTTCATAACTGTCCACCATGTTGGGTATGAGAGAAAGTTTAAGTCCCAGGATTCTTTGAAAGTGGTCTGAAACTTGTGCTGTATGGACACATAGCATTTGGCCAATGCCAAAAGTGTTTGGACCTGTGGCAAGAGAAACTGCATTACCCTGGCCAATGCTCACCAAGGGAGCTGTTGGCTTTTTGTATATGAGATTTCTCTATTATGTGTAGGTATTTGTAACACTTTATATCATGTAATATTCCTCCAACTTAGTAGTTAATATTAATATCCTCTCAGGAATGACAAAGTTGGGGCTCAGAGTGCCTTAGTAAATTACCCAACTACCATGGCTGATAAGTCGGCACTGGGGCTGGCAAGCCTTTTCTTTCAAAGGTCAGATAGAAAATATTTTAAAATATGTACATAATTCAGTTTCTGTTAAAATTACCCTGTTATTTTATTTCAGAAGCAGTGACATACAATATGTAACAATATATGTGTTATGTTCCAATAAAACTTTATTTATACACATTACAATAAGAGTTTCATAGAATTTTCAGTGTGTTCAAACGTTCTTGTTTTTAAAGTTCTTTTCAACCTGGTGAAAATTTTAAAAAATATTCTTATAACATTAGCATATAACAGCAGGAGGCAAAGTGGATTTGGCCTAGGAATCCTAGCTTGCTAACTCCTAGGGTATACCATATTGACAGAAAAAGCGCACTGGATCCTAGGATGGAGCTGGGAGTACTTCTGCAGCTGTGTAGTTGTCTTGATTCAGTTCACTATTGCTTCACTTTCTATGGAAAGTGCTGTCTCTCCCCTTGTCATTAGAGATCCACAGCCCAGATCTGGAGGCTGACTCAGTGGAACTAATTCTTCATAACTCTGGACCACTGGGCCAGCCTTCTTGGACTCAGGAGGGCACCTCCCAGGAATTTCTGGTTTCTATATAATCCCCCAAGCCCCACCAGTGGTTTCACTTCTTTGTGTTTCTGAAGTTAGCCCCAACTCCACAACTGATATTATCTCTCAGTAATGCTACTGTGGGCCATAATATTTTCTTTAAAGAAAAGTATTTAGCCCTGACACTAGCCTATGAATTGTACTAATGTATACTTTTTATTTTGAGCATAAACATTAAAAAGCTAGATTTGAGAAACAAGTGTTTGATGGCTCCTTTCTTTCCCTCTTTAAAAATGACGGCACACCATTAATGACAATCTGGAACCCACACCTGTTACAGAACACCAGCTGAACTTGCTCATCGGAGATTCATCCTGGGCACACTCAGGATCAGCCTGAGAGACAGGCAAGTGGGGCAGCTGCCGGGAGGAGAATTGGCATGAACTTGAACAGGTGTCCAGAGGTCTGAATAGTTAAAATATTTAAGATGGGATCTGTGTCCACAAGTAATTTTAAATGCCCACATCTATCTTTTGGTTTTACCTTGAAGCCCATTTTTGTAGAAAAATTTGAGTTTCTCTCATAGATTCACTGTTTTAGAACTACTAATTTTTTTTGCTTTATTTAACGTGGTGAATCAATATATTGTCACCCACTCAGCATAGTAATCTGTTTTATATATCCAGCTCATTAGGGTATGAATGATTAAAAATACTGTACAATTCTCTACACTAAAACAAAAAAATCTGGCTTCTTCCTTTTAAAATCTCATAGCATAAAAATATGAAGTATGACAAATTTAAGAAATATTTTAATTTAGATCTGAATTCAAGATATTGAAAGGGTAGTCACAAGAAAGAACCAAAGCACTTTCAAGACTTCAAATGGAATTCTTTTGTGAGCATTTATGAGAAGTGGCTCTACTGAGCAATTCTGTGTCCCCTGGATGCTATTTAGGATGACATATGGCTGTTTAAGATGTTTGCTAATTACATACTTGTATTTTCTCTACCTTCAGTATCCTGCAGTAAGGTTGGCCTTTGAAGCACATGGCTCTGGGAGTGACTTCTCATGGTCCTCTGACATGCACAGGCTCAGGAAAGAGTGTGTTCTTAATATATTGCTTTTAAATTTTGATTGCTATTGATAGTTTTGGTTTTCTTTTCTTTTTACTAATTAGTTCCATTGATTTAAGCCATTGTACCCTAGCAATCCCCAACATTTTTGGTACCAGAGAATAGTTTCATGGAAGACAATTTTTCCATAGATGGATATGGGGTAGTTTCTTTTTTTATTGTTAATTTGTGATGCACAATAATTACATCCCTCAGTGCTAGCATCACTGCCTCAGCTCCACCTTATATAACAAGGTACTGGGGTCTCATAATCAGCATACAGTCTAGATTATTTGCATGCACAGTTCACCATGGGTTTCAGAGTCCCATGAGAATCTAATGCCAACACTGACTGGACAAGAGTCAGATTTCAGGGGATGAGGCCAGTGGTGGGGATGACTATAAATACAGATGGAGTTTCGCTTGCCAGTTACTCTCCTCCTGCTGCACAAACCAGTTACTACTAGCCCACAGAATGGTATAGCCCATGGTCTGGAGGTTTGAGAATTCTATCTTAGTGTATATATGTATATATATCTCAAAAGAAAAAGACACCAACATGACACTAATACCAAGGATTTGTTAAATAACTTTGTTTTCTCATTTGTACAAGTATGATTTAATTTTAACTATTTCTTCTGGCTCATTTATATTATTACTGTCTTTTGGAACTACTGTCATTATTATAGCTTTCTATTAATGAAGATGCATTAATTAGAAAATGTGGATGAAATTTTTATAGATAAGAGGAAAATCACGCAGTCATGTTTTTATTAAATTGTATCCCTTGAATCCCTTCAATGTGCCAGACCCCCTGAGGGTGTGGGAACACAGTCTAATCTGGGTCAAGCACTGCTTTCCACCTTGATGTGGCTTCCAGGTCAATGGGAGAGTTACAAAACAAATAAAAACTACTGGGTCATATTTTAGAATATGACACACTTTGTTGTATAAAGATATTAAATGTGCCAAGTTCCCGAAATATATGTGATTGAAATTTGAATGAATGGTGGATAGGGTTCAACCAAAACAAAGATGTGACTCTATTTAGAGAAAAAGATCTTTGCAGTGATGATAATCATACAGAAGGAGACCATACAAAAGTGTTATATTCATCTATAATGGTCATTGACTGCAAATACTATACCTGTTTTTCAACTGAAGAAACTAAATTTCAAGAAGGCCGAGTACCAAAGATGGCCTGGTCACCATGTGATTTGAGTATGATCTGGAGTGGCAGCCTTGGATAGATGGTAATGAAGATCATATGCCCCAACTACTCCTTATGGTCTCAGCCTCTACCACTTGCAGACTTGCGATCTTAAATATATTGTTTAACCTCTGTGAACCTTGTTCATTTGTCTATAATGTGAATATGTGAAGGGTGCTTCTCTTATTTGTGTTACTGTAAGGATTAAATTAGTTCACATTAACCAAATGTTTAGAACAATGTCTAGCAAATAATTAGCAGCATAGAAGGGATTACTACTAAAATAACTTAAAATATGTCCACCAGGAAAGGTGTATCGAATACAGAATTGTGTGTTTCTACACTGCTTCTTGTTGATTTGGAAGATGCAGCTACATGTACAAGATTTATGCCCTTTTCCTTCGTTTTTGCATTAACCATAATTTTTGAGGTCAGAAGAGGGGAGCTAAAGGTAAGGTAGAAGACAGAATGTATCAATTCTCCTTTTTTATCCTTATGGGTATCATGTTCTCTTTCTCTCCCCCATGACAATATGGTTTTCTTTGAGGGAAAGTCAAACAAACTTATCATTACATTAAGACACGCAAGGCAAGGGAAAGAACAAATACATAAGTAAACAAAAAACAATCTTTTTTGATGCATAACAATTCATTTAGAAGAGGACTTTTAATGTTCTAAATAATGTTTTTTACATAAAACTGTTGCATTCATATGAAAAATGATGACTCTTTTTCCCAGAAGGTGCATTAACTAAAGTACCTGTGATGGCTGATACATTGTGTCAACTTGAGTTTAGAAGTTTATCAAAGTGACTCAGTAGTTCTGCATCTTAAGGAGTAGAGGGTATACCCTCGGGCAGCTATTCACACCTAGGAGGTTGTAATGGTTGATTCATTGTGTCAACTTGAAAAGTTTAGAAGTTTAAGTGAATCAGCAGTGGACCAGGGTCCTCACTTTGTCAACATCCTCGGCCTGTGCAGGAGAAGGGCAAGTAGCCTGCATACAATATAAGGGAGGAGAAGAGGCTGGCTCATCCCACTTTGTGCTCTTGCTGCTTTTGCTGTCTTCTGCTGCCTTTAACTGTTGCCCCTCACCATGCCACCCTGCCTTGAAGCCAGCTGATTATGAACTGAGATAAGAAACATTTCCATCCTTAATTTTGAGTGTGAGGTGTTTTGCTCCCTCAATGAGAGGAAAGTAACTAAGACAATACCACTGCAGGATAGAAGTTAAGGTTGAATCACTTAGCTTCTTTAAGCCAAGAATGGAGGAAACTCATAGTATTTCATTATATACTTTTAATCAAATACAAAATTCTTAGTCATTAATAACACAGCACATGTTACTGTAATTGCTGTGGATATATCTAGAATTATTTTGCACCCTATGAGATAATTATTACCTGGTTACAAAATTTATGATGGAAAACTGACTTATTTTATCAACTGAATATGAGAATTGTCAAATATCAATTTGATCTGCTAGTCATTTGTAACTCCTAAAAAATGAAGTCAACTTAGCCAGTGTGTAGTTGCTCTTTTCTAGACTGAAAAAAAAAAATTGCTTTTGCTAGTCAACACTCCAGAGAACAGATAAATCTTTAATTCATTCTGCACTAATACCCTTGTTCACATCATTCATTCAGGGCAATTCCAATCCATATGGAAATATATCTGATCAAATGCTCAAAAGTTCGAGAAATGAAACAGTAACTTAATGTACTATAATTTTGTAAAACATATACTTATGCTTGCCTCAGTGTACCATAATTAATTTAGTGAAAAAATTGAAAACACATGGAAGTTTATTTTTAGGGAAAGTACTAAATCTCTGTTCTCACTTCTATAAATGAATTACATTGATTCTAAAATTCACCATTTCTCGGGGGATACAGCTCAGTGGCACAAGAGTCGACCTAGCAAGTGCAAGGTCCTGAGTTCAATTTCTGACACAAATAAATAAACAAATAAATAAAAATTCATCATTTCTCTGTTAGTTAGCATCTTCTGGAAAAGTTTACTTACTCCAGCTGCAATGTTAACTCACTGGCTGGGATATCAAATCCTCCATATAAAAATATTTGCCACCTCAATTTAATCATCTATGCAATGGAGAATAATTATATGTATCCCATGGTACTGTAAGAATCAAATAGAATACTAAGTGGTAAAAATGTACAGTTATTGTTAATGATAATGTATATGAAGCATCTATTGAGGAACATAGTGGATCCTTGAGAAATTTTTCTTTTTTCCTGTCCTAAATTATTTACTTTTTATATGATAAATGCAACTGTTGCTTCTAAGCCATAGTTCCAAGGGAATACTATACATGTTCTTAAATTCCAATGCATAATAGTAAAATAGCTCCAAAAAGTAAAGTTGATCATTTGATACATGAATTCAGACAATAGCAGCAGAATCCTCTGTGATTAAGACTGTGCTCACATTTATAATATACAAAGAGCAATAGTGTGGGCTGAGTCTAAGAGCTTCTCTTAAAGAAAGATGACATTACTGTTTTGGCATTCATGAACCAATTATTGTAATAGAAGTGTTCAGTGAGTGACTTGGTTACTTTTCTCTCATTGCTGAGACAAAATACCTGACACCTAAAACTAAGGAAGGGAAGGTTTATTTACCTCAGAGTTGGTGGAGGTGTCAGTCCATACTTGGCTGGTTTCAGGGCAGAGTGGCACATGGCAGAGGGCAACAGTTCATGGTGGCAGAAAATAGCAAAAGCAACAAGAGTAAAAGGGAGGATCAGTGGAAGCAGCCTGTTTCCCTCCCTTACACTGTATGCAAACTATCTGCCCCAGGGCAAGTGTAGCATTCACATCCATAATTCCAACATTGGACCATGAATCAATCATAACTCTAGAAACCTGCTCCATGTCTGCATGAGGATTTCTGGGGACATGCAGACACGAACCATAACAGTGAGGTTTGATGTAACTCAGGAATCAATTAATTTTAAGCTAATGCCAAATAATTCTCATGTGCATTGCCAATATAATTTAATGAGCATTCATATTGGGTGTTTATTTATATTAACATTTATGAAGACTGGAGGTTTTGTACCATCCCTTTGTAGTCCTAACAATCTGGCTATTGAAATAAAGTGACAAAACAGTAAAAGTATATGATATAGAAAGTAGAAAGTAAAATATTAATGCAACCCATCATATCAAATTGCAGGGTCATGGTATTTCAAGGGATGGTAAGTCCATTGAATGGACTGTTTGAGAATGGTTTTGTGGTAGAAGGAAAGGCTTTACTTGATAGACAGGACTTGAATATTTAAACACAACACAGAAGTTTGCTAAAGCTGTGTGAGAAAGTTTGAATGGTGTGTTGTGGCTAGCTAAGGCTTCATCTTGTCTACACAAAAGAAGGTTTTATCCAAACTGATGGTGGATTCTGAGGTTTTTGGAGTACACTCTAAGGGGAGGTTTCCTTTATACCAAAAGGAAGATTCATAGTACTCTAGACGTATGAGATAGTCAATAAATAATTCAAAAAGAAAGAATGTGTGCATGCTTGTATTCATGCTTTCACAAAATGAATTTTTAAAATGGAAAGTACTAAGATAAGGACCCAGTTGGGAATATAACTAATAATCCAGCAGAAAAAAAAAGAACAATTAAAATACTTAATATATACACTGGAGGAAAAATTATACTGATTAACCTTATCCTAGTAAACTGCAGTCATTCAAACTGGCCAATTTAGAGAGGTCAAGTTTTACAACAGCAGTGGTAATGTTGGGAATTAGTGGGATTTTGTCTCAGATCTCTGATAAGCTCTATGGAAGCAGGTTGAACATGCAAGACCTTCTTTCCTCATTTTTATTTGCTGCTCACAATGTGGTTAAAGTGTTGAAAGACACTGTGCCTACAGGAATGTGATTTTGCCTCACTTTCCACCATCGTTTTCACCAACCATTTTCTTCTATTTCTTGTAAGTCTTAATCTACATATAACCCCCATTTTAAAAGACTTAATTATTAAATACATGAAATTTTGTAGTCTTTGCTTTCATTAAGTCCACTGCCTTTATTTTGCATGTTGCTTCAATCTTCACAATTAAAATATCAATGGCTGGCTAATAATTTTGATTTAACTTCTTATAATTTACTATCCTTCCTATTGTTGCATATTAAGTTTATTTCTATTTTTCTACTGGTAGAGTTAATGCTGTAATTAATAATTTTATGCACATAGTTGTGTCCTCTTTTTAGTTATTTCCCTAGGATACATCCTCAGGAGAGAGATTACTGGGTCAAAAGGTACAAAGGTTTTTATAGCCTTTCAGACAAGCTGCCAAGTTGCTTTCCAAAAGGACTTTACTACATCAATTTATAATACCCCAAGTGTCTCTCCTGATGATAATACATGTATTCCCACTCACTTCCTATCCTTTACTATTCATTACAGAATTTTCTATGCTATTCATGCTCTCCATCACACATATTATTCCTATTCCTTGTCTACTCTCCCCAAATAATCATTCTTTCCTTTGCTTCTCTAGTACTGTGAAAATATTTCTATTTCCACCTATGGCGCCCTGCAGTGTAACCAACATCTCATGTTTTTCTGACAGAAAACAGCATATAATTAGAGGTTTTGCCTCACTGAAGGAAATCTTTGAAAATATTTTTAAAAGGAAAAAATAAGAGATTATAGTAAAATCAGTGACGTCAAGTATGCTGTTAATTGATAGGTTTTTCATGACTTCCTAAAGGGGTTAAAATTTAATTTAATGGTTTATCTTCTTGTTAAATTATTGGTAGGTTTGTGATAACTTGTGAGTTTGTCAAGCCTTCTCTATTCAAGAAGGTCCCAATGTTGTAGCATTTGCTCCTCAGACACTTTAGGGTAAAGACAGAAAGAGCTTTCAGTCAGAGAGCAAAAATTGGCTTTGGATTCTGGAATCTTGACTTACACACCTAATGGCCATGAGGAATACAACTTCCCTGAGCTTCAAATTTCTCATTCACCAAATAAGAACGATATTAGCTATTTCCGTTTATCCTGTGGTAAGAACAGCATGAGATTACACATAGAAAGTGCCTAGAGCATAGGATCTCCCCAACAAACGGTAACTCTTAAAAGACATAGGCACAGATTAAATATATTTTCTCTACTTAAGTCAGTTATGATATGCAAAGAAGTAATGCTTGAGCAAACTTACCTCAGAATACACTAAAAGTATTTCTGAAATGTTTCTCAGTTTTGGGCTTCTCTGGACATTTGTGGAGAGTTATCCACTTTATTTTCTTGGAAAAATTCAAAGTTTGCATCCCAGTTTCCCAGATGTTCTAAAAGCACCGTCCACTGATCTCAGGTTGGCACCTGTACTCCAGTGCTTCTCAGAAAGAATCCTCCAGGAACTTACACTATCTGTTCTCTATTGAATAGTTCACCAAAAGCAGAAGCATCAAAGCAACTATTCCTATTTTTTTGTACAAACCTCCATTTAATATGTCCAATTAAGATCTGGATTTTTAAAAATTGTTATACATTTTAACATGGCAGTTTTGAATAACAACATAATAAAAAGTGTAAAACAAAAAGTCATTTTATGACAATCTATTAAAAAGTCATTTGGATGGCTTCTTTTTTGATAATGCCACAGCTCACACCTAGTGTAGAAACTGTACTGAATTATGTTTCCTAATTCACACTTTGCAGCACATCATGCCTACCTAACTTGTCATCATTTGGCAAGTGCTGCACATTCTGTTGTCTCCCATTGGCTTCTAGGACTGTTATTTCAGAGACAAATCACAAAAAAATTACTTTCCACTGGGTTTAGTTGTAGAGGCATCTAATTATGTGCAAAATTCTATATATTACAATGTTTTCAAATTTCAAAGAAAAAAGGTATCTTAAAAGTAATATTTCCTCACAAACCTTGGGGTGACATGAAGGAAAATCCTGATCCAGAAGTATTAAAGATACGCGCCCAAGAAAAACCAGCAGCAGCGTACCTTCCTTGAAGGGAGAAGTCTGTCTCTGTGGTGTGGGAAAGGTGACATAGCAGACTCTGTGACAAGAAACTTAGAAGGTAAGAAAGGAAAACCAGAATAAAATAATCTGTAACCATAGCTCAGAAGCACACAATAACATCATGGATTACTTTCATTCACAGGTACAGGTTTGTATCCAGTTAGAAAACTGAAAAAAATTGTGAGGAACCTCACAACTTTCATCCTCACAATCACCACCATGCGGACATCCTTTAAACTCAGATTTGTATCAGTCACAGTTAAGGACGCACTAAAATCTAAGTTAAACAAATTCCATAAATACATCCCTCAATGGAGAGAAGAGAAACACAGTCATCTTCAACTACTGTTAGGCACTGGCATGTTGAATTGTAACCTAAGTGAAATAAAAGCCCTTAGGTGTATCGCATCTCCCCAAGCACAGGAAAATTGTTATCTGAATGAGGCTGGGACAGCAAGGGAGTTAGAAGGATTATCTGGGGTGTTAAAGACTCTCAAGACTTTTAAGGCCATGGCAAGGAAAGAGAATTTAGAGAAAGCAACATGAGCACTGACTTTTATCTACCAATGGCAGGAAAATGGGGCAGGAGAACTGCAAAAGATAACTAAGAAGGAACAAGCATTCATGAGTTGTACAATTTCCCATTATAGGATGTTGAGCAAAATGCTAGAATGGAGAATTGGAGATGAGAGTGAGCTTTCCAGCTATGAGTAAAGCAGGCTTCCTGGTTATAAGGCACATAAAGTCTCTAGGATCTGGTCAGTGTTGCACCTTCAAGCAGTAAAGAGCAGATTCTGACCTAGCTCAAAAGCACTTGGATCTAGTGAACTAGTTCCAAGTAAGGTAATAACCAGTTCTTCACTGAGAGCATGTAGTCATGCTCCTTGTCTGGTTGAAGAAGAATGAAATTATTTCTGGAACAAATATTGTAGCATAAAATAAAAAAATGGAAAGAAATGAAAAAAGCGACTTCGGATCAAGAAAGAAAATAGTGAACTAAAGTAGATTCTGATTATGAAGAAGTTAAAATTATAGAGTGAAGCCATAAAGTAACTATCAAGAAATATTTTAAATGATATAGTAGAAAAGATGGACAATGTTCAGGAAAAATAAGAAAGCAAGATATACTTGGTAGAAATGGAAGAATGAGAATAAAAAATAGTAAAAGATACTCTCAATGGACCTGACAGGAGACTGGATTCAACGCAAGAATGGAAAAATAAACTTGAAGACTGGTCAATAGAAAACATCTAACTAAAAATCAAGAAGAAATAAGAAAAAATATGAGATGATTTCAAAATACTCCCACAAATTCTTTGACATTCTCCTGTCAAGAGAATTTGTAGTTTCTTTTACAAACACAACATAAAGTGGCAGCTTGTGACTTCTGATGCTAGGTTAGAAAAGTTCATTCCACTTCTACTCTATAGAGAGATTCACACTTGGAATATAGCCACTATGCTTTGAAGGAGCTCAGGCCAATGAAAGGGCCACATGTTCATGCCCTATCTGCCAGTCTTCACCAAAGTCCCTGCTGACAACCTGCATTACCCATGTGAATGACAAAACCTTTTAGATGATTCTAGCTGAAAACCTCTGTCTGGTTTAAATCAAATGAGACACAATTAGTGAGAGTGACCTAGCTAGTTCCAGTCAATGCCAAGTCCATGAGAGATAATAATCACAAAGAATGTTTTTGTTTCTTATGCACCTAAATTTTACATTATTTGTCACATGGTATCAGGTGCTGGGGGCAAAAGAAGAGTAATTGTGACTTGGAAAATAACACTAAATGATTTTACATATCTCTTATAAATAAGGACCCAGAAGAAAAAGAAAGAAAGGGTAAATGACTGAAAGGTTCCAGAAATAATGAAAGACCACTAAAGGCACATAGCAAGGCTGGAGTCATCTAGAAAAGAACCTATCATGAAAGCTGCTGATCCTAGTGCCTAGAGACTGTAGAATAGAGGAAGGGCAGACAGGAAAAGCACAAAGGCCAGCTGTTGTGTTGACAATGAGTGCTGTGGTTGGAAGACGCCAACAGAGAGGGTGAGTACCCACAGAATCCACAAAAACATGTTCTACAGAAAAATTCACTTGAGCATCTACTAAATGTTGTAAGAGCATGATTCTTTATTTTAATCTAATCCAAATTTTCGGTGAGCTTTTCTACTTCTTTTGTAAAACTGAGAGTTGATCCTAGGGTCTTCACACTGAGCTACCCTCCCAGCCCCTTTTTATTTTTTAAATGTTGAGACAGGGTCTCACTAAATCACTAAATTTCCATAGCTGGTTTCAAACTTGCTGTGCTCCTACCTCAGCCTCCTAGTGTGTGTGGGTTATGGGCTTGTGCCACCATGCCCTACTCCAAGGGATTCATTTCAAAAGCGATCCGAAGTGGAAGCTCGCGAGTGATGCTGGAAGCAGGTCCAGGATGACTAAA
Organism: Chinchilla lanigera; assembly: GCF_000276665.1. NCBI lineage: Eukaryota > Metazoa > Chordata > Mammalia > Rodentia > Chinchillidae > Chinchilla > Chinchilla lanigera. The sequence goes on along the minus strand of NW_004955453.1, from coordinate 8,462,907 downwards.
CACATGCTCTGCTCTTTCCCTTTTCCTTCTGTAGGTTTCCAAACCTGGACCAGGCTTCAGCTGAATGAATCCAAAGAGATGCCTTAGAACATTGGGAATAAAGTGACCCTAATATGAGGCTACTTGATAACACTGAAAAACGCCAGAGTTGCTAAAAGACCTTTCTAAGATATCCTGCTGGGGTGAGGAAGATATGTTTAGAGTGGGCTTCAAAAGCAGTGAAAAGAAACCATATATCTGTTTTATACTCCACCTTACTGTGTGTGGTGGATTCATACATGCATATCAACTATAATGGAGAGTAGATGTACGATGACATTATGATGGGCTGACAGGCTTCCTTTATTATGGCACCTGCTTAAACTACTACAATCCTTATGTGTTTAACTTCTCTGGAATTGCCCAGCTAGGAAGAGCTGCCTCACCAAGGTCATGCCATCTGCTACAAGCTTGGAATGATAACTGTACCAGGCTTCTCACCAGGGCTTTGAAGAACTGATTCATATTCATAGGCCAGTGGATTTGCCTGGAGTCTATGCAGAGATCTTGCGGCAATCTGACTCCTCTTTCTGCCCAATCCTGTCTATTCATTTCCCTCCCACAGGCAACAATCTCCAAAACATTCACTGATCAAATCTTCTGCCTGTTAATCCTCATCATAGAGTTTGGGATTACAACTTGTAACAAAATCCGATCTTCAATTCTACATGTCAATAAATTCTACATGTTTACTGGTTGAAATAAATAAATAAACCATCTAAGTAGAAATAGAAAACATAAGAGACTATGGCTATCTAGTGATAGGAGAATCTTTCTCAGTGAAGACTAGAAACTAAGAGATATTTTGAAAACACATCTTTTTTATCCGTTCCTCAGTTAATGGGCATCTATGTTGTTTCCAAGGTTAATTAGAAATTATTACAAATCGTGCTACTATAAACTTGGGTAAACATACATCACTGTGGTATGATGTTTTTAATTCTTCTGGGAAGATACTGAGAAGGGGAATAGCTGGTTCAAATGGGATATCTAATCCTAGTATTCTAAGGAATCTCCATACTAATTTCCACAGTGGCTGCACCAGTCTACCCTCCCATGAACAGTGGAGATGGGTTTCTTTATTCCCAAAGCCCTGTCAGCACTTGTTATTGGCTGATTTTTTTAATGATAGCCATTCTTACTGGGGTGAGATGGAATCTCAATGTCATTTTAATTTGCATCTCTCAAATGATCAATGATGTTTAACAGTTTTTCATGTATTTACTTGCCATTTGCATTTTTTCATACAAGAAGTGAGTATTCCTCTCAGATGACCATTTTTGAATTGGGTCTTTGAATTTGGGGAGTCTAATTTTTTTCAATTCTTTATATATTCTACGCATCAGTCCTTCATCTGTGGACAACTGATTATAATGTTTTTCCCATTCTGAGTACCACTCAGCCATAAAGAAGGTAAACTGCAGACTGTAGGAGGCAGATGGATGCAACTCAAGACCATATTCATAAGTGAAATAAATCAGACCCATATGTGTAAACATCATATTGCGTCATTAGTGTAAAAAACTGAACAAGAAATTACTATCCAAAACACACAAAAGCTATTGTGAACTGGAAAGAAGCTGTTCAAAAAAAAAGACAAATTGCTATGGGGAAAAAGAAGAAAGGGAAAAAGAAAAAATATATATGTATACACAAGATAGGATAGTTATACAGCTAGCTTATCTTAGTTCCTTGGAAACAGTGTTTTGTGCTAATATTGTTTAGACAAGATACCACACCTATATCTTATACTCTGATTAACTACTATGAAGAAGACGGCAATACGCAATATATCAGCTTTTGTAACTGTCCTCCTAGTCTGTTTTGAAACTCGGTTTCATCGATGTTTACCTTTTTTCTCTTTAAAATAAGAGGAAAGAAATCAGGCAATATTTTTTTAAAACACAAAAGGAGTCTAAAGATGGTGGGTGGAGAGAGAGAAAAAAGCAGTAAAAATTAAGATGTGTTGTACATATGTACCAACTCTTCATGATGAATGTAATCCCTGTCCACTCCAAACATGTACTAATAAAACAAAAGTTTTCAGCGAGGCATCTATTAATATAACTAAAATTCTTCTATATCAAAATTCCTTTCATTTATCTCTTTTTATTCTTTTGTTCTTTAAATCTGTTCCAAGCAGGCTTTTCATATGTCCCATACTAAACAATTACTAAATAAATGGCAAAACATGTCAGTGTGACTCCTCTGAGCATGTGCTAGTTTGTTCTCAACTCACCGAGCAGAGCTTCCTCCAGGAAGCTTGGGTGCATGACATATGGCCTCCAAAGGAGGCCCTGGCCCATGGGTTCTTTTACTCCATACACCACATGCTAGTCCTATATCTTTGTGTAAGCTTGTGAGGTTCCCGGACCTGTTGGCCATGCACAGCATCTGTAACTCCATGTGTTTTGCTTTGCTCCTCCTCTGCTTCCCACCTGATTGCTGCCTTCCAAACTAACCTTTTTCCAGGACACGATTTTCCTAGACAGTGGTTATCTTGTAGGAATAAGCTGCACACAGATGAGACAACAGCCACAGGATATCTGCCAGTATAAATAAGTTTCCTGCTAGAAGGACAGTTGTTCACAAATCAGATACTCAAGCATTAGGCTCTCCGCCAGGATACAGAAGTGCCCAGTGAAAGGCATGCTGTAAACATCCACAACCAAATCCCTTTGGAGCCCAAGAAGAGCATGGTTAGATTTTATAGCCTCTCCCAAGAAAGGGTCCTCAAGGCCAAGTCAGAAAACTACAACAGGAGTTCTAAATGATGCACATGTCATAATATTAAGCAGCTGAACTGGAGGCCTACAGCCACGCAATGTACCAAGTGGACAGGGGAGAGGTGAGAGTTGGAGAAAACGCTCACCTGGATGAAGGTGGAACAGGATCGTGTCTGTAAAGCTTCAAGTAGTGCACACCTTGCTTTCCTCCTGCTATGTCATTAACATGAGCGAGAAGGACAAGGAGAGAGGGTGGTGGAGACGAAGGAGAAGACAGGAAGGAGGTAAGAAACATGTTTTGAAACTCACATTAAATACATTAAATATGGATTGACCACATGTGCACAGTTATACAGAGAGAAGACTAGAAATGGGAACAGTTTAGTAATCTTGAAAGGAAATCAGAAATGACACATTTTACTCCAAGCTTAAATTTCAGAGCCAGTTTTCCAAGCTCCGTGCTGTATGATGGTGTGAGGTTTGGGAAGCTTGTGTTATGGGACGGCTGAACGACTAAGTTTGAAGGACAATTAAGTATTTCACACCGCATCTCAAATCCAAGATTTAGCCAAAGAAGAGGCTTTTACCATTTGCTTACATTGCAGTTTGAGGGAACTGACACAGTACAATATAAATGCATAAATATAAATCTCCCACCATTTCAGTGCAAATTACTACTCAAAATGAAGACAAACTTTTGAAACAGTGCAAAGCTATAGTGATAAAAACAGCATGGGAGAGGCACAAAAACAGACAGGAGGATCATGGGACAGAATAGAGGATGCTGAAACAGCCCAAAGTGTATTCAACTACTTGATCTTTGACAAAGGAGCCAAAAGTATATACTGAAGGAAACATAGCCTCTTTTAATAAGTAGTATTGGGAAACTGGTTATCCACATGCAGAAGACTGAATTTAGACCCATAACTCTGACTGAACATGTACTGAATTAAAATGAAAATGAATCAGAGGACTAAATGTTAAAATGGAAACCTTTAACATGCTGGAAGATCAAATAGGTAAAATTCTTCAAATCATGGGTGTAGGCAAGGACTTTCTGAACAGAACCCTGGTTACACACAAAATAGTACTAGAACTAATAATACAATCATATCAAATAAAACAGCTTCCTCACTACAAAAGAAACAGCTAACACTGTGAAAAGACAGCCTACAGAAGGGGCAAATGAAAATTTCCCAGATCTTCTTTAGCTAGAGGACTAATATCTAGGATATACAAACAACTCAAAGGATTAGACCCATCCAAATAAAGTACCTAATCAAAAAATGGGCAAGTGAAATGAATAAACATTTAAATACTTCACAGAAAAAGAAGGAGAAGGAGAAGAGGAAGGACAAGCACAAGGACAAGAAAAGGAACACGTCATCAGTAAATACATGAAGAAACATTCAACATCATTGGCCAGTACAGAAGCACAAATTAAAAGAACACTGAGATCTCATCTTGCTCCAGAAAAAGTGACCATCATCAAGAAATCAAATATAAGTACTGGCAAAGCTGTAGGAGAGAATGGACCCTGCTATATTATTGGTGGGGTGTAAGCCAATACAACTGCCATGGATATCAGTATCCATTTCTAAAACTAAAAGTTCCACTTGGTCCACTATTTCCCCTCTAGGTATTTTCCTGAAAGAGTTAAAGATAACATATTATAGTGATACATACATATCCATGTTTACAGCAGCACAATTCATAATACTTAATCTTGGAAGCAGCTTATATGTCTATCAGTAGATAAATGAATAAAGAAGATGTGATGTTTACAGACAATGCAGCACTACCACACCATAAAGAAAGATGAACTTGAGTCATTTGTAGGAAAATGGATGCAGCTTGAGATCATAATGTTAACTGAAATAAATTAGACCCAAAAGTATATATATTGCATGGTTTCTCTTATATGACAAACCCAAATTATAAAGAGCAAAATAAAAGATATATAATAAGAAATGGGGAGATAGCTCTTTCTCAAATGCAAAGGGGATTAAGAGAGGAAGGGAAAGGGGAGGAAAGGAAAGGAAATGGGATGAAACAAAGAATTACGGTGCGCTATGTACATGTACCAACTTCTCACAAGGAACGAAGCATTGTGTACTGCAAACGTGTATTGCTAAAAAATAAATAAAGCTAGAAATACTAATAAGAAAAAACACTGCTTTCTCTGGAATGAGCATAACCAAATGGTGAACACAGAGGTCCAATAAATTTGACTTTCATTATTTCCTAAGCTTGTTTGCTTTATTTTCTTACTTATCCAAAAAACTATGACACAAATGACGTAATACTTTACTCAGAACTTTATAAACACAAAAGCTTAGGTTCCAGCAGTTCTAAGAAAGCAGAGCTGGAGTGGGTTGGGGGTGATGGTTTGTACCTAAAACAAAGCAAACATCTTACTTTTTCTTAATCAGAAGCAGATTTTGTTTTGAATTTGAATTTCAAACCCAGTATAACACACTGAGAAATATGCACAGAGGCAACAAAGACTTCTCTATTAGTCATTTAGGCTGCTTTATTCATGTCATTGTGACCTAGCAAAGAACATAGTGTCCACAAAGACTAAATTAATGTTCTCTACGAGCCTCATGAAGTACATTAAGGTTACAATTCTTTCCCATGTAAAGCACTGTGAATAACAGAAAATTTTGAAAGTCTACCTTATTTTCATTTTGTAATCTAGATCAAGATACATGTTAGGATTTGGGGGGCACTATTTCTTCTATGAAACTCTTTTGATTTGTAATATCAGGAGCTTATTACAAGTAAATAGGAGATCAGTAACTATTAGATAATTCTTTTAGACTGAAAGACAATATGGAAAATCAGAATATTGGCAAGCAAAGTTTGTCATTTCCAAGTCTACACTAGTTAGATAATACTGAATTCTTTCTAAACTACAAAAAAGTTGTTTTCATACAGAGCCATTTATTCAATCTCTACAATCAAAGAAGTTTCTGCAAAACAGTTCATTGTCATTCTGTTATTTAAGAAATAAACATTGAATTAAACAAACATTTCAGTTTCAACTTTGTACATTTTTGGTAATAGGCTAACAAACATAAGTTAATTGTTAAGAAATTTATAGTCTCAAATATAATATAATGTTAGAAGACTGTTACTCATGTGTGTTTAAGATATTGTACATGTACAGAAAATTATAAACAGAATAATATTGTTCAGCTGTCTATCCATCTTGGTATAAGCAGGTTCAAGGTTCAGATTATGGGTGCGAATTGTTCTAACTACATGCCCTAGAGTCGATAATGTCTTGGGGTTATTGGACAGCAAACTGAAATCAGGGAAGCATGACAGAAACTATATCTTTATTTCAAATTCCGTCCCTTAACAAGCAGAATTACATCAAATTCCATCTAGTTTTAGAGAAATTAAACTTGTATTTCTCAGACATAGAAGTTTGACAAGGAATTTGGACCTGTTCACCTTTCTCTTTAACGTTCTATTAATAGATTGTAAAGAATAAAGGCAGTTAAGTATGTCCTCAAATTTCAGGCAAAAACCTTGGAAATTCTAATGATTATTTAGTAAAGAATTTTGGCAGGCAGATTTTCTAAATGAAGTGCCTCATGGAAATACTGAGGTTGCTGATTTGAGAGCTATTTCAATTTACTTATGTTGTGATCTTCTTAAAATTCAGTTCCCATAGCACAAGTTGAAAGAACAAGAGGCCAAAATGACTTCTGTGTGATTTGTTTTCAGACTCATTTTTCTTCATAACTACACTGTCCTTCTCTATATGGAGCTTTCCGTTGCATCCAGACATAGAAAATGATGTAAGATTGGCCTCAAACTGCTTTGAGAAACTCTAATTTTCAGAGATGAACTACAGTGCTTGTACATATTTTTCTTTTTCAAAAATCAAATCTGTTTTGTTTGATAGATCTGACTATTTAACTTGGGGAACACACTCACAAATTCAAGCATTGATCACAACTGTAAAATCTAAAAAATGCATCAGTTAAAACTTATTCACACAAAGAAGCCTTAATAATCACCTGGGAAATCATTGCATGTGTTTTGTTTCCTTCCCAAAGTACGTGATCCTTTTTCTTTCTTCCACCACAGCTCATACCTGTTCCTGGTAGGTATACAGTCTCTGCCCGCCCCTACACGTACGTCTCAATCACCTCAACAAGCAAGTGAGGAAACGGAGGGCTGAAATCTTTCTCGTTCACCTTACAAAACAGGTATTAGTTTCTGCCACATAAATACATGCTTGCTGACTAGAGAATATAAAAATAATCAAAGCACAAAGAGGAGTGTTTCATATATGGATTATGTTATTTTACAAGTAGCTGAATCTATGGGGATTAAATGTATGTATGCACCGTAATAGCTTTTGAAGAAACTCTCTACCAAAGAACTTAAATATAGATATGTCTTGACATTTGATAAGAGATAAACAACTTTAATAATGTAGCTTCAAGGACTCCAAAACAATCAAATTTATATAGGCTTACCCACAAAGAATATATTTATGTGTTTGAGGTTATTTTCTTGGGTTATTCCATTTATATGAGGCCCTCTACAGTCTAGTCTGATAAAATTAATATGATGCTTTAAAAATCTAAATCAGACCATTTCACTTTTCTCAAATCCTCCAAGGAGATCCCAGGTTAGTGTAAAATCCAAATTTTTTTTACCAGGAGTTCATGATCTGGATGCTCTTGTCTCTACTTCCAGTTCCTACTACAAGCCCTACTCACAGTTTCACCATATGAACCTCCTGTCTAACAATATTTTTGCAGTATCCTCTGCCTAGAATACTCTCATCCCAGATATCTTCCTGAATACTTCCTTCAGGACTCCAATCAACACTTTATCCCAGTGACTATCTCCGATCATATTGGCTATGAGAGCTGGTCTTCATTGTGCTTGATCCTCCCATTTCATTTGTTTATTCTTTTATAAGGTATTTCATCACTGAACATATTGTACAGAAGTTTATTTGCTTATTTTATGCATCCTCAACTAGAATGGGTGCCCCACAGGAAGGGAAACTGCCTTATTCCCTGATTAATTCCTTCCCTTAGCAAACAAAGCATTTAAAAGTATTTATTGAAGTAAGGAATAAATAATTTTAAAGCCTAAGTAACTCACACAAAGATGTTTCACAACTTACTTCTAAACTTTTAATTTAATTTAATTTTTTTGTTTTTGTTTTTTTTCTGGTATCGGGAATCGAACTCAGGACCACATGCTTGCCAGGCAGGCTCTGTGCCACTGAGCTAAACCCCCAGCCCCTAAACTTTTAATTTTAAAATTATCAGCGATACAAATTCCAAAACAATACTTTCAGAGAGATCCCATGTATTCTTACTTTCTATTCCCAAGGTTTATATTTTCAGTAATTATGAGATCTAGATAGAGTTATGGCATTGGTGCAGTAGTGTGCAGAATTCTATGTCATTCTATCAAATTACATAGTCATGAATCATCACAATCAAGATAAAAAACTGTTGCGTCAACATAAATCTTTCCTTTGCCCCCTCTTAATATGATGTGCACCATTCTACCCCTCTTTCTTAACCCCCATTAACTACTATTATGATTTTCCTCTCTATAGTTTAATAATTTTGAGAATATTATACAAGTCAAGTAACAGAATGTGTGACTTTCTGGGATTAGTTTTTTTCCCACAGCATAATGACCTTAAGATTCATCTAAAGTGATTATATATATATATATATATATATATATATATATATATATATCACTATAATGAACTTTTAAATGCTAGAGGTCTATGACATAGATGAACTACCAATGAGGGGCATTTTGGTTATTTCAGGTTTTTACACTTGAAATAAAGCTTTCTTGCCAAATAGCACACAAGGTATGTGAACATGAGGGACTTTTTGAGGGAGGTTTGAATGCTCAGAAGTGCAATTGCTGAGTTTACAGTAATTGTATTTTTAGTGTTTTTTTTTTAAAACAACATTTGCAAATTACTGTCCGGAGTGGCTGAACCATTTTACATTTGCAACAGCAATGAATGTAGACCTAGATTTCAGCACCTTTGCCAGACTGGGACCCCCGTCCACATGTCTCTTCTCTTCCTCTCCCCTCCCCTCCCTTCCCTTCTAATCTGTCTGTCTGTATGTATACTTTTTCTATATTTCCCCTTGTTTTGCTAGCTGGAATCTCTGGTGTAAGTTAAACAGCAGTGGTTAAGAGCAGATATCCTGAGTGCTGTAGTCCTCTTGATTTTACAGAATAATATTCAATCTTTGACAATGAAATATGATACCACTTTTACATTTTCTAGGTATATTCTTTGGTAAATCAAAGAAAGTTTCTATTCCCTGATTTTGGGTTTTTATTATAAATAATTATTAAATTTTGTCAATTTTCTGTTTTCCATGCATTGATAAGGTTGAAGATTTCCCCGCTTATCCTCTGTATATTTAGAATACGTTGATTTTCATCCAGTGTACCAACTTTCCATCAGAAAGGATGAATTTGGAATACCCTGGTATGAATTGCCTACACTACCTGGAAAGCTGAATATCTTTATTTGAATGTAGAATGACAGTAGTAAGACATTATTAACACAATGAACCTATTATTCTCTATATTGTAGACTCTCAAACAATTAATTTAAAAAAAAATCATAATTGATCATCTAGATAAATCAGAACACTACATATTTCTTACTGAAACTTTGTGATAGCATGAAGGTTAGCTGGAAGAAAAACAGCCCAGGAATAAATTGAAAGCATTTACAAACATGATAAATACTAACTACATTAATAAATATTGTAAATGTTAGATTAGCAAAAAAGATGTTTAAATTGCTAACTATATATTGAGTAAAAGAAAGTAGGTGTGAAGTTACAGGTTAAAAGTAAAGAGATAAATAAGTATAGATGCTAATGTTTATCAAACAATAGCTGGGTGTCCGTGTTAACTTGAGATATAATAGAATTCAGAACAACAGATGTAATCAGAGATAAACAAGTTAATGACAAGGGAGTGAGTTGTCTAAGACCCTACCTATCCTAAACATACAAGCATCTAGCAAAAGAAAAATCCAACTAAACAAGGCAAAAATGGATACAATTAATTGGAGAATTAGGCAGACACAGTGTTATACTTGGAGCCTTTAACACTGTCCTATGAAAAAATGATAGATGATGCAGATAGAAAACTTATGATGATACATACAGCCTGAAGAGCACTATCAGTTCAATTCAATTAATTCTTATTTATAGAGTGCTCCTTCCAACAATAGCAGATCATCCACTCTTTCAAAATTGACATGCAGTGTTCACCAGAATCACATGATACAATCTCACAAACCACCTTCTGAACCATGAATATGTTTTTGAGCATTTGAAATGAATAAAAATCAAGGGAACATATTTATAGATATCAATGAAATTAAATAAGAAATCAATAAAGAAACACAGCTAAAATTGCCAGGTATTTGAAAATTCAATAATAAACTTCTAAATAAAATCTGAGTCAAACAAGTCTCAAGAAAAAGTGTTGTACTCAATAAAAAATAAAACGAACAGCTTAGCACAATTTAGATGATTTAGTAGTAATAATGCTTAGGCAGACATTTACAGTATCAAACACATATGTTAGCCAAGAACAAAATAAGAAAGATATTAAATAAATAACCTAAATTTTGACCTTAGGAAATGAGAAGAAAATTGAAAAGTAAGCCAAAAGTAATCAGAACAAGAATCAATAGAATTGAAAAGCCTGTGCACAATAAAGAACTATATGTGAAATACAGGAACACTATGAACAACTCTATATTCATACATTTGATAATTTAAATGAAATGAGCAAATTCCTTGAAAGATACAATGCTCCCAAAACTTATCCAGGAAAAGGAGACAATCTGAGTTAGATCAAAGTTGTAAAGTACCTAAACCAATTATTTAGACACTAAAGAAGTAATTTACCAGGCCTATAGAAAAAACGTATAACATGAGATATTTATGTAGACTTTGTAGTGCATGATGCCATTTATGACATTCCCTTTACATGAGATATTTAAGGGAAAAAAAATGTTACTCATTTTCCACATTCTTTTCTATAAAATATAAACAAAAGGTTTACTTCTTAATTACAAAATACTAACAGTAAAACAAGGTAAGGATTTTTGGAACAAAATCAAAATAAAAAATTGTAGAGCAGTAATTGTCATGAATATAGATGAAAAATGTTCAGTATGATATGAGCAACAATGCTTAAAAGGAATTCACATCATGACCAAGAAGGATTTATCCAGATGTGAAAAAAGAGCTCAACATTCAAAAATAATTAGTGTCCTCCATGCACCAAAACAAAGAAAATAATCATATATCAATGGGTACAAAAAAACAGTTGAGAAAATCTATTATCTCTTCATAAAAAAATCTTTTAGCATACTAGAAATAGAAGGATACTTCCTCCTCTACAAAAAAATACAAGTAACGTCTTATTGAGTATTAGCAAGTTGGATTTTTTCTATCTCAGCCTGGAAATGAGAGAAGAAAGTTTTTGTTCAGTTTCTTTTTCATATTGATAGCTCAGATCAATAAAAATACAGATTTTTAAAACAAAATTATATTTGTTAATGATAAAATTATCTATATAAGAAATCTAAAAGAATCAACATAAATACTTCTTGAATTAGTACATTAATATTGTAAGGGTGTAGAACAAAAGAGCAATATACAAAGGTTCATTATTTCTTCCATAGGAACACTGCAAAAGAACTGAAATGAGAAAGTAGCACTTTCAATTTCATCAAATGATGTATTTAAGTGTAAATATATCAGTTATGTTCAAGAAATATTTTTAGAACCAGGTGTGGTGGCATATTTTCAGCATTTGAGAGACTGAGGCAAGAGGAGCCCTGTGAGTTCTAGACCAGCCTGGACTACAAAGTCAGTGCAAAGCCAACCTGAACTGCATAATGAAACACTCTTTCAAAAAGACAAAAAAAGGAAATATTTTTAGGAAATTATAAAACACTGATGAAACAAGTCATAGAAAATCTGTATATTTGGGGACTGGGGATTTAGCTCAGCAGCACAGCGACTGCCTGGCAAGCACAAGGTAGTGAGTTCAATTCCTGGTACCGGAAAAATAAATAAATAAATAAATAAATAAATAGATAGATAAATAGATAAATAAAAAGAAAATCTGTATAAATTCTTTTTCATGAATTGGAAGATTAAATGCCTAGATGTCAATTCTTCCCAAATTTCTTCATAGAATAAATGCAATTATAATCAAAATCCTTGCATGATATTTTGTAGATATAAATGAACTGATTCTTAAATTAATATAGAACAACAAAGGAACTAGAATAGCAAGTATTATATTGAGGAAGAAGAAAAATGTTGGAAGATTTAATACTTCTTAATTTCAAGACGTACTATAAAGCTACAATTGTCAAGACAGAGTGGTACTAACGGAATAATAAGCACTTAAAGCAGTGGACTCAAATAATATGTTCAAATAATTTTGATACAGTTGTGTATTCACTACAATAGAAAAAATACAGTTTCTTCATTAAATGATCCTGAACTATAGATAAAAAGTCCACCTGGCCAGGAATAAATGAATAAATAAAAGTGAAAGTAAATGAACACAGACACAGCTTTTACACATTAAACAAACATTAAATAAAGAAAAACAGAGATGTAAATACAAGAACAAACTTTTTAGAAAAAAATACGAGAAAATCTAATTGATATTGGATTGGTTATAAATTGTTAGATAAAATACAAAATCACCAAGTATGACATAAAAAGCAATAATTTGAATGTTAAATTTAAATATTCAAACTTGTGAAGGACCCTTTTAAGAGAATGATATTATCTATGACTAAAGAGAAGATATTAGTTAAATATTTCTGTGACAAAGAACTTGTATCTAAAATACATAGAGAACATTTAATTAGAAGACACACAATCTGATTTTTTAAATGGAAAAATATCTGAATAGATACTGTCCCTAAAAAAGTAACAGATGACAAATAAATACACAAAAATGCTCAATATAACTTGTTCTTATAGAAATAATAAAATGCTGGCATAAACTTATTGGGATGACTTTTAATTTTAAAAAGTTTAATAGCAATCACTGGCAGAAAAGCAGAGCAACAAGAATTCTCATTTATTTCTAGTAAAATGGAAAATGGTACATACAATCTGGGAGAGTGATCCTTTGTTCCCTTGTGAAACAATCTTAACGTATGACCCAGTAATTGTGCCCGTAGATACTTACCCAACTGATCTGAAACTTTATCCCCATAGGATCATGCACACAAATGGTTGCAAAAATTTTGCTAAAGAAGTTTTGATATGCTTTTAAGATGTTAATTAAACAAACTGTGATGTATCCATCACAATTTAGAATGTTACTCACCACCACCAGCAACAAAATTACTACCAACCCATACAAATAAATAGGTGCGTTTTAAAGGCATATTGCAGGGGCTGGGGATTTAGCTCAGCTGCAAAAGCGCCTGCCTGGCAAGCGCAAGGTCGTGAGTTCGGTTCCCGGTACCGGAGAAAAACCAA
>NW_004955453.1:8415627-8449471 GCF_000276665.1 Chinchilla lanigera | reverse complement strand
CAGGTATATTCCTAAAAATAGAATTCTTGGGTTAAAAAAAAAAAAAAAAAAAAAAACAACATTAAAGGCATATTGCTAGGAGAAAGTCACTCTGAGAAGACTTTGTACTGCATGATGCCACTTATATGACATTCTAGAAAAGGTAAGATTATAGAAAAATAAAAATATAAGGGATTACCAGGGTTTTGCAGAAGGACTGAATTAACTAAAGAACTTCTTATATCAATGAAAGGTTCCCATATGCCAGAATGGCATGTATTTGTTAAAACCTACAGACCTTTACAGAGAAAAAAATTAACCTTAAGATATGCATATTGAAAACATCATTAAATAGGTTAAGGGATAGCTAATGGAAAACAGATCAAAACAAAAGTATAAGACCACAACAAACATGTATTTCATAACTTCCTTGAATAACTTAGTGGAAAAAGACTGATTCTGGAAATTAATATTGATTACAAAGACAAAAGTAACTGTACATAAGCACTGCTCTGTATTTGATAACGCGGTTTCCCATAAGCTATCAGTTAACAATTTGGAAACCATTATAAATGAACATCAGACCTGAGGAATTAATTAAATAAATTGCACTTAATGGAAATCAGATCTCTGAAGCTGGAGTAGGAGGACAGAGATGAGCAGGAGCAGGAAGTTAGAATGATCCATTCTGTAATAGATTACAGTTGGAAACAACAGAATAAACATGCTTCACTTACTAGAAATACACAGATATTACTATAGAAATATATACGGTATTAGAGAACAAATGTACATTTCTACATATAAAGCAAATTCTATATATTTCCTTAGATAAATTTACATGCTGTATGTGTATATGCTAAAATAAAATGTAAAATGTAGAAATCAAATATGTATGTATAGGTGGATATATGTGTGATACATATGTAACTATATGGGTTAGTATATGCCTATACATTTCTCTTTCAGCCAAGAGAGCCTAAACCTAGTGTTCACAACTTGATTCCAATGTCACTCTCCAACAAAAAAAAAGAAGGATCATTTTAGAAATCATTAATCCTAGGACTAGGTCAGGGAATAAATAATATGGGCCTGGATTATCTTTCAAAATTATATATATATATATATATACATATATATATTAGGTAGATAAATTAGACATAAATATATATCTATTATATATTTATTGTAATATATCAATATAGTCTAATAGAATATATTAAAATATATATTTATATATAATAGACATATATATATATCTCCAAAGGGACCCACAGAGCTGAAATACTAAAACAAGTTTAACAATAAAAAAATGTACATTTGTATTATAACCAGTGTAAAATAAAAACCCATAAATCTAGACTTTTACCAGAAATTATTAAAAAAAAATTACTAGAGGAGACTAGAGCAATCTCCTATGCAGAAGCATCTAATTTATACAGTCACTCTGCTGTCCAGTAGGACCCCACACTTGACTCTCTACGCGTTAAGTACAGGCAGCACGACACAACTGCCTTCCAAAGAGCAGAGTACAGGAGAGCGATAACTGCTGTGGTTTGAATGTCTCCTCCAAAACTCCTTTGTGAGAAGCTTGATGCCCACTGACACTTTAAGAAGTGATTAGGCCATCAGAGTCCTGCTGTCATGAATGAATGTCATTATTTCAGGACTGAGTTCCCTATAAAAAGACAAGGTGCGGCACTTCCCCACCTCGCTCTCACTTTTCTCCTCCCTTCCCTTCCTCTCTCCCCTCCTCCTTCAGTTGCTGAAGTACAGCAAGAAAGGTTTTGCTAAACAGCTGGTTCCTGGACCTCGGGCTTCGCAGACTCGATACGTTTCTCTTCTCTGTAAAATAACCAGACTGTGGCATTCTGTTAATGGCAGCACAAAATGGGCTAAGACATCTAAGACATGAAGAAAATTGACACTGGAGAAACCTGCCGATCTCTGCCTCAGTGAATGATCAAGTCCAACTCAATGGAGAGAAGCCAAATCAGTATTTGGTAGCAACATTTTATCCTGAGATTTTTATTTCCCCCCAATGTGGCAGCCTAATCATGAGAAAAGCAGCAGAAATCTTTCAGTAGAGAAACATTCATCGAAATAATTGATCCAGAGTTTTCAAATTTTTCAAAAACAACAAAAACGTGTCAGGGTAAAGCTCAGCCTAAGGAAGAACAACAACTGAATGTAACCTGATAGCATGAAGCATTACATTGCAAAACATTGACCTAAAGCAAGAATTTAGAGAAGCTTGAACACAGTGTGCCCTTTAGTTAACAGTAAGTGCAATACTTGGAAAAAGTTCTATATTAATTTTAGATGTAAAGTAGGACAATGCATGTGGTGTGTGATGACTGTGTTCTCATCTCTAACTTCGTGTAATCGAAAGCTGTTCTTCAGAAATTGCATTTTAAAAACTCTTCAAGAAAATGCAAGTATATGGGCCTATAAAAATGTGCCAATGTGGCCTATGGACAGCTGAGATATTATTGGCAACACATGTGATTGCACAGTAATTAAGGCTTATCTTTGATCTCTGCATTGCATATGGATGTTTTGTTCGTTTCTTTTCCATGAACGTGTGATTTAGGACTCCCTGTTCTTTTAACCATCTTACTTGCTTATGCAAACTTTGTTCTCCCCTTTCAACTTGTAAGTATTAGTAATGGAAAAGTAAACTGAAGTGCCAAAGCCAAGGATTTCTAAGGAGGAAAGGACAAAGAAATAGTAATGACCTTCACGAGAAATATCATTGATTAGGAAATATTGCTTGTGGATATTGTCTGTACAGTAAACACTTCTGTACAGTAACTATAAAGATACCTAAGTGGCAATCAATTTCCTAGATGGTAATGGATTTTCTGTATGGTATTATCTTAAGCGATATAATTTGGAAATCAAATCTGCAAATTCAGTTAAATTTTACCACTTAATGTTATAAATATTGTTGGGAAGGAATTTTTAAAATGCTGAAGTTTATCAACCTTTTTGGGTTAGTTCCCTGAAAGCTGTCTACAACTCCATTCTCCGTGTCTGTGCTATGGGTTAATCAGAACAAGGACTATATGATATTTTGTAAAAAGGCATTGTTATGCTCACTGTGATATAGGAGAGCTTCATAGCACCAAAGGACACAGTGTATCATGGTCAGATCCAATTTTTAAACTTTAAAAAATATCCCTGTAGATCAAAGGTACTGCAATAGAAGATTTTAAAGATAGTAACTATACCCCAGTCAATCTTGTTGCCTTCGCCTTATTAATAACTTTAAAGAGAGGGTTAGGAAAACATCATTCTCAGGAAATTATCATTTTGAAACAAGTAACAGTAAATAGCAAATATTATAGTCGAGATTCACCATCTACTGCTAGAATCCTCCTTATGCAACAATATGAATATCTGTTTCTAAGGAGGTAAGGAACAACCAAGTCCAGTTTTCATAATACACACACAAGATCCAAAGTGAATGAAGCAAAAGGAAGCTACCATTTCATCCATTCAATCGTCACAGCACAATTGAGAGTGAGGAGGTGTGCATTGCCTAGAACTACGTGGTTTTGATGATTTTTGAGAACTTTTGTCCAAAGAAAATAAAAATTTTATGTAGTTGAGTCTAACTAATTGAATCTTGCAGAGCTGTGAAGTAAGAAGACCAAGAATATTAGTGTATTATTTCCTTTTCATTGAAAAGGAAAGCTAGTGCTAATATTGATTGGGGACTTTTTATGCCATATCTTGTACTCTGAGTAACAAGTTTGAAGATGACAATATGCAACGTACAAACTATTGTTGTCCTCCTATTGTTTTGTTATGAAATTCTGTTTTACCTTTTTTAATAAAATAAAAACTTAATGTTTCTCTAATCATTTAAAGGAACAGATGCTATGTTTTTTTTCAACTACAGTGGTTATTTCCCAGCTAATATTCCTAACTGGGAGAACACTGTGCATTAGGGTACCATATAGATGTTGGAATTGCTCTTCCAGAGAGTTCCATCTCCTTTGTAATTCAGTACTTAATGGTAATATTTGAATCTATATTTTGTCCTCCCAGCAAATCTGTCTATCAAACATGGCTTCAGCAGCTATCACCTCCAGTTTACTTCCAATTTTCAATCCAGACGTACCTCCGATGTTAAATGCTCACTTGGAATCCTGGATTATTAAATAGTTCTTGAGAATTTGCTCACATGGGCCAGCATGTCTGAAGAGAATCCATTAAATATATATTGCACAATCCTATGTACAAGTAACTGCAATAAAAACTGCAGACTCATAAAACCCAAAGGGTTCATAATCTAGAGAGGGAGATGAATATATACCCAACTAACTTGATTAATATGAAAGGGTTATGAGAGTCTAGAAGAGAAGATAATAACTTCTGGATATTTTAATTGCAGTCAGTTGCCAAGAAATCATGAGCTGTGCCACGTTTTAACCAAAGATTTGGCGTATGAAGAAGTGGTAATAGAATTAGTAAGATAATGTACAAAGCACTATCAAATGCCAAGAAAGTATTTTATTTGTTTCAGGGAAGGGCACATTTTTGGTGTGCATATGTCTTAAAATGTAGTACCAGAGGATAGAAGGGTAGATTTTGGGTGGAGAACAAAGTATCTTAGATACCTTCTTTATTATTTCTCTACATCTTCTAACCTGCTGTCTTGTCTAACTCCAGACAATATCCACAAACAATGTTTCCTAATCAATGATATTTCTCGTGAAGGTCAATAATTTTCCTTGTAGAACAGGGAAATGTACTGGAATGGAAAAGTATTATAATGTGCAATGGAAGAGATCTTAGTGCGTCACATACAGGTTCAACAAACTTCACCAAGGTCATTCCTTGTTATCAAACATAGGTTTGTTTGTTTGGCTCCAGTAATGATGAATGCATCCAAGAAGAAACTTGAAAAGATTGTGTAGAGGGATTCAGGAGGGACGTTTCTGAGTCTGGAAATCACATTCAGTGATAATAAGGAGGAATCAAAGAAGCCAGAATCAATCCTAAGTTGGACATTGTCAAGTGGCAGAGGCTAGTCTGGAACTGGGTCAATAAATGTGTGACAGAATTGGAAAGATTAAATCAGGGTGAGAACTGCAGTAGAAAAGGAGCTGGAAATATAGCTTCCAGTCTGGAAATATAGCTCAGTGCTTGCCTGGCAAGCACGAGGTCCTGAGTTCAATATTCAATGTCAAAAAAGAAAACAAGAACAGGCGCAATCACTTATGTTGGTCAGGAGAGGCAGAATTTAGTCATGTTTGCAGTGCTGGTGTGGTTTTGTCTATGTCCTGGTTAGGGCATTGTTTTTCTTCTGATGGGAAAACTGCAGACTAGTTATTCTCAAGGTTTGTCTTTAGTCTTGCTGATTGTTACTAAGACCAATTGTCATTTTTTAATTCATAGTGCCCTCAGCTACCAACATTGTCTTTGGTTGCATATCTGTTAATGACACATGAAAGTTCTTTTTTAGCTAGAAAGCAATATATGTTAATGACTTAAAACTAATAACTATTGTTACTTCTATAGTTTGAATATGGTTTGTCGCCTCAACTGGAATTCAAATTTGATCTCCTTTGTGCTGGGTTGAGAGATAGGACATTTAAGAGGCTATTAAGTCATTAAGAGGGATTAGTGGTTTTCTTATGCCTGAATTAGTGACTGTAAGAGTGGGTTGTTATAAAGCCGGGCTGTTCCCCATATTTTATCTCTTTGCCATCAAACTTCTTGCTCCTGCATGTCCTACAACATACTCACCAGAAACCTAGCCGAGATGGGCCTCATGTTCTTCAACTTTGTCATCTTCACAACCATAACCAGAATAATCTTCTATTCTTTATAACTCATCCAGTTTGAGGGATCTTGTTATACTGACAGAAAACAGAAAAACATATTTACTTTGTAAAAGATGTCTGAAACCAAGATTCTTTCAAGCATGTAAACTAGTTAGGAGGCTATTTTATTAAATCTTGGTAAAAATAATGGGGAGTCTCTATTTATGCATTGAAATTGGAAAGAATAAAGTAAGTCAACAGACAATAAGATTTATGACTTACCAGCCAAATGACAGGGGTCATCTATGATGAAGTTTGAAGTGAATTTTTGATAAACACCTTGAAATAAGCATAAATAATTAAGCATCTACTTAAATATATACATTATGCTCTATACCTTTGTATGTGCATTGTGGCTATCCTAAGAGGATTAGAAGATAAACCAATTATAGTCTATGACTTTATGCAGCTTAGTCACAAAAGAAGTGTGCACATATGTCAAACACATGATGACAATAAATGATCTAGGGAAGAATTTTGTAAACTTACAGGAGTAGGGAATTAGGAGGATGTAGATTGTTAAATAGAAATCTGATTGCTAATGCTATTGATACAAACATAAAAATATAAATATGAAAATCTAATCCCTAAGTAATCAAGAATGATATTACACAGTGGGTAGGTGAAACAGGATGAGAACAAGTTTTGGGAGAGAGTTTTGAAATTGGAAAAAATAGTAGAAAGTGAGTCCATCCTAGGAAAGTTTAACTGTGAATTATAAGTAATTGAAATCCACAAAATCATAACAATGTTTAAAAGTGATTTATCCTGCATTATCATTTAGACTTTCATATTATCAATAGTAAAACAGAACAGTCATTTTATATTGAATCATACCACACTGTCATGGGCACCTTATATTCTGTTCTGTTTATAAAAACTTCCACCGAAGTGGGTTACACCATTTCATTTAAAATCTAATTGCAAGCTGGGCATGGGGGTGCACACCTGTAATTCCAGCAGTCAGGAAGCTTAAGTAGAAAGTTTGCCATAAACTTGAGGCCAGCCTGGGCTACATAGTGAGTTCAGGGCCTGCTTGAACTACATAGCAAGACCCTGTCTCAAAAAAAATCTATTTCCAGTGTTAATAGCTTTTCACTGTCATAGATTTTTTTTTCTCCTAGAAGAAAGGAAGCTGCTTTCTTCTCAGGCTTTCTGGTTCCTGACACATGGAAACAATGGAGCTGTGATTATTCTTACCTGGAGCTACAATCTCCACTTCAGACTCAGGAGATACCACAGGAAGACAGTCTAAATTCTTAAAATAAAGCAGGAAAGTACACTTCATACCTATGTATCAAAGTATCTTAGTCTTTGCAGTTCTATGTTTCCTCTGTTTAGATTTTCTAAAAAACTTCCTTCAAGTTCTTATTAAAAAACTCATAACTAAACTTCCTACATCTCATTGTGCTACATGTAGAGGTGAAGGAAAGTTTTCACATAGTATCTTAAAATCTCAACTAAAAAGCTAAAATGTCACAGAGCCCTTGGCAGCACTCATGGTCCCACCACTGTGACACGTTAAGGATGTGTTAATAATCAAACCCACATGTGGTGATCAGCAGGAAGGGATTCTACTGGTACCTGGCACTCACTTAGAAAGGTCATGATATGCAAAGTATCCCAACAAGATGAGCCCAAACAGTCTTCCATGGCTTTACTCTATGGTGAAGCTATACTTGGGGGTGGGCATAGTGAGTTCAAGTGCATTTCCCTGTAGCATTTTAAACAGCTTTGTTTCTTCTCCTTCCTGTTAATGACTTCTCTCCCTGTCTTCTTTGGGCAGTTTAACTATCCTACTTCTTCCTGAGATCACACTTCCTCCTATGGAGTTCATCTAGTGCAGATATTCTCCAACCTCCATACCTTATTTTCCCTTATTTGATTTTTTTAGGTGTTCATCAGTTTCAGGAAACTGTTATTCTGAAAATAATTTTCTAGTTTTCTATTTTTAGTTTCTTTTGTTCTCTTATTATTTATACCAGATTCACTTGAACAAATATTTTAAATTGTCAATATCTTTGGTTTCTATCTCATTTTGCATGCATGTACAAACATGCATGCGTATCTGTGTCTCTCTCTATAATATATATATATTAGATATTTATTCATGTATATATGGTACCAAATCTGCATTTGTTTTCTACTTCACACAAAATATCTGCTCTTTTAAAATTAAAATTGGTTTGGGATGGGAATCATATTTCTGTCACACTTTTGTTTAATGTTAATTAACCATTTTATATGTTTTGGCATTAAGAAAAAATTCTCAAGAATACCTAGAATATGAAGTAAATATGTGCACTTACATACATTATGTAATTTAACATAAAAAATATAGTACACATTTATGAGTTATACAGAAAAACAAAAGTAATAGAATATACAGATGTGTAAATTCATAATATTGTATAAGATACAGAGCCCAACAAATTTCAAGATCCGCTACTGTTAAACTGGAGCCCCATGACATGGAAATCTTGTCCAAATGCCAACAGGCTTGGGACCTAGGAAGGCCCAATGTTTCATTTTGAGTCTGAAGGCAAGTAAAAAGCAACGTCTCAGCTGAAGACACTTAGGAGGGAGGACATAATGTGTTTGTGAGAAAATCAATCATTTTGTTTTATCAGCACCTTTAATTTATTGAGAGAGACCCACCTATATAAAAGAGGAAAGTGTGCTTCACACAATCTGGTAATCAAAACATTAATCTCACCCCTAAAAAATATCTCACAAACACATTTAGAACATTGCATAAATATCTGGGCTCCCTGTGGCTGAGTCAAGTTGACACATACAATTAACCATTAACACATCCAGGTGACTTCTTCAACTAAAGTGTGCTTGCTTTGGTCCCAGTTGAAAAACCATTTTGTGGTTTTAGAATTTAAAATGGGTTGATTGACACCACATTAAAAAGTGGTTTATATCTTAATTTATAAACATGTAATTTTTCTGAAGATAAATTCAGCATTCACACTCACCCTGATTGCCTATGTTCATATCTCTTTTCATGGAGATTTTAGGAAGGAGTATAAGTGAAAGTAAAAGCAGTAAATATGTACTTATTTTTTCCTTAAGCATATTAGGTATGCACATAAAATTTCTTTGTGTATAATCTAGACAAAAAGGGAAGATGATCAAGAGGGAACAATTTGTTGTGAACAAACACTTTATCACTGAAAAACACGGTTAAGCAAAAGGAAGAAACATTATCCTATCCACTATTCTGTTAAAAATAAGTTTTAATTTAAGTTAGTCAAAGGCTAACAAAGCAAGTCCTACCCCTGGAACATTAAAATGTCTCATCTAGTTTTTGCTCTTTCAAATTGATTCAACTGCATTTTAATGCTGATTCCTGATTTAGTTTTTAATTAAAGTTGAATTGGAAGTAATTTACACAAATTCAAATGTAGTACTGAGAAATCCCTGTATCTTTCACCCAGTTTCTTTAATTGTAACACCTTGCATAACTCTAGTATGATAACACAGTAGGAAAATTAACATTGATAAAATCCATCAATGTTATTTATATTCATCAGTTTCCCATGTACTTATTTGTGTCTTTGTACCTGTAATTTCATCATATAGAGATTTGTCTCATTATCATCAAAGGTAACTTTTAAGGTTTGATTTGTTTAAAGCTGTCAGTGATCATTTTAGCAAGCTAGGTCATCTAAGAAGATGGAAAAATGTACTCATGTGAATCAGTGAAACAGACAAGCAAGAAGAACACATTAAATTAAAGAATAGTTTGTTGAAAAACAGAATCAGTGATTAGAATAGAGCTGCCTGTGTTAAAGTAAGATTTGCAGATTAAACTCCTTTCTTGACCACTTCCCCTTCCAGGAGCCATCATTGTGTTACTTTTCTCTCATGTTGAGATAAACTACCTGACGTCCAAAGTTAAGGATAGAAAGGTTTACTTAGCTCACAGTTTGTGGAAGTTTCAGTCCATAATCAGCTGGCTCCAAGGCAGGGTGGCATGGCTGAGGGTCAACAGTTTATGGTGGCAGAAAACATCAAAAGAAACAAGAGCAAAAAAGGGGAGAGCAAGCCTCTTTTTCTCCCTTTTATGGCAAGCTGAATAGCATTGACACCATCTTCATACCTCTTCTTGCACAGGTTGAGGGTTTTTACAAAGTGAAGACTATGGTCCCCTGCTGAGTTGCTTAGTTAAGGTTCTAAACTTCTCCAGTTGACACAGTGAATCAATCATCACAACATCCTATGGTGTAAACAGCCACACTAGGGCATGTCCTCTACACCCTGAATGTAGAACTGCTGAGTCACTTAGTTAAGCTTCCACACATCCCAAGTTGACACAGTGTATCAGCCATTACAATCATATATGCAAGGTACTATTTCTTGGTTTGAAGAGATTCTTGTGTTTTTCAGTATAATGCAATTTACCTTTTACTCATTTGAATCTGGACCTTTCTCTATTAGTACAATGAGCCATCAGCCAGAGGAAAATTAACCACCATGAAATATATAAACCAGTTTCTCCTTCATGTGCCATAATATCAAAGACTAAAGAATGGGTGTCTGAGATTGAAATTCTGCTCAACAGGTGTGGATCTGGATGCCTTTTGGTAAATTCTAGATTCCCAAGTTATTCAACTCTAATACTTTCATAACCTAAAAATTAGTCTAATTAATAAAAACATACATGCATTCATTCCTATTATAAGAACTTGTGTGTAGAAACCCTTAGTAAATGTCACCTTTTTGCCATATTATACATTCAGTAAAAGAAAGAGAAGGAAATCGTCTTTTTATAGGACAGATATATTATTAGAATAATGCCAAAAAGGAAGAAGTCATCCTATTATCAAAAATCAAAAGTAGAGTAGATATAGACAAGAAGTGACCACATTAGTAAGAAAGATATAGAATAATTAACAGTTCTGTGTTCCTCCTTGAGATACTTTGTCACAATTAACTTCACAGTCTGGACACAGCACCAATATCTTCAGGTCTTGTGGTACCTTTGTCTTTAGCACATGGCTGTGCTCTGAGTCTTCTGTGAGGCCCCTAACCTTTCAAGGCAGATCTGGGAATTTATATTTTCCTTCCCTTCTCATTAAATATCTTCTTCATGTAGTAGACAAACATAGCTCTGCATGTAGTTCAGAGTTTTGCTCAAACGTTACCTTCTCAGCAGGGCTTTGTTGGAGCATTATCTTAGTTACTTGTCTCATTGCTGTGACAAAGTACCTAATGTCTAAAGTGAAAGGAGTAAAAGTTTACTGTAACTCACAGTTTATAGAGGTTTCAGTCCATAGTTGTCTCTATGGTAGGGTGGCTTGGCAGAGGTGTATTGCGGAGGAGAAGCAGTCCAGGGCAAAGCAGGGCAAGCAGAAGCAGGGGGCACAGAAGTAGCAAGGAGAAAGCAGCAAGGATCAACAACAGATCTCTTTCTGTCCCTTATATTGTACCCAGCCTACATGACCTTAGGGTGGGTAGCAATTCAGTAATCACACACCTTAATCCCAGCATCATACACTCTACATAGAGCCACTTCTGTAAAGCACTACCTATGACCACATGAAGCTTTGGGGGGCATCTAGACACAAGCAATGACAAGTAAATAATTTCAAATGGCAATCTTCCTTCCCCCCACTGCCACTTCCCTTATTATAGGGAATCACTTCCCACAACCTAAATTGTGATCTAACATACTACTTATCCATAAGCATATTTCCTCTCCTCCCCCTGAATACGATGCCAATTCCGTAGGGTTAGTAGATCCTCTAAAAAACATTGACTGGATAAATGCAAGAACTGTGTCTCACTGACAGGAGAACATGGAGTAGTTGACCAGAAAAATACTAGGAAGTTCTGAGCTTGGCAGTGAGTTCAGTGATCATTGTTCTCCAAGTAGGAGAAAGATTCTGAAGATTGCTCACTGTGCCCAAAGGGTAGACTCCCTTTCAAGACTGTTGCCATCACCTTTCACTTTCCCTCTCAGGGAGACCACATGGTTCAGTCTAGGTATACAGTGAATTCTAAATAACACAGGAGGTAGTCTGTATTTGCTATTTGTTCTGCATAATAAAGTACAATCAACTTGATGGCTTCACAGAGCACCTATTTCTTATCGCACTGCTTCTTTGGCCAGATATACACTTAAAGTATACATGTGTTCTCTGCCCAAGGTCTCACAGACTGAAAATCGAACTTGACAGGCCAAATTCCTCACCTGAAGCTCAAGATCCTCTGTTATCTCATGTAAATCTGCATATGGACACCATTCCAGTTATTTTTTCACTTCATTATTCATCATGTATTAATATAAAGAAGCACTTTAGGAAGACATACAAATCCAAAGGACTTTTTTCTGGTTACAATAGATAGATAATATTATGCTATTTAACCTAGATGAGATATGTAAATAGCATCCATTAATAAAATGCCTCAAGATATGTTCTAGGAGAAGTAGATTATTTGTTATTTAATGACATTGGATATTTAATAAAAGTTCTGAGAACTAATCAAATAATTTCATAAAATATCTGTGTCTTTCTAGGTAGAAGAACTAGCTATGATAATACTTGTACTACTATATGAAAGATATTCTGATACATAAATGTCAACAATTTAACTTTCCTCTAACTCCTTATAGTATTATATAAAATTTAAATTCAGCATATTTTACAGATGATAAAAAGTCTGAATTGATGGCTACTTGCCGAATGTCATGTGCTTCACTGATGCTTTCACACAGGCAGAGTGTTTTTACATAAACTTATATACCATGAATACGAAGTCAAAGCATACATGAATAAGAAAGTATGTAAGAAAAGATGCTTGCTTCAAGCATCTGGCAGAAAAATACCGATAATTGTGGTGCTTTAAGTTAATTTGTTTTTCTTGAAATTTTCTTTGGAATTATACATAAAACACATAAAGAGAAACTGATTGCTTAGTAAGGGTAACTATATCTCAACTATAGAAGCAATTTAGTTTTGATTTCTTTTAGGTGAGTATTTAGAAAGATATTCAAATGTGAAAAAAGTTTTAATCGTTTTTTTTTTAAAAAGGGTGCAAAAATCTTATGCAAAATTGGACTCATTAGTTTTATGTGGAAGCATAGAGTTTTCTCAGCAAAAACATTCTGAAGAAATGATTCACTATTTGATTTCACTTCATTTTCCTTCTTTTTGCCTTTCTTCCCTTAATTCCTTCATTCGTCGCTCCTTCCACAAATATTTATTGAGACTTTACTAGGTTTCAGAGGACTAGGGATACAATAAACAAAACCAGCAGGTCCCATGATGTTATTTACTTTACATTCTGCTGGGGAAGATAATAAAAAAGCAATAAATATGTGCTATTGGAAATGAGTAATGAGAAGAAAATGAAGCATTTCAGAGTGGTGGAATGACATGGGTTGCTATTTTATATACTGACAAAGATATCAGTTGGAACATTTTGTAGATTAAATAAAGAGCATACTGACTTTACATTTTTAGATACACCAAGTACAGAAAGGGGGCATTTCCTCTCTTACCAACACCAGGGATGGTGACTTCTTCCTTTCAACTTTTCTTACTCTCTTTTGCTCATTTGAATTAGAGAAAGATATCTTAAATTTGCAGAGGACCAAAAGCACCGTAATAAACAGTAGTTGGTTTTTAGAGTCTCTCTGTGACTAGGTCTCCATGGCATAAGGGTAAAATTGGGAAAAGTTCACCCTCCACTAGCAAGCTAGAGGGCTTGGTGAGGACCTGCTACAGAAGGGTGCTTGAGGTGGGCAATAAAGGAACAGAGAAAAAAAGGTGCAAGTATCTCAGAGGCTATTCCAGTTTTGCCCTGGTGCTCAATGGTGATAAGAGTTTTCAAATCCTAAAAATTACTGTAGGTTTTCATGCTTGCATTAACATGGTATACATACGACCTCCTGCTAGTGAAATCTACCTGAGGAGGGTGCATTACACTACACACATTTCAAAAACCTAAGTGGCACGGAAAGTGTCCAGGGGTTCACTATAGAAAATGAGGTTTCGTTTCTTTTTATTTGATTTATACACTCTGTGACTTCAGACAACTGCTCATTTTATTTTATATTACTCAGTACTGCAATGATCATGGCTGCTATACCTTCGTGATGGTGTAGTTTATCAATTTAAGCAAACATTTTAGTAATTGAACGTTTCTCTCTAATTTTTATCACCACATGGTTCTTTTATCAGATTTATGTTTTCTTTTCTGTGTCTGTAGGGTATTATTTATTTCACTACTGTTTCTATTTTTGACCACTGTAGGCTATTATTTATTTCACCACTGTTTCTATTTTTGACCACTTTGGATTCTATTTTGACCACAATATTTCTTTAAAAAGTAACAGGAAGTTTTGCCTTATGCTTTGAGTTTGAATGCTTTAACTTTTAATGAGAAGTTTAAACTAAAATGGTACTAATATTTCCATATAATGAAACATCCTAACATCCTACACATTTTTATCTTACTCAGTTTTTTTCTTCTTCACCTATTTTGTCTTTTCTTCCTTTGCCTATTTCTAGATCACTCAAATTCTAACTTTTGTTTTATTACCAAATATTCAGTTAGTCATTCTTTTTTTTTCTCTCATAGTAAGGATAACATGACGTTTTGTGAAATGGATTGATTTTACTGGATTTTTAGTGAAATTAGGTTCTTATAGAAAAAAAACCCAACAAAATATAATGAGATGTTTAATTCCGAAGTGATTGAAGTATTAGAAATATTGAGCTTTAATCTTTAAGGATGACAATTTTTTATGGTGACTTTATGGTGACATCAGGCATGGAAAATGGTTTATATAGGAAAGTGAATTAAAATAATATAAATTTCTATTGAATTTTTGTTACCTCTTCTATTTGTCTTCATTATAATACACAAACAAATTATATGCTTAATTTAGTACAACTTTCCATTGTCCTAGAAATTGTTGGATGAAATGTCCATTTTTCCCTCTTAAAATATGCCCTTTTTTGTGGTTCCCTAAGAATATATTTTATTCTTCGTATGCTTCTCAAACTTTATTTTTAATCTATCTGACCTTTTGGTTATTGCTAAAAGGCAATATGAGACAAGTATTAAAGAAATGATGAATTAGATATAGGTTACTTTGGATATGCTCCTTTTCTTCTTGTCAGCTCAAACTCATGAAGACAATTTCTGAGGTTAAAAAAAATGGGTCCATTTAAAACTGAGATTGCATTCATCATTGGTGTCACGGCTGGCAATGGAGTGTGACGGGCAGCTGTTAACTCTGGCAACTTGACATGTACCAGCTGTTTTGTCACAACGCAAAGAGCCCACAGGCAAGTCCAGAGCTGAAACAATTAAATGATAAAGAGTAGAATCACATAAACGTAGCACCCGAAATGAAAAGACCTTCAAGTTTCAGCAATCAATAAATAAGGTAGATCCTCATGGGAAGCGATCATCAGAGGAGAAATGGAGACTTCTTGCCTTCCTTATGTTCAAAGAAAAAAAGAAAGCAAACCTTGAAATTCTTCATTAAAGCAAACTTTTAATTCTTCATTAAACCCTCTAGGTTTAATTTCTACAAAGTTCTCACATGAACATAGCCAGTTTTCTTTTAAAAATTTTACCAGAAATACTTACTAACCTATTTCAAGTTGCACATGTTGAAAGCCCAACTTAAACATGTAGCTGTAGAAACAACGTAAGTGCATTAATACTTGGAAAGCTGAAGAGGAAGGCTTATTTTCAGGGACAGTCAGAAGGAACTTGACTTTGTCTACATCTCAGGTCAGAACTCCTTGCAGGCCCAGTTGGATTTTACTGGTCTCTCATCAGTGAAGTCTTCTCGGACGATTTGATCTGGGACCGCAGCTGCGTATCTTTGGTGCTATCGGATGTGCTATTTAACAAGGCACACATCGTATCTCCCTCTAAGTAGTGAGGGTTTAGTATATGAGCTGGCTGCTGAGTCTTCTTAAATTGATTCTCTAGAGCCAGAAAACCTTGATCTCCTGAGAGGATGGTGAAAGGAATGTCCTCGGGTAGTTATTCATCTAGATATCCAGCATGTATATATGGGGCAAAATCAGCAGCATCTTTTCTTTTATTATATGGAGGATGAAGGGAGAAACATCCAATCCTGTTCAGGTAATTACATATGGTACAGTTGAGTGGAGGCTTCCAGTTGGTGTTCCCTCCTGGAAAGCCCCAAATAAATGTTCCTTGGGTAAGATGGGTTGGGTTTTAAGGTGACAGTACACACTCTGGAAGGTTCACATCAGGAAGGAAAGGAATTTCCTTTCATATTATTATCAACTCATGGCTCCCACAAAAATACATACAGTGGTTTAATCTAGGCCAGCTGTAGATTAAGTACACAATTCTAACGCATCCATCAACCACCAGGACTGTGAAGCAGGGTTTGGTTTAGACTTCATATAATAGTGGGTTACATGACTGCAGTCATGTTTGTCACCCAACACAGTGTGCAAATGGAACCAAAAGTTTGTCATTTTTACTAGTTTTATTGTTAGCAGACAAAACTTCACATATTTATAGGGTTCTGTGTGATATTTCAATACACATATACAATTTATAGGGTAAAATTATTGTAATTAGCATATTCATGATCTTAAACACTGACAATTTCTTTGTGTTGGAAATATTTAGACTACTTTCTTTCAACTATTTTGGAATATACAATCAATGACTTTAATAATACTTCCTCTATATGCTGTACCTCACTGTAATTTACTCCCGTCTGATTACATTTTTGTAACCAGTAGCCAATCTTTTTCTATATCTGCCTCTCTCTTACCCTCCCTTCCTCGGGTGACTACTACTGTATTTAGTTTCTACTTCTATGAGATCAGTATATGTAGCTTACACATTTGAGTGAGAATATGCAGCATCTGTCTTTCTGAGCTAGGCTTATTCCCCCTTAATATAATGTCTTCTAGACTCATTCATATCTCCACAAATGACAGGCTTTCATCCTTTTTCTGGGTGAATAATTTTCCAATGTGTATTTAAACCACTTTTTCTTCATCTGTTCATTTGATAAGGGACACTCTGTTGGATTCCACATCTAGGCTATTGCGATTGGTAGTGAAATAAAGGTGAGTGCAGGTATCTCTTTAATATGCTGATTTCTCTTCTTTAAATATAACCCAGTAGTGAAATTTCTAATTAATATGGTAGTTTTACTTTTAGGTTTTTGAGAAAAGTCCACACTTTCCCACCAAGGCTCTACTGACTTGTATTCCCCCCCATTGATGTACATGAGTCCCCTTTCTTCATATTCTTATCAGGTTTTATTATTTTTTGACTTTTTGATAGAAGCCACTTTAACCTGATCGAGATGGAATTTCCTTGTGGTTTTGATTTGAATAGAGATGTGGCAAATTATTCATTTGTTTATCCTTTGAGAAAAGTCTATTCAATTCATTTGCCCAGAATATCTGGTTGTTGCTGAGTTTCTCATATCCAGTAATACCTCAGCTCATAGAAACTTCTGTTTAAAAAGTATTTGGTTTACAGGGGCTGGGGATTTAGCTTAGCGGCAAAAGCTCCTGCCTGGCAAGTGCAAGGTCGTGAGTTCGGTTCCCGGTACCAGAGAAAAACCAAAAAAAAAAAAAAAAAAAAAAAAGAAAGTATTTGGTTTACAAACAAAAGTGTGAGGTAAGATTTTGCTTTCTTTTGAAAACTCCATATCTGGTGACTAACAGGACCGCAGCCATCTTCCCTGTATGAATAGGAAATATGGCTATCTTCCCCAGAATCCTGGAATGAATTAAGTTTATGACCAAGTTACCATTGCATTATGGATAATATTCCCTTATCAGATAAATAGCTTGCAAATATTTCACCCTCTTGGGGTTATTTCTTCACTCTGTTAATTGTTTTCTTCTCTATGAAGGGTTTTTTTTGTTTTGTTTTGCTTTTTTGTTTTTTAAGTAGATATAATCCAATTTGTCTATTTTTTTTCCTTTCTTGGGCTTTTGAGGTGTTACCCAAAAAAATTTTCACTTATACTAATATCCTCAGGTTTATCTGTGTTTTCTTCTATTGTTTTAAAGTTTTAGCTCTTAAGTCTAAGTCTTTGTTCAAATTCGAATTAATTTTTGTTTTGTGAGAGATAGGTGTCTAGCTTCATTACATTTCATTGTTACTTAGTTTTCCCAGAAACATTCATCAAAAAGACTGTCCTTCCTCTAATTTATGATCTTGGCATTTGTGCCATTTGGCTGCAAATGTGAGGACTTATTTGGAAGCTCTTTACTGTGTCCCATTGGTTTTCATGGCAATACCAGGCTGCTTTAATTACTAGAGTCAGGTAATATGTTTTAAAATCAGGTATTGTGATGCTTCAAGATTTGTTTTTGTCTATTTGTTTGTTTTGTAGTGCCTTATGGGATTCTTTTTACTTTTGTGAAGAGTGTTATTTCTATTTTGACAGAAATTCATTAAACTTGTAGATAATTTTGGTTAGATATTTTAATAATATTTATTTTTGCAATCCAAGACTTTGGGGTAACATTCACTTTGGGGTATGGATTTTCTTCAATTTCTTTCATAAGCATTTCATAATTTTTATTGTAGAGATTTTCACTTTGTTGGTTTAATTTATTCCAAAACATATTTTTTAGATATTATGTTTTTTTTTGTTTTTTGTTTTGTTTTGTTTTTTTCTGGTACCAGGAATCGAACTCATGACGTTGCGCTTGCCAGGCAGGCACTGTGCCGCTGAGCTAAATCCCCAGCCCCCTTTGTAGATATTATGAATGGGATTTCTGTCTTTATTTCATTTTCAGCTACTTCATTATTGGTATATAAAAACACTATTGGATTTTTAGTATGTTGATTTTGTATCCTACATTGTTACTAAATTTATCAGTTCTAATTTTTTTGTGAAACTTTGACTTTTCTATATAAAAGAATGTGTCATATGCATATAAGGACAACTTTGCTTTCTCCTACCTAGTCTAGATGCCATTTATTTCTTTTTCTTTTCTTATCACTCTGGTGAGAAGTTGTAGTACCACGTTGAATTAGAATGGTGAAAATGAGTAACTGTGTCTTGTTTGAGGTCTTAAAGGAAAGCTTTTGCTTTTTTCCTTTTAGTGTGTCCATTGTGCGTTTGTCATATACAGCCTTAAGTGTATTCCAAGGTCTCATAGTCTGAGTGTAGAGAAGGAGGTTAACTCAAAAAATAAAAGGAAGAATTGGGAGATATTACTAGATGATAACACACACAAACTGAATATTATCAAGTTAAGAATTAGCCCAGCCATACTGCCAAGCTCTCTTATGCTCCTTCGGCTCAAACAATACTTCCTTTAGCATCTTATCCATGCATATGGTCATAATACTTACTGTTCTCTCATATTTGGTGCCCTTGCTGACAAGAAGACTACACTGAGATGAATCTGGATTCACCTTATGAACAGAGAAGACATGTAAATGTAACTCACCGAGGAGAAGCTTCAACAACTAGCACATGGTTTACTAATGTTTTCTCTTCTCTTTGCCAACAGTACTTCCGGTACTTCCGGTAGGAAACTTCTCCATTAGCCTTGTCAACAGTACTTCCGGTACTTCCGGTAGGAAACTTCTCTTTGCCAGCAGTACTTCCTGTACTTCCGGTAGGAAACTTCGCCGTTAGCCTTGTCACCAGAAGTGAAGATAGAATGAGGCAGAGCCACAGTCTACCTATGAAGCACAATGGCAGAGATAGATGTTTCCTGCTGTTATAGTGTCAAATTATGAGAACGCTATCACAATATTACCCAGTTTAGTATTAGAAAACACAACAACCTGAAAAAAATCACCAATTTCATTTCTTGTTTGGAATTTGTAAACCAAGGACAATATTATGAGATTTTCTAATCTCATATCTCCTCAATCAAATTAGGTAAAGTAAGTCATTTAGACTTGGTATGTTATTGTTTTTGTCTGGTAATATAAATTGGCTTCAATTTTCTATCTGTTTAACCTACTGTCTGCTATATGTTACTCTGTAACACTGGGCACACTGTTTTAATTCATTAGGATTCATATTTTTATTTGTGAAGTATTTTGTTTAATCACAAAGTGATTTCTAGAGTCACCCTGTCAATGAGTATCTACGGCTCCTTGCATACCTGCTCTGCCTTCTGTCATAGTACTTTCCATACTTCATATAATGATACATAATCTTGCTGATAATCTTTTTAAAAAAAATCTCTCCCTCTCAAACTATAGAGTTCACGGGGACAGGAATCACCTCTGAATTTTTAAATACTACCTAGCTCCTGAAGAACAGATTCATACTTCCTAGGATAAATAATATTTTTATTTGCCTTACACATGTATGGGCTTTTGGTCTCAATAAAACATAATGTAGATGCTTTAACCAGAATTAAGTTGCATTTGTTTAAATTTGAAACCCTATGTATTTGTCTAGATGCAATGTGTAGCATGCATTCCATAAGCACAAATTGTCACTAAAATAGAAAGATCAATCTTTTATATTGATGATAGGAAAACTTTACGACTCAATCTATAAATTCATTGTAAATCAAAAAGCTTGCTAGGGTCACAAATATGGAATTCTGGAAATTAAAATATATAAGTGTTTATGGATTGAAAGGAAAATGGTCATTCAGTGATGAGATTCACAGACTAAAAGTCAACATTAATGTAAAATAAAATGATACCAATAATTGAATTTTTGAAGTAGTTCTGCCCTTGGCCTCTAGATGTCTCACCTAGAATTCCCATTGTAGAAGATATTCTGATGCAATAGCCCAACTATAGGCTTGGTTGAAATGTCATCTTGGGAACTAAGAGTAAACCATGTGAATTTAACTGCAGTTGAATCAAAACATTCCATTGGTATTTTTTTTTTAACTTTCTGGAAAAATGCAAATAACAGATGGTGGGCGAATAGGCAGATTTATGAGAAAAGTGACTTTGTATTAGTCATTCTGATGAGCCACATCTCAAGGAGCCCAGTGTTCTTGGCTATGATGAACAGTTTCCAGGTGTAACCCTTGATATAGGGAAAGTGAAATTTAAGACAATGATCATTGGTGCATCTTAACAGCTTTTTTCCACTTCAGAAATAATTCATATGGTTTATCTTTATTCTTTTTTTTCCCATTCCGCTCTCTTTCCTTCAATCCTTGTTTGTATCCCAGTAGATGAAGTGTGGAATTTAGAACAGTAACAAATGTCTTTAGGATATGGTTTATATAAAAAAAAAAAAACTGAAGACTTATCCTAAAAAAAAGTCATTCTGCTCATTAAAACAAAAAGAAAATAAACAATTATATTTCTTCACTTGATCTTATCTAAAAGGCCAAGAGGCAACAACAATTTTACTTCCTGAGAGTGTATGAAACACTTTGGCAATGGAGAAAAAAACAACAGTTTAAG
Source organism: Chinchilla lanigera (assembly GCF_000276665.1). NCBI lineage: Eukaryota > Metazoa > Chordata > Mammalia > Rodentia > Chinchillidae > Chinchilla > Chinchilla lanigera. The sequence continues at coordinate 8,428,259 of NW_004955453.1, read as the reverse complement.
ATTTTGAACAGAAGAAGAAATAATCCTCTCATAAACATTTCTATTAGTGGACCTGATCTTCCATTAGCATATATTATATAGATGAACATATATTCTATATTACATGCTATAATATAATATAATAATATATAATATAATAATATATAATATAATAATATATAATATAATAATATTTACTATAGAAGGAAAATGTGAAAAAGACAGATGAATACTATTCCAATTCAGGTGTTACTCAGACTGTTTTCAAAATGTTATACAATGTAGTCATCTGCTGATTTTTAGATATGCGGAGCTTCTATCAAGAAATTCAGAATTCTCTGAAATAGAGAAAGAGCAGTACTTTCCTTTTGCCAGAAATAGTTCTGGCAAAATTAGACAATTAGGATCTAGATATAGAAAGCAATGTATGAATGAAAAGTGAGTGAAACCTAATTATGTTTTGTTCATTACAAAATAAAAAGTCAATTTTCTATAGATTTTTATTACACTAGTCTTAACCATGTCTTTCAAGATTTTTGCTTTATGACTTTTGACAATCATTTTGATTTTGGCTCAGATCAGATACCAATAAACCTAGCAACATATATGATTTTCAGAACATATTCATAAGCACTTTGTTGTAACCAAAGAAAAGAAAAAACAAAAATCCTACTGTGCTCATGTCATATCTACCTCTGTTTCATTTTTATAAATTAATTTTTTTCAATAGATTCCACTAGATTGATCAAATAAGTTACATACACCAGATATTTTACTTTTATATGTATATGTACTTTCAAAGAGTGAACATTAGCTGATTGTTTGTGGACTTTGGGTCCTGGTTTTCTCTAGGCTAATTCCTTTCTCTTTATCCCTCTTATTCTTCCTCTAATAATTGATTTTTAAGTCCAAAATCTCTTTCCATTCCTGTCTGTTGTGGTGAATCATTGTTCAATGCTAATATTATCTACTTACTTTATGCCACCCCTTCCAGTTCACCAATTAGAAGTAATCAATTTTATTCCCAATTAAGAAAAGTAAGGAACCATTATTTGGTTACTTGTGTTAATCCTCCATCTAAATTTTAAGGTCAGTTGAGGTTAGCAACAGTGAAAATCTACTTGGCCTTCAGAAAACCTCAGTTGGGATAAATTGAATTCTGAGTCACCACTTCAAGGACTGATGTGTGTCAACAGTGTCTCCAGTGGGAGGAAGGATGGCACAACTGTGATGAGGTGCCAGTGAGACGTGAGACACCAGTGGAAAGAGAGAAAGACAGGATCTAAGAGAAGATAGTAAAAAACAAGACTATGTGAATACAAAAGAAATGGAAGATTTCGAAGGAGACTGGGAGATGAAACAAACAGCAGTCAGAAGCACCCTGGTTTTTCCTGTATTGCCAAGTGAAATAGTGTCTGGGTCTGTCCGTCTTGGCTATGCCTCTCCTTGAAATCCCCAGCTTGCCTCTTCGTAGTTCACTGGGACTTTGTCAGCCTGTAATGGCTTTTGGGGTCCAACTAGGAATCAAACAAGGATGAGCCTGTGCTGTGTAAATCTGGGTGGTGAGGAAGGGAAGCCAACACCTTATCCTTCGTCCTTCCTTGCACAGTGTGATATTCCAGAAGTTTCAAAGGCCCTTTTTTACCTGAGTCATACCTACCTGCCAGAGCATATTCTGAGGGTTTGGTCCATAAGGCAGCTGGAATTCTCAAAGAGGCCATGTATCAAAAGCCATGAGCTTATATTGCTTAGATAGTAAAACTGGGACATTCTTAAATTTTGAATCAGCTGTGGTCTTGGATGATTCTTGTAGATGTTCTTGGTCTAAATTTTCAAATTCTAAAGGGATTTTTCAGAACTTTTCCAAGTATCCTCATATTTGTTCCATTATTTGTTCTGGAAATCTACATAGGGGTATTAAACCCAACCCTCTGATCATAATGGCTCAAATTACTTGTCTATTACTATAGTAATTGTAGACATACTTACATCGCAAATCGATATAATCTAATTTTTAAAGAAACATCATATCATTTAAAGTAATGGTTAAACTATATTTTCAACCTCCTTTTCAGTTGTTAGAAAAAAATAATTTTTGACTTGTTTACAAATTAAACATCTATCAATTATGAATCTTACAAGAACCAACTTCTGTTAAGTGCTTGAAGTACGACAATGACAAAAATACTTCCTGCCTTTCATATGAGGCCGCAACTTGAACTTGCTAAAATGCTGGAAATTCTAATTAAATTATGTAATCAGAAGTGGGCTTGACTCCACTGCTTTTATAATTCTATAGCAATTTAATTTTTCTATAGAATTAAAGTAGCAAATTTTTTTATCTACTACAGTATAATGATGCTAATAAGAGCATTTTATTTATTTACTTATTCATTCATTCATTCATTCATTTCTAGTTTGATACTGGTGGTTGAACTGAAACTCATCACACTGAGCTGCATTCCTGGCCTTTCTGTTGGTTGACAAGTTCTTACTAAATCTCTAATTTTCCCAGCTGCATACACACTTACAATCCCCCAACCTCAGACTCCCAGAGTAGTGGCATTACAGGAGTGTACCACCATGCCCAGATACTAGAAAATATACTTTACTAAAACACTATTCATAAAGCTAACTAAGTTTTGATTAAAAATACCAAGATTATAGAGAAATAGAAAAGTAAATTGGAGTGGACGCATAGTTTATAATTTGCCTTTAGAACTCTGTAAGAAGACCGCTTGAATTTAATTCTAGTAGTCAGCACACATATCATATTAAGGTTCTGAATGCAAAAAAGAGCTCTTTTGATTGATATCACTGAGGAATTTTAAATAATAATAGATTACTTTATAAAAAACGTCAAGATTTAGAGAAACCAACAAAGATTGGGTCAGTTAAGTAACAGTAACAGCGACAATAATAATAGTAATTGTAACAGGGTAGTTACTACCTCTAGTCCTGAAGCAGAGAGATGGGTCGCCAAGACCCAAAACAGGCAGCAGTATGGATAGGGCTCTGTAGGAAGCAGGTTGTCCACTACAGTGACAAGGTGACACAATGACACAGCCAAACTGTGGCCACCTGTCAAAGAGGACGGCCTAGATCACACCAGGGTCACACTGTTCTTCTCCACTTTAATCTACTGCTTGTACTTCTCATGGGACAAGCCCACTGTGAAGCCAGAGGGTGAAATAACCCAGAGTCACTGTCCTCAGAGGCCAGCCTTTGACAGCGAGCAGAGAATCATGTGGAGTTAGAAAAATATGGTAAGTAAAATTAAGGGAAATACCTCTTGGTGAGTTTTAGTTTAAAAGTCATTCAAAAGTGACCTTCAAAACAGAAAGATACATTAATTTCTATTTTATTTCAACATTTAGATTATTATTTTAGTTATTCACTTTTCTGGAGACAATGGAAATATGTAAACCTAGCTTTCCAAACATCATTTATTTGTCACAGGGAATACAGTTGTTTCTCAAAAATTGTAAACAACCTTCATCCTTGTAGTTATTTAATCATCATGGAAGCTTTTTCCTCAGGTTTTGCATGACTACATTGAATAAGCACTTCAAAATATATTTACAAAAAGGATGAAAGAAGAAAGAAGTGTTTTTATGTACAAGCTTAATCACCAAGCATTTGCTCTGTTTTGTTTTAGATCATAGAACAAGCAGATATTTTGATTTTTATAGTACTAAACACTTGCCTCCCACAAAACAAACAAAGCAAGTTTAATAATACTCACATCTAGTAAATATTACAAGAATCCACAGTCTGTATTTCTTTTGAGGAATATAACTGTAATTATATTTATCTTATTTGTTTCACTTCTCTTTGTACCTTTCCTATCTCCAGATTAAGAAGGAGAAAAAGTCCAAGTGTTCTGCAGTTTTAAAAAAACCAACACGGTTAAAGTAACACAGTTGTTGATAATAACTAACTACAAATTAATAAGTAACTACTAACTTTTGTTGAATGGATGACTTTGTTTTACTTTATTTCTCTTTAAAATCTAAAGCTAAAAATAAAAGAGCAGATGACACCTTCCCGTTTATTCACATTTCTTGATGTTGACATCATATAAACACAAACACACATTTCCACACACTCCATCTGGCTTGGATAGAGCTTCCTGTTCTATCAAGGGCAATGTATGCCACAAAGTAATTTCTTGCAGTTCAACATGACATATATTAAATATATATCAAATATTTGGTACAATCTGGCCAATTCAGCATAACTGGCAAATCCTTCATTAGAATGGCCACAATGTCACACTGGCATGAAAATAGATTCTGGGCTGAGAAGTACAGTGAAAAAAGTTTCCTTAAGGTCAAGGGCAGCAGCTGAGCAGCTTTGGGGCTACCTGCTTCAAAGGACACAGTGACATGTGTTTATAGATAAAATGTGTTTCTATGGGGGAGGGTGGTCACAGGAACAAATATCCCTGACACCCAAACAAAATAATCCCAAATAAAATGGATGATGTAGTCCATAGTAAAAAGGGAGATAACTGTTCATGGGAAAAAATGCATGACCTCACCCTTTTAGAATACACAGTGATTCATCAGCATTTTCCTGCTTGCTTTGAATCTCCCAGCTCAGTCTGGTTCTCTTTCGCCTTCAAGGTTAGGTCACTCAGATGAAGCTGCTGGGGTTTGACAAGGATGGGCAACCTGGAAGCAAGCTCATGGCTTGTGGAAGTATTTCTTGTCGATAATCTAAAGACACTGTCTGAGCCATGACACACTGTTCTCAAAAGTTAAACATTGAGTTTGTTTTTTCTCCTTTCCACTCTTTTTTCCTTCCTTCCTTTCTTCCTTCCTTCCTTCCTTCTTTCCTTCCTTCCTTCCTTCCTTCCTTCCTCCTTTCCTCCTTCTCTTCTCTTTCTTTCTTTCTTTCTTTCTTTCTTTCTTTCTTTCTTTCTTTCTTTCTTTCTTTCTTCTCAGGAAAGCTGCATACTAACTTAGCTGAAAAAAGAAGTTTCTGTGATCATGAGGAAAATGTTATGGAAATAAATATAGGGGGATATATTTGTAAGCAGAAGGAATCAGCTAAAAATATCATTACAAGCAGGCTAAGTTATATTTTCCAGTTGTGGTGCTCACAGATTCTACAAGTGCTATCTGTCCATCTCCTTATAAAAAGGCACTGTAGTTTAATCAAGTCGCTGGGAAACCACGGCCTCAAAATTGCAACCAAATTGTTTGTGCAGTGTTATGTATCTAAGGAAACAAATGTGGACTTCTAGAATTACATTATTAGTTTCTTTTGGGCTATGGGCACTTCAAAGATTTTTCTGAATCTAGCAGTGCTGTGTCACAGTAACCCATTGCTCACTGGGTATGAGTTCCAAACCTCGTTCTGCTCCTGCTCTCCTCGCCCTCTCTTCTGCTTAATTCTTGATTTTTGGTTCCTGAAAGATGGGGAGATAAAAAGCAAATCTTAGCTGGGTGAGGTGATGCAGGCCTGTGATCCCAGCACTTTAGGGGGTTGAGGCAGGAGGATCACAAGACCAAGACTGGTCTGGGCAACCCGGCAACTTAGCAAAACCCTGCTCAAAATATTTTTAAAAATTTTTTTAAAAGCTTAAGGTGTAGCTCAGTGGAAAGGCCCTGTGTTCACGCTCCAGTATCACACACACACACACACACACACACACACACACGTTTATCATGTTTGATGAAAAGCTTTTAACAAATCTGCTGCTTTCTGCCATAGCCCCTGGTGCCTGAAGGCTACTCTTTCAGAAAGACAGGACTGCATTTCTCTGTTTCTGAAACCTGACCTTTAGAAATCAAATCAGCCCAACGCATTTTTATCAGTGCTAAATGACCTGTTTCTGGAAGAATCAATTTCCTGATGCTCAGAAGCTAGGGACTCCGTCCTGTACAGCAGCAGGTAGAGCCTTAGCTCTCAAAAGCTCTAGGTAATCTCGCTAACCAGCCTATTCGCAAGTAGTGTTCTGAAGAGAGGATTAGAAATAGCTTAGCCATGACATGCCAGTGTTCTCCACTCGTGTGACTGGCCTGATGATTCCAGGGAAGGTGAATCTGGTGAAGAGCATTTCCCAGCCCTGCCCTGGAGCCCAGGCAAGAGGCAGACTTGTCCTGGTACCTTGCCCACCTTCGCAACAACCCCAGGTGGTGGCAGGAGCCAGGGCTTTGCATAAGCCCCATCTTATTCCTGAGGTGTCTGGGCACGGCTGCATGGGGTGGGGCTGGAAGACACATTGCCACCCAAATTTCTGCCGAACTCCTGGCTTTGGTATGGCTAACTGAGCCGATCAAGCATTTTGCTTTCACCCTGAAAGCTTTCCTTTCTGCTTATTTGCACTTCTATCACTCTGTACCCTGATGATAAACCCCATTGGATTCAGACAGCTGACATTTCACACTGTCAGCGCTATATATCCATCTACTATGGAGCTGCCCATATATGTCTTTAGATCCTTTCCTGGGATGGTTTGACCAGCCAAATTGCAAACTACTTAGTATCAGAAGTCTGGAATTTTCTTAGAAAACTCAAACTCGAGAGTTGCTTCAGTAACACATAAGTGTAAGCAATCAATTCACCATTTGCTACCCAGTGACATTTCAAATCAGTGTTACTTAAGGCATACTTTATATAGAATAAAATTGTCTTATAAAATATATAGATAGATTTTTTTTTAACAGGAGACTTTTTTAGGTCAACTTTATGTCTGCAGCAAAATTGAAAGAAGAGAGTTTTCCCACATCCTCCTCCTTCAACTGTAACAGTGTCCTTTCTGGTAGTGATGGGACAGCGATGGAGGTTGGGGTCTGTGAGGGTGGGAAGTATGCTGATGAATTTTTCAGCTTTAAAAAATTGTATAATAGTTATGAACTTACAGTAAATTTCAAGGACAGTGCACAGCATCCTTTGTATCCCTCATCCAGTCTCCTCTGCAGTTACATTTTTTCCATCTCTTTTGATACTGGGGATAAGGCCCAAGACCTTGCAGTTGAGCTACATCCCTGCCCTATTTTTTATTTTTTATTCTGAATACAGCATCTCTCTAAGTCACTAAGTTGCAAAGGAGGGGCCCTACTTCTTGATTATTCTGCCTCAGTTTCCCAGAACACTGGTTTTCCAAGTGTAGCCACCTCACTTGACTAACAGTTATATTATTAAAGTGTAATATGGAAGTCAAAAAGTTGACAGAGGCAGGAAGCAGGCCTATAGTTCTGTCTAGTTAGCACATATTTAGATTCATGTAGCCACTGCCACAATCAAGATATGAAACTTTATATATATATATATATATATATATATATATATATACACACACACATATTTGTTTGTTTATTTATTTTAAAGAGAATTTTAAAAACAATAGAAATGATACAGAATTTCAAAACAAGATGACAGGGAATTAATAATGGTTGTTACCTTCTAAATCATAATAATCACTCTGATGTTACTTTCTTTGTGGTTCAATCCATATTGGCTGTTCTCTCTACGATCTTAGTGACTGAATATCATTGACATGTTGTTTGACTTATAGTTCTAGTATTTCCAGGACCTTCTATGATTACAGTCATACAAGATGTGAGTGACTTTTATCACTCAACATAATGCTCTTCTGATTCATCTAAACTGTTGTGTTCTTTCTATTGTCACATAATATTACAGTTTACACTTATTTGCATGTTGAACTTCTCCATATGCCATTTCTTTCCAAGGGCTTTAGGGTAGATTATATCAAATTATATACTAACAAGGCTAAGAAACCACAGTTGCAAAATTATTAATATTGAAATCAGAGGAATAGCATCTGTTAAACTTAGTGACGTAGTCACTAGTTGAATTTTAGAGCTAGTTCTGAAATTCCTGGTATCCACAGTAAAAGAGAACCTCATAAATGGTATAGTTCTTGTTATTAAAAAGGATGCCTGCTGGTTCTTAAATTCAGAGAGCTTCCCTGCTGGTGTTAAATGTGAAAATATAACTCATGAGTAGTTTTACATAGAACAGATTGATGAGATGGGTAAATCTTAGCAATATTTCAACAGCAAATGTAAATACAGACATTATTCAGCTGGCTGGTTTTCATTGAGTTATCAGTCACTAGGAAAAAGCTGTTAATATACAATCCATAAAGCCCAACAAAGGAGGCATATTACAACCCAAGCCTTTCAACTCACCATAAAGAACTCTATGGGAGAGGGAAGTCACTGGGGTCAGTGTTGAGTGTGACCCCATATTTTGGGTCTTTCTCCTTCTAGGCACCTTGAGTGATTGAGGTCACACAACCAATCATGGTCCATGAGTAATGAGTAGAGCAGCCTACACTGCCAAAGATAGCTCTTCTTAAATAGTGACACTTATGTTCCTCCACCATGTTGTTGGGTCTAGTTTCTCTCTGCTTGAACATGGATGGGCTTTGCAGAAGAGATGCTGTGTGACATATTTTATGTGAGCTTCTGCTAACTTTTGCCTGGCCTTCAATCCTCCAGCCCTTCAATCTCTCTCTCTCTTTCTCTCCCCTTAATCTCCCCCTGCTTCCCTCTCAAATGCCTTTCTCCTGCATTTTTTGGAGTCCTAAGTCAACACACAAGTCCAACCATCCTGAAATCCTGAAAATGCTGTAGTAAAGAGTTTTGTTCAAGGCTCCCATCTGTTTTATCCCAGAGTGTCCAAGTCATCTCATTTTAGGGCTTAGATATGGAAGTAAAGAGTTCTTAGAGATGATTAAGCCCCACATACCTTATCACTGCAATCTCAAAAATACATGTTAATTTAATTTATTTTCAATGAGTTCTGCAGCAAATTGCCCTTCTTAGGTTTAGAAGGGTGGTTGATTTGTAAACCACTTGGTTTACAAGTGCTGAAAAAATGAATATGCATATTCTGTAGACCAGAAGCATGTTTGAATCATCCTCTCTCAGGTTTTATCTGAGATATTAAAGCAAAGGGACAACATGTTCTTACAGGACATCCTATTCTGCAAAATCTTCATGGAAGAAGAATAAACAAAAATTTAACAAATGCTTCTAAAAATTTCAATTTTAATGAATTTTATTATCAGCATTATTCTTCCAAATTTACTGTCTGCATTGTTTTTCATGTTTTAATCTTTTTCTTTTCTTTTTAGTTTGTAGAATTAATTGTAAGCATTGGGTTGATCATAAAGACAGTATCCTTTTAGGACTTTAAAGAAACTTAAAGATCATCTTGGCCTATGACAGAGGAAACTTGAGATCTAGGACCTTCCAAGGTTAAAGCTTGGATTGTAAACTTTGGTTCCTGATTCTGTGTCTGCTCTATTATTCAGCAACGCTAGCTAACTTGACAGAAATGGACTGAGCAGCATTTTTGTAGATGGTTGCATGGCATCTGAGCATCCCTAAAGGCTGGAGAGGAAAGACTGATAAGCCCCTTCTCATCATCATTTTTAGACATCAATCTTCACATGTATGTACCTTCCAAGTACATCACATAACACAACAACTTAACCATCACTTACTAAGCTGCTACCCAACACTGTCTTTCAGTGTAACTGTGATATGTGAGAATACTAGAAAATATCTCTTCTCCTGGTAAAATTTTAAAACATGGGACATAAATATGATGCCCTTGGTAACTTACTGTGGCATGGATTGAGGAGAAAAAGTCAACATGGAGAATGGCTAATTTGTTGTATACCATAAGACGAGAGGGGACAGTTATAATAAAAATAAGGTTATATATGATATGCATTAGGAAATATCATAAGATGCTAAGAACCAACATGCATTGTTCATGGAGACTAATGATACTGGAAAGCCAAAAAAGCCAAAAGAGACATTAAAACTGGAAAGAACACACTAAAGAACAGAATGTGAGTAGCCAGCTAAAAGAAACTACTTTTGTAGTTGAAATGAGAAATTAGTACTAGAGAATTGTCATTGGAAATGGTATCTCTAAGTGGTTTCTGTTGTAAACAAAGTTAACAAGGGAGGAAGCTTTGAGACTGACATCAGTGATGGAACTAATTGGGTTTACTGAGATTAATTTTGTGACTTAGAAACTAGTCAGACTTTTCAAAGTTCTATGTGTCATTAAAAATAGCATGTTCTTTATGATTAGGTAAGCTGCTCTTTATATTTCTTTTAAATCAAGTTCATTATGTTATTCAAAATGTGTATGACCTCACTAGCTTTATTGTGGCCTTATTTGTGAAGTTTCTGAGAGAGTACTGTGAGGATTTACCTTGATCATCAACTTTTTGGCTTGAGAGGTGACTAGGGGGTTAGTAGTAAAGCACAGTTTTGGTATGTTTACGTGGGTCATGAGGGCACAATCTTGGAGACTTAACTGGTTCCTTGCCCCTTTTTCTGAGTTTTCTTCCTTGTTTCCCAGATACCATGAACTGAGCATCTTTCCTCTGTCAAGGTGTTCCACCATGGTATTTCTGCTTTGGAGCCAACTAACCATTGACTAAACCTTCTGAAACCAAGAATCAAAATAAACATTTCCCGCATTAATTTGTGTATTGCAGATATTTTGTCCCAGCAACAGGCAAACTGATTAATAGAGATATATTAATATTTTGGGTAATATTTCCCTCATACTTAAAATAATTTATATGTATTTTTAATTGAACATAAATTTGGTATATATATCATTGAATAAAGCTTATTAATTGTATTGTTTTTTGAAAATCTGCACTAATATTCTATTTTGGTTTTAATCTCTAAAGTTTTTGAGCTATCTGAATATTTGTATTGATCTCAGGAGTGTCAAGTTTTTAGTATGACTCTGCCAATTTTTGATTTGTAGATTTTACAATCATGTGGCATTCAATTTCAGAATTAAGAAGTTCTAGTTTATTGTACAGTTTACATTAAGTGGGGGAATTTTTATCTACAATAGTTAGTTTTAATCTAATGTTACTATTAATTCATATGATTTGTTTTATATCTTATTTCTACCCTTTTACTTTCAATCTTTGTAGGTAAACTATTATGGTTTAGATCTAAGATGACCCCCCCAAAGTCTTAGGTGTTCAGAGGTGGGGCTTTTGGAAGGTGATTGGTTAATGGAAGGCATCATACTCATCAGTGGATTGTTACATTCATATGATTTTTGTGTGTGTGTGAACAGTTTGGTCCGTGAACAGAAGTGTTAGGCAAAATTTCACTTCCATTCACAAACTCTGCACAGGGTGAGGAACACAAACATGGCCATCTTCCCCAGACTGGTGAAATGAATTAAGTTCACCAACCAAGGCATCACTGTACATCAATAAATTCACAGCTGAATGTGCTCTTAAGAGGTAGGGTCTGGTCAGAAAAGTCAGGAAATGTGTGTGTGACATGAAGGGGGTCCATTTGTGCCCTGGGTTCTTTTTGAGCACTTTTCCTCCACCACACCCTTCCAGCACCCATTTTGTCAAGCAAGCTGCCCATGTACTAAAACCTGAACCAAAATAAAAAACTCTCCTTCTTTAAGTGTCAAGGCCTTTTTTCCCAGCAGTGAGAAAGTGGTCCATAATTAACTTAATTGAGATGTCTCTCTTCTATATAGCTTTTGAAAATAAAAACTGATAATTTTTAATAAAAGATAATTTACTCTTTTCACTTTCATTATATTTATGATACATTTGGATTTCAGGCCAATGTTTTAGTTCCAATTTGTTTTAAGTCTTTTCTCTTCTTAGCTATTATTTTTCCCCAAAACACATATTTAGCTTTAACAACTTTATCAATCTTTTTTCCTGTTACAATTTCTTACATCATGCTCCTTACTCTTAATTTCTTACTGATTATATTCTTTAATAATTTCCTCAGGAAGAACCTGTGACTAATAAACCTTCTCTATCCTTTATTTGAAATATCTTTTAAAATTTTTTTATTGTTTTTGGTACTAGGGATGGAACTCAGGACTTTGATGTGAGCTGCATCACCAGCTCATCTGTTATGATTTGTGTCTAGATGTCCCCCCAAAGCCTCATGCAGTCATGGGGTGGACTTCTAGTGTTTTTGAATGATTCATGGACCAATATTGGGATTATGGATGTGAGTGCTACACCCACCCAGGGGTGGGTAGCCTGCATACAATATGAAGAAGGGAAAGAGTCTTACTCTTTGGCTCCTTCCCTTATAGCTTTTTTTTTTTTTTTTTTTTTTTTTTTTTTGTTTTTTTTGCTGTACAGGGGATTGAACTGAGGACCTTGTACTTGCCAGGCAGGTGCTTATGCCACTGAGCTATATTCCCAGCCTGGCTCCTCCCTTTTGACTCTTGTTGCTTTTGCTGTTCTCCACCACCATGAACTGTTGTCCTCTGCCATGTGCCACTCTGCCTTGGAGCCAGCCAAATATGGACTGAAACCTCTACAAACTATGAGCTAAATAAACCTTTCCTTCCTTAATTTTGGGCATAGGGTATTTTGCCTCAGCAACAAGAAAAGTAACTAAGATACCATCTATTATGTTTTATTATTTTAAACAGTATCTGGCCAGGATAGGCTCAAACTTTTGAATTGCTAGTCTCAGCCTTCCAGAGTGCCTCAATTATATGCATGGTCTACAATAACCAGCTTGAAATTATTTTATTTTTGCGTTATTTGAATGATTGTCTAGCTGAATGAATGTAGGTTTCAAATGGGATAAAATACTCTTTATATAAATATATATTTTTATTTTTAT
>NW_004955453.1:8357147-8415494 GCF_000276665.1 Chinchilla lanigera | reverse complement strand
TATCAGTGCTGTGGGGGTATTATACAAAACAGATACTCTACAAAAATAGGTATTCTACAAAACTCTGAACCCTTAGTGAGGAAGACACCATCTCAGATGAGTGGGTTAGTCATGGTAGACCTCATCGTAAGGCATAGTGAACATCCCTCATTCTCTCTTCTGATTATAGATAAAAGCAAGTGGAAGCATTCTTTAGAGAACCGAGTAATAATCCAGGATTAACATATAAGATTTACAGAGAAAGTATTCTTGCCAGGGATATAGCTCAGCTGCATAAGTGCCTGCCTGGCAAGCACAGGCCCTGAGTTCTATTCCCTGTACCAAAAAAAAAAAAAAAAAAAAGGAGAAAATATTCTCTACAATACTAGTACTTTATTTTTCTAAAAAATCAATTTGCAATTGAACTACATTGCTGTAAACATGTGTCAAGAACAAGACTACATGTACATGGAAAGGAAGATGACTTTGCTAATGTTGAACACTCAAAGAGCACTGTAAAGGCAAGAGAAGAATCAGAGTGCGATGAAATATACCTATAATCTCTGCCCTGAGGGAACCTGCGGCAAAAGGATTGTAAATTCAAGTCAAACCTGGGCAATTTAGTGACTTAGCAAGACCTCAAAATTTACAAAACAAACCAAATCATTTTTTAAAGGCTGGGGGTGCAGTGCAATGCAAATGCAGTTCAGTCCTCAGTACTGTAAAACAAACAAACAAAAACACCCAGAACAAAGATGAATTAAATTATTAAATAAGATCCAAAATGTACAATAGATACTGTGAATTGGGAAGAAATTGTTCCAATGAAAAGACAAAGTGTGATGGGAGAGAGGAGAAAGGAAGAAAGAGAAAAAGAAAAATATATACATTTATACAGAAGCTAGATAAGACAGTTATATAGCTAGTTTCTCTTAGTTCATTGAAAAGAAAGGATTCCACTAATATTGTTTGGACCAGATACCATGCCTATATCTTGCACTCTGAATAACCACTACAAAGACAACAGTACACAATGTATTATTATTGCAATTCTCCTACTAACCTGTTTTGAAACTCTGTTTTACTGTTATTTTTATTTTTTCTCTTTCAAGAAAAGCCAGCTGTCCTTAAACACTTGAAACATGAGCATGTCATTAAATTCCTTTAACTGCAAGTTTATAAGATGCCTTGCCTCTACATTGGACTCTCTATGTAGCTCTCCTTTAAGAAGAGAACGACCATACCAACAGAACTACTCCAGTGCTCTTAACATTATTTTTCTCATTGTAAATTTGTCTTTTTGTATAAATATACTTCTGGGACATGATACTAATCACTGTGGATGTCCCTTTCCTGCTGTTCTCCAGAGACACATCTCCTCTTTATCTACTGAATAAATCAGGCTTCTGAGATGAAACAGAGTTCCAACTCTGAACCTTGGGGAATTCATCAAAGCAAATGCCACCTTGTTTTCCTGATGACTTGTCTGATCTCACAGCAAGTCCTTTTTTCACACATCTACAGGTACATGTGTTTATCGTGAATATTTTACTCACAATTCTTTTATGCTCTCAATTTGAGACTGTGATTGAAGTTAGCTGACTCCAAGTACATCCCTGCCCCAGAACAAGGAGGCTCATTATTCCTGATGCAGCCGGCTCCCCACGCCCCTCTGCCCTGCCCCTTTTCCAACTTGTACCGCGCTTCAGTCCTCTTCATTCTCTCTGTGGGGCAGCCGCTTACAGAAAAGTCCCCTTCAAGCAATATAGGTCCTACAAAAGATTCTGTGGAGGAAAGTCTGAGTGAAAATTATACGGAGAAATAAACCACTATTTAACTTGTTTGTTATGTTTGTCTCCTTCAAATTTCACTCTAAAATTCCCAAAGAGAAATGACTATTTCCAGAGAGAACAGTGTGAGATGTCATGAAATCCAGCTCCTTATGATGCTCTGCCTTCTGAAAACCCGGACGCTTGACTTGATTATTCAGCTGCTCTCACATCCTGGGAAGGTGGGTGTAAGCCTCTCTTCTCCCTGTCTTTCTCTGCTCAGCCATCAGACTTCTCTAGACTGAGTTTACTAGTGGTGGACAAAGCTCTCTCCATGTCATTTTCCCATCCATCCTTTCTGTTATATGTTGGATTTACTTGTAAAATGTTGAGAATTTTCAAATTGTAACGTATGTCCTATGTCTAATTCCTGCTGAGGAGTACTTAAAAATTACTATAAAATCAACAGCTTAAAATAACACAAATGTGTGGCTTCCACTTTTCAGAGGTCTGGCATTTGGCCAAGGCATAGTTAGACTATTTGCTTGGGATCTCACTGGGATGAAATCAAGGTGTGGACTGTGCCTGCAGTCTCCTGTTAGGACTATTCCAAGGTCCTTGGATGTCAGATAATTTGTTTCACTGAGGATGCAGGTAGATGATTCTTGTTTTCCTTCTAGTTGGGGAATAGAGACCTCTCCCAGTAAGCAGAAGACACCTGCAGTTCTTCATCATGTGGCTCCGGAGGTCCTTTACAACCCAGAATTGTTTTCTTCCAGGGTATCCAGTGCCGGTCTCTATGACATTCTCTGTCCAGCCAGTGAACAAGCTCCACTTTGAAAAGGCTAATATAATTGCTGAAGCCTACCCAGATCATTTCCCTGCCTTAAAGTTCACTGATTTATGACCTTAATTATACCTGCAAGATCTGTTCATCCCAGTATTAGATGAGTGTATTAATTACATGGGAGAAGGGGTGTGCGTGCATGACTGGAACGTTCGAGCAACATCTGACAATTCTGCTTACCACTGTTGGGTTTACTGTGAAGTGAAGAAAGAGTAAGCTTCAAAGTCATTCATTTACAACAGTGCCTCCAGGTCTTTAGGGGTGACCTTGCAGGTGTGTTCACACAGTCCTGCATTTAAACATTGTTTTTGGCAAAATAATATTTTTACACATTTAATTAAAATAATTATCATTTCCTGCTCCAGATTTTCTCCATGTATTATTTGGCCACTGTGCTGTGGAAGTTAAGTGAAGGGGAAGTTTAGTTAGGGATATTTTAATTTCTGTTTAGTGAACTGTTTTTATGGTTGCGGTCACTTATGTGCAGCAGCTGGGAACAGTTCCCAGAGATCTTCCTGTTCTCTATGCTCACTCATGTACTGAGGTAACACACAAGCAAGGATAACTAGAACGTATGATAGACATTGTGAAACAAAAGGAAAATGCTCAAAAGTTAAGGGCAACCGGGGTGTGGGAAAAGAGAAGGCAAAGAAGGGGAAATTATGCAAGTATGTATATACAGGGATAGCTAACATGGTTGTACTACTGTCTTCTATTGCTTTACTGAAAGGAACAGTTAATGATCACTTGTTTGATCAATGTATTACATGTCTCTATTTGTTTTCCTGAGAAACCACTTTGAAGATAGCAGTACATAATACAACAACCATTGTTAATTTCCTACCACTTTGTCTGTAACTTTGTATTGTTTGTATTGTTCTTGTGCTATTTTGTAAATGGATGTCTGTTTGTTAATATGTTTGCCTTCTTTTATTTTTAAAATAAATTTTAAACAAACACACAAGCAAGGAGAACACTACATATTGAAAAGGACTCACAGGACCCACTTCTGGAAAAATGTGGGGAGAGATGTAAAACAAATCTTAAAAAAATATGCAGAGAAAAGTTGGTCTGGAAAACCCTTTACAGTATCAAAAGTTTAAAACTGTAATCAGAGAATTTGTATCTCATCACAGCCTGGTTGGGAGGATCTTTTTTAACTTTCAGGAATATTATTAAGACGACAGTATATTCAATTAAAAACTCATAATACACTTTTACTGCAATTAGAATATTTAATGAAATTTGAATGCATCATTTGAATTTTCATTTGGAAAACTGTTGAAGAGAATTTTATGGAGAAATGACAGATGTTTGGCCTAGACATATGTGATGTCTATTTTCTTTGTCAAATTTAGATATGGTGATTAAAATACTAAAAGAAAATTCTGATAAAAATGAAATCTGAGACAAAGGTAATTAAGAAGAGCAATGAAGCAATAGAAATAATTGTCATATATAACCAAATTGCATATATAACCAAATTGCATATATAACCAATTGTCATATATAACCAAATTGCAGCCAAAGTGAGCCCAGGTTACACGAAAAGTAGTAATTCTGTAAAAAGAAGGATACTTTTAATAGAAATGATTAATAGTAGGGGCTGGGGATTTAGCTCAGCAGCAAAGCACCTGCCTGGCAAGCGCGAGGTCATGAGTTCGGTTCCCGGTACTGGAGAAAAACCAAAAAAAAAAGAAATGATTAATAGTTCAAAAATTTTTTAAATCTAATTACTAAAGGGAAGTGAGTCATTTATAAATAAGCTTTTTGCTTATTTACAAATTACTGTCACAGATGAAAGATAATATTTCTCATTTAATGACCTACCTATTTAATGACTTTGGGCTATGATCCATCTTTTTTGTTATTGTACGCTTCTTTATATTTTGCTTATAAATCTTCAGTGTCTTTTTTTGTACAGCACACTTTGTACAATACCATAATTTCTGCAGATTTTACTGTGTAGCACAGTACTATAGTTTAATGTTCTGTTATACATCACACCACTGCATGTAAGAGTTATGTAAATGAAAGCAAAGTCATCAAGTTGGAATTGCTTTTGGCCATTCCTTTGTAATGACTATTGTGATGTACATACTACAGACCAGTGATGATACACCTTTTAGAGATTTCAATCATACAAACATCCACTATAGCACACGTGCAATAGGTTCATTACCACTGCTATATACAATTCCTCATTTAGGAGCCAATTCATTTAACAGCCTGGTTGCACGAACAGAATTCAGTCATTAAATGAGGAGTGCCTGTATTACAACAACATGCTGCTTCATGAATATCTCTGATCCAATTTTATAACTGAATAAAGAGAAGAACTTGAAAACTTGCTGAGATATTATAGCACATAGACAACAGAAACTTGGTAGAGGTTCATCAAATCTGATAACTCTAAATTTGACATGATATTAACAATTTAAAACAAAACCAAAATTTGATAATCTATAAGAATCATTGTATTTTCTTTTCTACTCTTATAACAAATGGTATTTTAAGTGTGTTTCCTGGAAAAGTAATCTAAGAGTGTAAGCAAATTGTGCAAACACACCTCAAGTTATTTTATGGATTTTATTATATGTGTGAATTTGTCCTCATTTGAAAATTTGTAATTTTTTTATCTTTTCTAACCTTACGTAAATATTTGCATTGCTTCCTATATTGACATTCACAGAATAATGTATAAGATTTGTACTAAATTTGTAGTAGAGATTTTTTTTTAAAAAGCATCCCATATTGTATGAACTTCAGGCCTCAGAAAACTTGGGTCCCCATCCACCTGGCACTCTGCACTGTGTCTCAGGGCTCCTCACTTCGGCTATAGGTGCAGAGGACACAGATGTGCGGAAGACATCTATGCATTTAGAAAAACAGAGTTCTTTATGCCTTCCCTTTGGGAAACACAGCTTCCTCAGTGGGCTTCTTCTCTGCTGGACCCTATGTCTTTCTTCAAGGGAACAGGGCAGAAATCACTCGGAGCTATATGTCTGACCTCATTTCGAACCCAGCAGCCTAGAATCTGAAAATAACCCAGGATATAACTACATTTTACAGATAAAATTTATACAGCATAAAATTAACTTTTGAAAGTGTGTAATTTGGTAGCATCTAATACATTTTGTGTATTATGTAACTGCAGACTCTATCTCATTCTAAAACATTTTCATTGCCTCCAAAAGAGACTCATCCTTGTATCACAGGGGTGCATGTGCACATAAATGATGTGTTCTTAGGGTAGTCACTAATCACAGTCATCTTTAATTTGGGGGAAAAGGAAGCAGAATTCTTTTCTGCGTCCAAACACATGCCCCATGCCCACTGCCACCAAAACAATGGGTAAAAACCATTGAGTCCGAATTTTCATTTCCCAGACAACCAGAGTCTTTGAGTAATCATTCTGAGCTCATTAGACATGTTTCATTTGTGATATCTGCTCTATTTGCAATCCATGTTCCTTAGAGTTAACTACAAAAATTTTCACTAGTAGCCTCAGCTGCATTCCAGGGAGACATCTGGAGGGTGGTGAGGAATCCGAGTTCTCCTACTGCTCCACTGTTGCTTGTAAGAAGGTGGCGTCTGGAAAACAATCCTGCTATAGTCAATCTAGTTTCCCAGCCTCACAAATGTGGTCCTGTCAGTGCATCAATCTCTTCTTGGTCTCACATACCATCCGTTAAAATCTGGTTTTTGTAAAGTGGTCTTACTTTCAGTAGTGAGCTCTGAATATCCATCACCAGATTGTGAAGAAAGCGGGTATTCTCTACAAGGGGAAGCTTTAGCTGGTGGCTCACATATTATTCATAAAGATTGTACCAGATTGCTTCTCTGTCTTCTACAGGATTCTGGTGGTGCTGCCTTACAATAATTCCTTCACACTACACAGATGTCTCTAGTTTCTGATGGAAAACAATGTCACCTGGGGTTTTCCATGCACGTTTGATGGCCAGCTCCACAGCTCAAACTCTAGGCAATCCTGCCTGAGAAGTGAGATAGATTAACAGTTCCTAATCCATATTGGCTTTCTCTTCTGCTTGTAGGAAGATTTCCTCATTTAATGAGCTTCAGTGTCAATCAAGGCAAAATTACATGCTAATATAAGCTTCTGATTTTGGGGGGAGATAGGCTTTCTGAAGATTTTATTTATTATTTTATGAAAAATATAAAACAAAATTGCATAACAAAACACTGTGTATCATTATCTGTAAAATTCTTACTCAGAGTACAAGAGATAGACCAAAAATATTTTCACAAAGAAGAAACAAACATAATAATGTAAGACTTTCTTTTCAATGAATTGATACACTAGTAGTATAAATGAAACCCATTAGCATATATATTAAAATACGTTTGACACAATGGAATATGTAATTTGGGGAAGTATTTGCACTTCTCTCTATTTCATATATATAGCTGAGAGAGCCAATCTGGAGGGGGGAGTCCCCAAAGGGAGCGTGGTGTTTGTAGTTTATGATAGTATATGATACACTAAAACTTTTGTGAAGGCATGAGTTCATGTTGTGGATCTCACTGAAATAAAGAATAAAGAGAAGAGAGAAAATGAGGAGTAGGAAAAGGAGAGCAAGAAGAGGAGGGAAAGGAGGACATTGTATAGGGGAAGGGGAAAGAGCAAAGAAAAGAAAGAAAGGGAAAGAGAGGGGAGAGGAAAGGAGGGGAGGGAGAGGAAAGGAGGGGAGCAAAGAGGAGAGGGGAGGGGAGCAGAGAGGAGGAGAGGGGAGGGGAGCAGAGAAGAGGGGAAGGGAGGGGAGAGGAGAAAATAGTTTCCTCAAAATCAAGGTCAAAACCATTTCCCTGATTGCAACAGTATTTCTGCACCAGTGGGACTAAAACTTTTCTTTTTTTTTTCCTGACAGGATCTTGCTGTGTAGTTCAGAGTGGCACTGAACTCACTATGTAGACCAGGCTGGCCTTGAACTCACAACAATCCTCCTGCCTCAGAGTGCTGGGATTACAGGAGTGTATCACCACATCTGGTTGTAAAATCTTGATAATGGCAATGAAAGTACACCCATCGTTAAGTAAAAAGGAAATTTAATAAAAGATGGAGACTACTACTGTGTCTTTAATTAAAAATTGTGAATGGTGCCTCAAAATGTAAATGATTAATGCATATCTTCTTTCCTCCCTAGATACCAAACAAACTCAGCACTTCTTCATCTAAAGCATAGACTATATCCATACAAAAGCATTTAGCAGTAGATTTAAGCAAAGATTCAAGAGAGACAAGAGGATTTAGATTATAAAGCAAAACAACGAACAACTCCCCAGCTCCACTTACACTGACATTGGGTATAGATGTCCCAGTGCCCAGCCCACATCTGGATTTCCTCTCTCAGCAGTGCACTTTGTCTGTATGTGATGCTCCCACAGATGGGCTGGCCGTTCATATCCACCATTTTCCCATCATCCCCTGGAATGGAGAGTTGTCTGAATTTTTCAATCTGTTCCATTGAACTTTTTGAGGACCCATGTGGAAGCAAATATTTCCTCACAATTACAAAATTTCAAAAAATTATATATTTCCTGTATTGTCAAAATTATATTTTAGAGGGAATGCCAGTCTAGGCACTGTTGCAGAGAGACATATTCCAAACACACTAAATCCTAGAGCAATTAATTTCATCTTATATTTCCCACAGGAAAGAATTATCAAGTAGAAAAATAAAGAACAATAAAGCAAAGAAGAAAGATTTAAAATCATTAAAACTTCACTAATTTTTTTCTGGGGGCCATCAATTTTTCTTTTCTGCATTGTCCTTTCCTAGCTATAATTAAACTACTGTGTGTGTGTGTGTTTGAAGAAGCTAGGCTATACCATCAAATTTCAAAAAGAGTCATTTTGACTATATATCCAGTGCCATGAGTCTGTATGTTGTAGTCAGTTTTTATACAGGCATCGTTAGACCAGAAATCAATAGCTTCAATGATCAGTTGAAAACACCTAAAGATTTATACCAATATTTTGCATTTTCTACAGCACTGGACTATTTTAAGAATTAGTTTTCATAGCAATTGAAACGTAAGCAAAATGTAACTTTCATCTGTTCAGATTAACGGTAAAATATGACATACAAGAGAACAAAATTAGTGAAAAAATAATTAATCCACTTAATTATAGCCAATAGTTAACAATCTTAAAGCTTTTTCTTAAAGTTTTTCCCTCACACTATTAGTTTGCAAAGGCAAAGAATCATAACCTTGTGTGACTAGGCTGTCACTACCTGTTTGGGTTTCCCACCTCCAGAATTGGAACATTGTCCAAATCTGTACACACCCCACTGTTTGCTGAAATGACTTTCTTGTTAACCATGGCAAAATGTCCAGCTCTGAAAATACTCTTCTGAGAACCCCTGTGAACTCACCGCGACTCCAGCATACCACCCATTTAGAAGGATTTCTGTGAGTCTTTTAAGATTTTGTGGTTTATCACAAATTGCCAAAAACCTTGGCTATAGTGGTGTTTATCAGCACCAAATTACTTCAAGTGCTCTTCCTGTTAGGGGTTTTAATGTGCTGTGTGACTCTTTATGCTAATGTTATATTTATCGCTGGTATTTCTGCTCCCACAAAACAAAGCACATTCATAAAATCTGGATTTCACACAAAGCTTGCTTTTCTCTTCAATATTGCATTTAAATTGATTCATTCTAAGTATTTCCTGTATATTCGAATAAATCTGATAAGGAGACTGGATGGATCAGTCAACGAAGTGAATCAGATAATGCATTACACATTAAGGCAAAGCAAATTCAACCAACTGCTAGCAAAAATGGATTTAGATGTGTGTGGTTTTTATAAAACATGCAATCTGTTGTGTTTGATCCCGTCTTAGGAGGTGGGGCAGAGGTAGTCCATGCATAAACACACTAAGTGAATATATATTTATGCAAGCTCATAAATGATTCTTTTCTCTTCCAGCAGGCTCGAAGACCCTTTTCTGATTCCAAGTAAGGCCATGACACTGGGTGGAGTTCAGCTACTCTCCTGGGCATTGGTCCTTCACATACAATACTAAAAAGGGTATTTACTGTATGATTTTGGGAGAGAAAGCATGGTTTAATATCTGTTTTTCCTGAAGCCCATTATAGTTCATGATAGACTATCATGGACTTTTACATGAAGTCAATCTAGCATGATTTTTACATTCAAATAGAAGGTTTGGCATATTATTTTTCTTATCGCAATGTGGGGTATTGAACCAAAGCCTTATCCCTGAGTTATATCCCCAGCCTTTTTTTTTTTTTAAATATAGAGTCTAAGTCACTAAATTGTCCCCATTAAACTTGAACTTGTGATCTTCCCATCTCAGCCTCCCAGAGTACTGAGATTACAAGCATGCCCTCCCATACCCAGCTTGAATTTGGACAATTTGGATACTGAATGCATACATATTTTTCAGAATTTTAAGTATAACTCCCATAAAACCTACAAGTATATTATCAAGAATGAAAGTCTTGTTCAATACAGAATCGTAGCAATGTGTCTAGATTTAAATGTTAATAAGATTCAACCAGTAAGTTTAAATCTGAAGAGGTTTGTTTGGTTACACAACTGAATTAGTCAAAATAAAGTCCTAGGAAAAGGAACTGTTGACTGTTGCACCAAACAGAATACTTATGGTCTCCCAAATTCATATGTTCAAATTCCAACCCCCAGTGTTATGGGATGAGGAAGTGGTGGCCTTGGTAGATGATTACAATGAAGACAGAGCCCAGGGAAGTAGAATTAGTGTCTTTGTAAGAGAATCCAGAGAACTAGTTTCTTACTGTCATGTGAGAATATGAGGTTCACAATTTCTAAGTCTATATTTTAGAAGAAGACCATCACCAGAACTCAGTTACGTTGGCAGCCAAGTCTCTGATTTCCAGCTTCCAGAAGGCAAAGAGTGAATTTCTATTGTTTATAAGCCAGACAACACTACTTTTTAATAGCAACCTCCAGTGATATATTAGTCAAAAGGTAAACTATTCTTATGTGTGAACATGTAGGATCCATGAAGCAAAACACAGACCTTGGAATAAAATCTCAGCATCATGATTATTCACTTTGGCACATTTTTCTATATAACTCATTCATAAAAGTGTTTTGTAAATCATCACTTATAAATTTTACTGAAAAGTGTTTCCAAGCACTGCTGACATTTGGTGTTTTAACCCACAAATTCATGACTCAGAAATACAGCTCTGAGACTCTAAATTACTAGTACATATTCCAGAATGTTCATACAGACAAGCCAATTGACTCAGTTGAAAAGCAAACTATAATAAAATTCAAATTGTTAGAGACTGAACAGTTTCCTATATATCACAGTTAGTGCTAATATTGTTGCACAAGTCATAAATATAAACCTACAAAATCATTTGAATAGTTTCTAATAATTGTGTGAGTGCAGAAAATAAAATATAATTCATTTAAATGTACCACACTAAGTATTCATTTTATCAAATAAAATTTGAGAGATTAAATGGTGATAATATTAAGAGCTTCCCTTTTTGGGAGGTGATTACAGTCTAAGGAAGACATGCAAAGATAAATTATTTAGCTTTGTATCGGTAGACTAAACATAGAGCCTGTTTGTGGGCTTCAACAGCAGAGAAAAGGCACATGGAGAACTTTCCACAGGTAGCTAGAAGTTCACATATTTCTACATTTGAATAGTAAAGTACTAGTGTTGTTTATTTTATTAAAATAATCTCTGTTACTTTTTGTATAAAATTAGTGTGCACAATATTTATGTCTACCTGACATGACCTATCGTACAATCCAAAACTTGCCGTGTGGTCTGGAAAGGAGGTGGTTATGCTTCACAGCTATTTCACCACCTCTGTGAAACTGTGTGAGATAAATTTGGCAAAGCAGTGATGTAATTTGTCAAAAACAAAGTGTAGTTCAGTATTTTGTCTTCTTATACAGGTTTTCTTATTTTTTAATTGTAAAAATATATGAGCAGTTTAATTCTCTAAACAATTTTTTCTTTTCGATACAGTGATTTATTCATAAATTAAATTCAGAGAAACAACAATTTGGTCACCATAAACCATTAAAGTCTCTGAAATTATGCTATAGTTCTATGATGCTGTTACATCTCCAAAGACACAGTTGCTTTTGGTTTGGAATTTGATGTAAGAAATGTGACATAGTTCAGAATATTGTGCATGTGTGTGGAAAATGGATATTCTACTATAAAACTCAGAGATTTAATCTCTAAAGTGTAAGTCCCAGGTACATCATTTGTATACATGATGCTTTTGATACATAAATATGAGCCCATTTCATTTTCAGTTTGTCTTTCAATTTTTGGTGTATCTTTGTGTGTGTGTGTGTGTGTGTGTGGGTGTGTGTGTGCACATGCATGCCTCTTTGGCTCATCTAGCTATAGCTGCAATTTTTAAGAAAATACCCAACTTGTCAACTAGTTTTTACATTATCCTGTCATCGTGTCTCCTTTTGTAGACGTTTTTCCTTCTTGTTCATGTTTTCAATTGTTATCAGGCCATCTCTCATTAAATCTGACAACTTTGGCAGTACAAGCCTGTGAAACATTGACTATAATAACCGTCAATAACAAAATTCAGGTTTGAATGTCTACTACGGTCAGCTATGAAGTTCAGCCCATCTTTCCCATCAAATTAGATATAAGTCTTCAACTCAAATGGTTTATGATTTCTGAGATCATGGGAAGAAACCGGGTTGACACATGATTAATATCTCAAAGAAATCATTGTTAAGGTGATTTTCTCAAATCATTGCCCCACCTTCTAGAGAATTATACTTGACTCTGAAGACTTGTTGATACCAGCTTCAAAAGACATACGTTTAGTTTTTCCAACAACTATTCAGTGTCTTTTCAGTGACAGACTCTATGCAAGATACCAAGAATTCAGCACAAAAAAGAAAAAAAAGAAAAGCATGATGCTGTTGCTATGGATGCAATTGCATGTCCCCCAAACTCTTGTTGAATTCATAACCCCCTAAAGAGACCATATTGGAGATAGGACCTTTAAGGACATAGTAATGATAAAATAAGAATGTATATACAAGGCTTTAATCTCCTGCGACCCTACATTTACAAATAAAGAGTTATATGAGGACACAGCATGAAGGAATTTGGTTGCAAGTCAGGAAGAGAGGCTGTGCTGCAAACTAAATTTTCTGCCAAATTAATTTTGAACTTTAGCTTTTAGAACTGTGAGAAAATAAATTTTTGTTGTGTAAACCACCAGTTTTCAGTATTATGGCATAGTTAGCTAAGATTCCTTGCATTATGCAGCTTTGAACCTGAGGCAAGTAGGATGGAACTGGCTCGTGGAAAAGAATAGGTGAGTGTAGACTAGCACATCGTACTTGTAGTAGCAATGCTTACAGAATCGGACTCACAGCTCCATATAAACCAGGTAAAATTTTTGCACATTTAGTATCAATTCTCATCTTATCTCTAAGTGCTACTTTTAGCTTGATACAAAACCTCTGTGTGTGTGTGTGTGTGTGTGTGTGTGTGTCTGTGTGTTGTATGTCAGTGTGTACTCATGTATGTAGGCAAACTACAGAAAGCTAATGTGACAACTTTGTGGGAGTAGGTTTTTGGAATAAAACATTTAAAGATTTACCTCTAGTTGACAAAAGCTCTATTTTAAAGATCTGATAGCTTGGAAATTTGTGCATCCTAAGAAAATATCAAGAAATATCCATGAGGATGCTCAGAGCTCTATGTGGGACAAATTCTTATCAATTGAGAAATGGTTAAAGTTCCTGGAAGAGTCTTTATCCTCTTGGTTACCCTTCACTCATTAAGAGAATCACTCACAGTAGACATCTGACATTGACTAAACCATATCTGAAGTGGACTAGCTCTTCCCACTAAACAAGAAAAAAACTGAGCACAGACAGTGAGGTGTATTTTCAAAAATAGTTTCCCTCTGTATACTCATTGCTGTATTTCCCGTGAACACTGGGCTCCTGGAATGTGAAAAGAGGCTGAGGTCTTGTGTTTTGCTTTCTTTTATGCCAGGTCTGGTCATAAAATATCCTTCACAGTTTTCCATGCTACGTCTGTCTATAACTTATACCTGGACCTGGAGGACTTCCATATGGTGCCAAGGCCCGCTGGAAAGAGTGAAGGTCTAAGAATCACTGGCTCAAGCAAAGCTGCCCAGAAAATTTGCCCATACCTCGCAAGCTTGAGAGAGAAATAAGCATTCTTAAGTTATGGTCCCAAGTGTTTGAAGTCTTTCTTTAAGTAGCTTTTAAAAGCACCCCCACAATTCTGACTTTAATTTATGTTTCAAGATGCATAAATCTGCTTCAGGATCTTTGGAGCAATTTCTTCAAATGCTAAGAATAAATCCCTGAATTCGCTGGTATAAAGCTTTCTTTTTCCTTCAGCCTTTCTTTACCCACCTGCGTTCCCTTTCTACTCTCTGGGAGTAGGTTTTTGATTATGACCCAAACATTGTGAGTTTCAGCTGAAACCCAAATTAATCCAGCCCAATCCTTATGGATTATGGACCCCATAGATACCCTCCCAGCACTTTCACTGCTATGTGGGCCTTGATTGTTTTTCATTCTTGAGAAACACCCATGTGATTTTAATTCAAAGGTCCCATGCCTCTCACTTCTAAATATAGTGTCATCTGTGGCATCAACATGCTTGACTGTTTGGGGCGTAGTACAACATCTTACTAATCCCTTCTACGATTAAGTCTTTTTCACTCACGATTTTACTTGACAAGTTGCACTGCTATTTCCCACAGATGGAAGACCCTCCTGTCTTTCTGGCAGGCTGGCTCTTTTAGCACTAGGCAACGTTCCTATTTTCTTCTACATTTTCTTTGATGTGACATTTACCATTCAATCAGAGTACTTAAAGTATATGAGGCAATTTTGATATAATGAGTCTCATATCTGCATTTTATTATCTATCAGTTCTGTTTCTCTCCTCCATTGCTAATATCTTTGTCTTTTATCTTGTCTTCTTTTATTCTTTAATTTATTTTAGAAATCCTTATTATTAATTGATTTTGTACTGTGTTGCTTTGTATTGTATCCATGGTGATTCCTCCTGAAATTGTGGTATTATATATACGCAACCTACCATAGCCTACTAGCATTGATGTCTTTAATTTTAGTAAAGTGTGGAAAACTTTCTTCATTTAGGTCTTTATATCCTCTGTACTTCTAAAAATGTAGTTTCTTAAGTATTTCCACTACATCTATTAAGTAACATATTAGGTGGTGTTAAAGTTGGGGCTCCAACCATCAAATATTATTCAATAAACACTCTGTCTTCTATTTTTATACATCCTCACTTTCTCCTTTACTTTGTGAAATTCCAAGTATTCTTCTGTTATCATTTACAGTATTTTACATTTAGAGAAATTTCTTTGGCAATTTGTGAAGAATTGGTAGAAGAAGTTGCAAATTATTCCTAGCTTTCCCCATCTTAGAATATTTTGGTTTAACTGAAGAATATCATTGCTGAATATACAGTCTAAATTTGTGATATAAATACTGAACATGACCCTGTATGCAAAAGACTTCAAAAACTCCACTGAAAAAGACTCCTAGAACTAATAATCAAATTTGGTAATATAACAAGATGCAAATTCAATGCTCAAAAACCATTTGCATTCTTGTACACCAATAATAAAATCACTCAGAGAGAAATTAGGGAAACAATACTTTCCACAATGCCATC
Organism: Chinchilla lanigera; assembly: GCF_000276665.1. Lineage (NCBI taxonomy): Eukaryota > Metazoa > Chordata > Mammalia > Rodentia > Chinchillidae > Chinchilla > Chinchilla lanigera. The sequence continues at coordinate 8,400,169 of NW_004955453.1, read as the reverse complement.
AAGCAAAACCAAGAACATAGGAATTAATCTAACCAAAGAAATGAAATACCTCTACAGTGAAAATTCAATATTCGGGAAAAGGGATCAAAGAGAATATGCATAAATGGAAAGATATTCCTTGTTCCTGATTACGCAGAACCAATGTAGTCACAGTGGTCATACTTCCAAAGCTGTTGTACAAACTGAACACAATCCCAATCAAAATGCAATAGCATACTACACAGAACTACAGAAAGCAATATTAAAATTCAGACTAGAAGAAACTTAAAAGAGCAAAAAAATTCTGGGCAACAAGGGAAAGGAGGCATCACAATCCCAAATTTCAAGTTATACTGCAAAGCTGCAGTGATGAAAATATTAAGGTATTGCCCCAACAAACAAACAAACAAAAACCAGACTTGTGGATCAATGCACCAGAATAGAGGATGCAGAAACAATTCCAGGTACATTCAGTTATCTTATCTTTGAAAATTGGACAAACACTTTTGCTGGAGGAAAGAGAGCCTCTTTACCAAGTGATTCTGGGAAAACAGGATTTCCACATGCTGAAGATTGAATCTAGACCCATATCTCTTACCATAATTACACTAATAGCTAAGTGGATCAAATATCTAAAAGTTAAAACCAAAACACTTAATCTGCTGGAAGATAAAGTAAGTAAAACTCTTGAAGACCTAGACAAAAACTTCCTGAATAGAATCTCTTTTTATAAGAAATAATAAGAAGCAACACGTAGGACCACATCAAATTAAAAAGCTTCTGCCTGGCAAAGGAAACCACCAGCTGCATGAAGAGACAATCTACAGAATGGAAAAAATCTTCTGCCAATTACTCATCAGCCTAATGTCTAGAATACACAATATAGAGAAATAAAAAAAGAAGAATCCCCACATGTGGAGACCCCCCCAAAAAATGGGCATCTGTAATGAATAAGTATTTAACCAATGAAGAATTCCAAATGGCCAATAAATGCATGAAAAATGTTCAACAATACTGACCATTCGAGAAATGCAGTTTAAAATGACACTGGTATTCCATCTTACTCCAGAAAGAATGGCTATATTCAGGAAATTAAATAACAAATAATGCTGTACAACCTGTGAGGAGAAAAAAGAATCCTTCTTCACTGTTGATGTAAGTGTAAACTGGTACAACCACTATCAAAATCAGTCTGGAGATGCTCAAAAACTAAAAACAGCAATTTCATTTGATCCAGCTATTCCTCTTCTAGGTATCTTTCCAAAAGAACTGTATTCATCATATTACAGTAATACATGCATATATGCACAGCTCACAATAGCGAAATCTTGGAAGCAGCCTAAGTGTCCATCAGCCATGAATGGATAAAGAAAATTTATAGTATGGTATTTATGGTATTTATGGTATTTATACACAGTGGAGTGTAAATAGAGGATAAACTTCAGTCATTTGAAGAAAAAACTGTACCTTGAGACCATAATATTAAGTGAACTAAACCTGGCACACAAAGCTTAACTATTGCATGGTTTTTTAAATATGAGTACCCCAATATATAAAGTGCGAAACAAAGAACAGATGGTAGGAAGTAGGGAGATAGATTTTTAGCACATGGAGAGTAAACCAACAACCAAAAGATGGAGGGAAGAGGGAAAAGAGAAAAGAAGATTAAAGGGAAGGAATGTGAAGTCCTGTGCACATGGAACACGTCCTTATGAAAACTATGCAAAGTGATTATCATGTATTATAAACATGTATAAAATATATATACATATAAATGCATATATACTATATATATATATGAAAGGGTCCAAGAGATTTAGGAAGGTAGAGAGAGGGGGAAAGGGAGGGGAAATGAGGGGATTAAAGAATAACTGAGAAATGTCATGTACATGGACCAACTCCCCATCATAATGTACTGCAAATATGTACTGGTAAAAACTAATTTAAATTATAGTACTAAAAATATTCTTAGCATTGCCCAGAAAAACCATTATTAGAGTCTTTTAAAAGATCCAGATCTACTTATCTCCTTTTTAATTTCCTCTTTTGGATCATGTTCCTTGTGGCAAAAGGACCAGTAATTTCTTTTTTTCTTTTTTTTTTTTTTTTGGTTTTCTCCGGTACCGGGAACTGAACTCACGACCTTGCGCTTGCCAGGCAGGTGCTTTTGCCGCTGAGCTAAATCCCCAGCCCTAGGACTAGTAATTTCTTAAAATCAACTTCATGGAATACACACACAAAACAAGCTGTATTTACTGTATGGTGCACTTGCTTGTGTGTGTATACAAGTTTGCTGCTAATGTGCAAAGTCTCTTGGAAAGTCATTCCAGGGAAGATGCCCAGAATCTGCAGCATGTAGTTTTCTTAAAGTGCATGTTGGTGACAGCAAAAATACCAGCTGACTGCTTTGGTGGGATGCACAGAACACTGGTACCCTAAAGGTAAATCTTGGTGATTCCCGATGGACAAGAGACTATAAAGTGCTTATTGTGCTTCTGTTTTTCCCAGTAGACTCTGGGCCCCTAAGTGACAGTATCATATTTTATTCACTTCAGTCCACCTGGTATAGCTTCTTGGTACACAGAAGGCACAACACAAATGACTGTTGAAATCAGTGCTCTAACTCAGATCTCAGGTAATTTTCCTACTGATCCGAAGTGACTTCACATGATTTTTCCAACCATTTGCAAAAAGCATGAGTTTATTATTTTATGTCATATTTTCATATAATATATATATATATATATATATGATGTGCCATAAATTTTCACAGGATGTTATTGTCTGACCCTATCCTCTCCTTGCAGTGCAATAGTCATGTGGGGATTATTCATGATTGTTGGATTCATTTTTCAACTAGATACCTGGATCCAAAGGGATGCTTTAATATTTCAATTCCTGAAAATGTAATGAAAAACCTGTCATGGATAATAAGTTGCTATGAAATGCTTGAGCACTTTAAATGAAAAGCTCTCTGTGATTTCATATTCCAATTTATCCTAGATTTCAGTTAGATAGTTAATTACGCTAAGGATGGTATCCATGAAGAAAAATGTAGTAATTTTATTAAATACCATAATCAACAGCAGGAACTAAAACAATTACAGTATTTAGTTCATGTCAAAATACACACAAATTTGTTTTAAGATTATTTATAACAAAAATCATGGAAAATAACCTGGGAATGACTCCTGTCATTTAATTTTGCATGACCTTTCAGAAACTTATTTGCCCTCTTTTATCCTAATTCATCTTTCTTCTACTACTGTATGTATTAACCAAAAATATCACAGCACTCTGAACAAACCTGTATTGCAAAGACAAAATAATTCCACAAGCTTTATTACCAATAGATTGTTTTAGATGTAAAACAAGAAATCATGAAAGTTAAATTTTCTTTCTTTAATGTGTTCCATAGGACTTATATTTAAAGAACTAGAATAGTTTCCTAGACGTCACCCAGAAGCAAAAGTTCTATCATGCTGATAAATGTGATTTCCCACTTCAGGAAAGTTCCTTTTGCCCACTCTGTGTTTTATGTGATTGTTTGTTACTGAGACAAACCAAATGGTTAAATCGATATAAATGACCCTCGAGGTCTAGAGAGACCACAAGAAAGTGTAGCATCATTAAACTAAATTACAGACAAACACTTGAGGAGACAAATAAGTATTTCTTCACCATAAGTCTTTTGTTGTGGTGAGGATGATTGAAAATGTTTACAAACCATGCACGGTACTAGAAACAAGGGTTCTATGGTAGTCTCCTGATAGATATAATGTAATTATTATAGCTGCTTAAGTTGGTTAGAAAAGATTAAATTGAGAGGTAGAATTTAGGTAGTGCTTTCCTAAGCCTCAACATCTACCTGGTAGTAGGAAATACATGAAATAACATAAACCAAGAGAAGCAACAATCAGGTAATAAGAGGAAGAGAGGTAATAGGATAAGCCAGAGCGTATGCGGGACCCTCTTACTCTACAAACAGGGGCCATGAGGTGATCGTGGGGAAAGCAGACTCACAGGGGTGTGACAATGACATGATGCTCTGAGCACAGGTAAGTCAGGAAGGCAGCACACAATCAATAGGTATAGCTCTTCTTGAGCTCCAGGAAAATGCTCCCCCATCCCACTCTTCATCATGAAGGTAAAGGCAGAGGCATTAAGCCCACCATACTAGAAACCAATTATAGGCCAGTAGGTGTTCCCAAGGAGAGAATTTTTAATATGATACTTTTAAAAGTTGGGGGGGGATACATCTTAGAGGTGAGAAGAATAGAACAGAGGGCATAAATGATTGGTGGCCCCGAGGAAAACTGTATGTGTGATCTGTACTTCATAAATGATGAGTTTGAATAGTAGTCACATAGAGTGAATTGAAATTGTTCCTGGGTGCAGAACCAAATAAATCACTTCATTTAACCTTCTTGGATGAAGTATATGAGCTCAGTATTGGCAAAAAAGTACTCTGAATTATGAAATAATTTAATGATCATATTTGAATTCCTTTTCCCAGGACTTTATGTTTGTTTTTAATATATAAATATGGCATTACTGGATATTGAACCCAGGGACTCTTGAGATATCTTTCTAGCTCTTTTTTCATTTTTGTTCTGAGATATTTTGACACAGGGACTCACTAAATTGTCCAGACTATTCTCGATCTTTTAATCCTCCTGCCTCAACCTCAGCCAAGTAGCTAGGAAGCTGGGATCACAGGAATGCACCAGTACATCTCAATTATATGGATAATTTTAAATCTAAATGTAAAAAAAGTTTCAGAAAAAAGTTATATAGATTAATCACATAACATAGATACACAGGTTTGAACTGTAACACAAACCTATCTGCAGCATTCAAATGCATTGAGGTATTTTGTTTTGTTTTTGTTTTTTTTTTTTTTTTTTTTGGTTTTGGTTTTTCTCCGGTACCGGGAACCGAACTCACGACCTTGCGCTTGCCAGGCAGGCGCTTTTGCCGCTGAGCTAAATCCCCAGCCCCGCATTGAGGTATTTTGAAAGACAATATTCAACCAAATGTTTTACTTGTCTGCTCTCACTGACTGTTTCTGCCGGGATCATGAATTTGGAGAAATCACTGTGTCCCTGACAGTTGTGGATTAAATGGAGAATGAATAGACAATTTACTAAACAGAAAACACACTTTATGGGCTATAAATCACATTGCGATATACTTCCGCCAAACACAGGAGATTAGGGTACATTTTTAGGCAAAATATTAGATTCAACAGGCTTACTGAAAATTTACCCTCAACACAAATTCACCCTCAAAAAGACAAAATGTAAAGACACTGCCAAGTGATAGATAAATGAATTCTGTCTGGCCTTTCACAGGTGTGGAAGAGCCATCTAGTATTCATATGGATGTATTTTTCTTCCCTTCTCAGATCACTAGAAAGAATAAGTTCCCCAACATTTGTAATATTACTGTGCAACTTCTTAGGCTACGCAGCTGTGACAAAAAGCAACATAAGCCACTTCTAGGCTAAAGCACTTAATTATTAGCATGGATCTCCAACCCTCATTATGTCTCTGAAGTGCGTGCTGGGGGAGCGATGATTTGAAGGTTCATGGGTCAGCACATGGGTGTTAGAGGAGAGCTGCCTGTGAATATCACCTGGCTCCCTGGCAAACTTGGCAAAACTAAGAAATAACACAGTGGGGCTTTAAGCTAACAAAATGTTTTCATTATTACTTTATCACTACCTAGAATGTACTAATTAATACAACTTTAATCCAACTTTATTCAGCACTTTTTGCCTCATGATATTTCCCTGTAAGGTCTAATACAAAAGTATTTGAAATTTGATATATCAAGTTTAATTAAAATAGCTTATTTAAAGTTGAAGCAAAACTAGTGAATTGGAATGACAGAGTAGAGAGGGTTCACATACAGGAGTTGTCACCTTTGTACGTCAATTTGGAATATAAAAAAATAGCGCCTGAGAGTTAGCTCTTCCAAAACTGTGCTGGCAACTATCTCTTAGTAAAGAACCTTCCTACCCATGTAAATAGACTTTTTAAAAATCGTTTGCTTTACTACGTCAGTATTCTACAGCAGCCAGTATGTCTGATTTACAGGGTATTACACTTGGCAGAGGAATATGAAGAGGAACCCTGAGGGCAATGTTTAAGTATCTTATTTCCTGAGGGCAGGAAAGGACAAACACAGTCAGAGGAAATTCACCCCGTGCCAGCCACCCTTGGAGTTCTAAAAGGTCAATTTTTATACTAATGTTAATTCTTTTGTTTTTCTTACTTATATTCTGTTTCATTTTATTTTTTATTATTATTTTAAACAGAAAATAAATAAAACAAAATTTCAAAACAATATAATAGGAGGGTAACCATGTTAATACATTATGTACCGATGACTTTAAATTAGTTACTCAGAGTACAAGATGTAATTCTTTGTAAAGTACATCTAAAGCTGAGTGTGGTGGCACACTCCTGTAATCCCAGCTCTCGGCAGGCTGAAGTATGAGGACTGTTGCAAGTTTGAGAGCAGCCTGGGCTACAAAGTGAGTTCAAGGCCAGCCTGAACTGCATAGAGAGACCCTGTCTCAAAAAATACAGAAGAATTTAAAAATTAAAAAATAAAGTACATTTAAGAACAACACATTTTGAAAAATAAATTTTGTTTACATAAAAATGAAACATTTCTAAGAGAAGAGATTTAGTAGAGATTTTATCTGAGACCCTTCACACTTCTTCTGGGACAACAGAAATGTTACAAGGCTCCAAAGAGATAAAGATCTTGAATATCAAATTTGCCTGTCACACTGGGCTCCTTTGCCTTGGGAAAGAAAACATTTGGTTGATTCTCTTAATACCTGGTCACACCTTGTTTTCTGGAAAATTCTGGGGTGAATAAATGGGAACCCCTCACAAATATCACATCAATACTCTTTCTGCCTCCTATTGTTGATCTTAAAATTCCAACCCTATCAATTCTTAAGTGACTTATTGGTCATTTTCTTCAACCCCGGGAAAAAATACCTGACACCCACCACTTAAAGGAAGAGAGATTTATTTTGGTTGCTGGTTTCAGCTGTTATTGGCTCCAAGTCAGGAACAGAATGGCAAAGGAATGTGACAGAAGAAAAGATTTCAACGCATGGCAGTCAAGAAGCAAAGAGAGAAGGAGAACCTGGTGACAAGAATATGCCCGTCCATGTCAGACCCATGCCCACCTCCTCCAAGGAGCCCTACCTCCCAACACCACCCTCAGCTCCAGAACTTGCTCACCTCACAATCCAACAACCTTCCAAGAACATGCCACTTAGGGGAGGAAATTTTAAATCTCAACTATAACCTGGGAAAATACTGACATTCTGAAACTGACAAAATAAAAGCCTGGGAGAAATTTTTACTTTCTTTTTTCTTAAACTGATGGCACTGTGTGTTAACCAAACACTCTTGGAGTCATTTGTTTTTGGCAGAATAGTGCCCTCACTGAAAAGAAAAAGTGTCCACATCCTAAACCTTAGAACCTGTGAATATATTCTGTGACATGGCTAACAGGAATTAAAATTGCACATGGAGTTAAGGTTGCTAATCTGCTGACCTTAAAATAAGAAGATAATTCTGGATTTACCAGATGATCCTAATATATTCATGAGGATTCTTAAATATGAGAAAGGCAGACATTAAGAGAGCCCGTACATCAGGAATGTGATAAGAGAAAGATGAAATTTGCCATTGATGACTTGGAAAATAGAACAGGGGTGTCGTAAGCCAAGGAATGTGAGTGGCCTTTAACAGGTGAAAACAGCAAGGAAACAGATTCACTCTCAGCAACTCCAAGAAGGAATGCAGCTCTATGACACCAGAGTTTCAGCCTACTGAAACCCATGCCAAACTTCTAGTGGAGCCAAACTGTGAGATAATAAATGTATGTTTGAGCTAGTAAATATCTGATAATTTGTTACTGTTGTAATCGAAAATGAATACATCTGTAATGGGATATTAGACTAAATCTATATGTGACTCTTAAATGCTTGATGTGTTACAAGAAGCAGAGGAAACAACTGTTTTTAATTCCTACCAACAGCTAAATAATAGTGATTATGGTAATTTTCATGACGATGATGATGATAAATTAGACTCAAACGGGAATTTTATTGGAAATGAGCTTCATTCTCTATTCTGTAAGTGCTTTGAGAAAGGCTAATTCCTGAACGAAATAAAAGCACATGCTGGATACGTTTTTTACTTAGGTTTTCTCAGAAGCATTTCTGTCTGGAACCTGAGAAATGAGCTACATTCTCTTGTGAGGTCCTTCGTTGCTCACAAGTCTCTAATTGATGAAGAATAAATCATAACAAGCAAGGATCTTGAAAGGTCAAGCTGCAAAGTTCGCCACTGAGTTGGACTGGGTCAGGAGCCGAGAGTGATATTTAATACTCAGGCAAATTGTAAATTTGCCAATTCAATCAGCCTCTCCTTTGATGGTATGCATTTTTCTTTGTACACTCAAGTTTATGGCAGAAGATGTTTATTTTCACATATTCTTTCCTTCTTCCTAGTTTATAAAATTCTTGGAACTGGTATTTCTCCCCCCTGCTTAAGGCAGTGCATTAATGCAAGCCAACCAGTAAGCTTCCACCATCACTTGGTTCCAATTTCAACCCATTATTGTATAAAATTTCATGTTTACAACATGCTAACTCTGCGTTAAGAATAACAACTTCAGTCACTGAAGCTTATGCGTCCACCCACGTTTCCAAAGATGACAGTCAGGAAAAAGAGCTGCATTAAAACTAAATATTCTAAAATTTATTTTGTGAATCAGTGACATTCATTTAACTGCAAATAGAACTTTTATATTCAGTGAAGATATCATCACAGTAATTCCTAATGCTTAGGAAGGACAATGAAGACAGATTCCTTTTAAGCCATTTAAAACCTGGTGGGAAAAGAAAAATAAGCACAGCAAAATATCCACTTACATCTCAAAAACTTTATTAGAGTCCAAAGACAGTTGAAAGCTTTAGAGTAAATCCTAAAGCTATGACAGGTATTAAGTAATGATAACTAGAGTTTTCTACAAAGTTATAATTAACTGGCCTTTTGAGAGTATGTTCATTGCTAAATCAGCTAATTGGCATAGACCATAAGAGGTTATTAAATATTTAATTCTGATTTTCTTCAATGTGCAATCTATTCAATTAGCATTTAGAAATACATGAGTGCTTGGTATAACAGATAAAACATCAAAATGATCACAGAATTTTGGTGATTAAAGTAGGTAATTTCCTGTTAAGGCAGTTATGAAGTTGGGTGAATCTTTTTCTTTCTTCTGATCCTCCATGAGGCAGCTGTGAAAGGAGAAGTGGACTTAGAATGAAGAGTCTGAAATCTCATCACCACTTTCTTACTGAGGAGCATTACATTAGGCTAATTATTTTACTTTCTTAGTGTCCTAAGTATAGAAGAAAGGTTGAACTAGACTCTCCTGGCAATAAAAGCGAACAATTTTAGGACATTCTGTAGCCTTTTGTATAGACAACTGGAACACAGGCATAAAGAGTAAATGCATAGAATTTATAATCTTTTCCCCTTCCTGCACTTATCTATTCCACTCATTCCAACATAAAATTTAGGCAATTTATTGGGGAATTTCTTTATGTACTCCAGAACAACTAGTCTGTAGTAGATATCAGAAGAGTCCAGAAAACTAGTTAAATCAAAACAAATAGAAAATGCAAGTTTAGGCTGTATATCTAATTTAATCCATTTTCTTACATCTCATCTCAGTAATTTTCATGGCTTCATTCAATTTGACTGTGATTGGCATATCTTTTCATATTGCATGTGGTTAAAGCAAGTTCACAACTCTTAGTGAATTAAACTTTTGAAATTTCATAGCTTATGTTTTCTCTCCCAACATTTGCCTCTCCTTTTTTTAGCACATATATTTTCATTTTTGAAACCATTTTTACTATATTTTCAGTCTAAAACCATAAGATATAAGTGTCCCTGTCCCAAGATTACCAGTTCACTAAGAATTACATTCAGATCCCTTAAAACTTACCTGTAATATTTACCTACAGATCTTGTCCCCACGCCCCTCTGAACTCATGTTCTCTCACTTTAATTCATTTGTTCCATCCCAGTAACACTGTCCCCACTCAGGGCCTCTGCAGTTATTGTCTGCTCTCCCAGACACTCATATTTCTATAGCTTTGAGGTTCATTCCCTCACAGAATTAAAGTCTTTCCTCAAATACCTTCTTTTCAGGGAGAATGGTATTATATTTTCTATCTAAAACAAACAAGTGGATCAACATTCTGCATCTCATTAACCTCTCTAATTTTATAGCATTGATTACCACCCAGTACTTTGGAATTTTGACTGTTTGTTTTCTTTCTTTACCCACTAGCAAGTAAGATTCTACAAGAAATATCAGTGTGCTTGTTGCTGTGTTTCAGCACCCAGGACAGTGCCTGACATAGTATTGATAACTGATAAATAGGGGTTAAATAAATTCCTGAAAGGAGAATAAGTGAATGAACATTCCAAACCCTCTCAGCTCTGATGTTGCTTCTTCTTATACCAGCTGGAATTGATTTTCTTTTACCTAAATTGAATGTGTTCTGAAAATATTTGATATTTCTACTCAAAAAATATCTAGTGTACTTCAATCAGAAATTGATGAGCACACCAATTTTTGGTACTAGAATTCACTAAGCTTTTATTTAAAGTTTGCTAATTTAGGAAATGTTTTCTTTTTATTAATTTTAGAATATACAGATTCTAAACATATTTGTATAGATTGCTTATTCCTTTGTCCACATATCTATTGAGTATTATTGCTGGCTTTGCTATTTATATAATATTACTGCCACTAATCTATCAGTCATGGCGTAGCCAATTTTCTCTTTCATCTTTTAATACATTCAGAAAATCTCATAATTGAAAGAATCTAAGAATCATGTTATACCCATTTGTTTTACATTTTAGAAGACTGAGATCCAGAGAAAAGTAAAAACACACATAAGTAACAGAAAGTCATACATGGCTCAACTTACATAAGCTTTGCCCTTTGCCTGGCTAAATTTTAGTATTTACATATTCACAAATAGAAATGCAGCTGTGAAATTGAAACCAAATTAGCAGTCAGTGGTGACTAAAGATTTCATAGCAGGTGCAGCCCTTAAATTTATCTTGTCTCACATTCCAGATGACGCAACAAGTCGCAATATCCCTGACCACATTCAATTGCCAGAGTCTAATACAAGTGAATGCAAATACTCAATGTGGAAGCTCACAATTAATGCCAGGAATTCAGTGGCATGACTACTGTTAAGATGTTTTTACTTAAGTGACAATAATAGCATTCCATTATAATACAGATAATGCTGACTATTAATTACAATTAATTTGGTTCAGCCTTTAAAATATGTCCTTTCCCATTAACGTCTATTCACTCTGACCTTTCAGCTGCAAGATTATATCACAGCCCAAAACAGTACTCAGAATCACAGGTCATAAATTACTAACACAGTATGTTAGTTTGAAGCATAGCATGACATCTTACTTCACTTACAGCTGATTTGAAAAACCACCAAAAATTGAGAGAAAGAGAGAAAGGGAGGGAGGGATGGAGGGAGAGCTCAGTGTAACAAGTGATTTCCTGCATGGTTGATGGTTGTAGCACCTTTATAGATTCTAAGATCTTTCTAAAAAGGTCACATAATATCTTGTTGAGTGTACAGTTTTAAGAGTTCAACAAATAGTAATTTAATCCTCTTAACAATTCTATGATATAGGTACAGTAATTACTAGTGTTGTACAAATATGGACTTTGAGGTACACTAAGGATTAGAAAAATTGCCCAAAGTCAATATTCATTGAACTCTACAATATTATTATAGATTGATTAAACAATTTTAGCATGATTAGAATTTGGTATGTTACATTTGATATCACTGCTTGTTCATTCAGTCAACATATATTAAGCCCTATGTCCCAGTAGTAATCTGGAGCAAGTAAACAACCATAAACAAAAAAGACAATATCCGTATTATAATGATTTTAATCTCAGCACTACACATGTAGGCAGAAAAGATGATACCTCTTTAGTCTTAAATTAGTTTTTGAAGAAGTAAACAGAGCAAAGAGTTGTGGAGTGGGAGAAGGGACAGACTGGAGGTAAGGTAGTCAGGAAAGCCTGCTTTGAATGACACAGAAGCATTAATGATGGTAATCAGCCAAACATACAAAAACAGGAAAAAAGGAAAACTTTAAACAGACCCAAAGAGCTAGCAACAATTTTCTTATGGCCATGAATTTAGTATGATCAAATGATTAAAAAAAGATAACAATGAAAAGGACAAAAGATAGGATGAAGTAAACAAACTAGACAAAGACCTAGTTAATACAGAATCTCATCGGTAAAGATAAGGATTTCTAACCACAATTAATAAGTACTGGAGAGTTCTAAATATTTTTGTGATAGTCCCACAGCTTGCTTTTCATTTTTTAAAGGTGGTTTGATTTGCTTGGCAGAAAAAGATCTAAAGAAAAGATGTATAAAACTGGAAACCAAAAGATCATTTGAAAGTGTGTTGATAAATTCAGTTTTTAATGAGTACTGGGGGTATCTTCAAAGGGAAAAATTAGTGCTAAACATTTTCTACTGAAATTGATATTTTAAAGGAGGGGCCTATGGAATTTTTATAGCCATCCCCATGGAGAAAAGAAGGAATCAAGACAGGTCTAGCAATACTCCCTAATCAACCATTGGTCCTCTCCTGTGCAGTCTGACTGTTCCCTCTCTTTCCCTTCTGTGTTTATCACACAGCACAATGTAATACTTGCTTGCTAGGTCCAATAAAGTATCAGCATTTTGAGAGCAACATTTAAGTCTTTGTATCCCCAGATCTTCTTCCCAGCACATAGTAGACACTTAACAAATATGTGCTACGTATTTGTGATAGTTCTCTCAAACAATTACCCAACAAATATTCCCCAAACAAGTATCCCTAAGTTGCCCAGGGCAAAATTCCTGAAAGTTCTTGGCTTCTGGCCTACCTCAAAGATCTTTAAGTTTCAAAGGGATGCAAAACTAAAATACCAGCTATGTTCTCCTCACATTCACTTGTTGTATATTATTATAGTTGATAATAAAAGGGTACCTATTAACACCATGAATATTAGGGCAAAAGCTGCTGCAGAATGCAGAAATGATCCTCAATCATTTGAATTTATTCTTTGGGCAAACATGACTGAAAGTATAGCTGTTAATTTGTATCTTTTGCCTATCTATATATGCAATAGTCCAAGAAAAATAAGCTTTTAGATGCTGTTTTAGAAGGATTGTGGGAAACTGGTAGTCTATTTTTCAGCAATTCTATCAATTAAACAGAATATGGGACAGTGTCTATTTTATAAAATTGCTTAAGGGTTAAATGAAGCTTAGATGCAAAGCATAGGGCATAATACTGGTAGAATACTGATGGTGAAAATGCACTATCATTGAGGGTATCATACAATTCTCACTGTAATTGTTTCCATTATTGATCATTGCCCTTATCATCACCATTGTGAGAGGCCACTCATAAATGACTTCAAATTTTTCCCACCACTTAGTATTCATGTTCTTATGAACATCCTTCATCTGGATTGTTGTTTGTAACCAGTGTCTGCTTCTGATAAAAAGGGTACAGGAAAATTGGTGGAGTAGGACCAAGAACAAAAGACCATTGCTTCTATCTTCTCAAGTCTCTCTCTCTCTCTCTCTCTCTCTCTCTCTCTTTCTCTCCCCCCCAGCTTGTCGTCTAGCTTGCTGTGAAGAAATGACCATCCAGACTACAAGGTGCTCTACAGAGACACTGAGATGTTAAAAAATGGATGGAGCCTTGACCAACACGCCATAAGGAAGTAAATTTTGCAAATAACTGTGCTGAGTGATCCTAGGAGAAAATTTTTCACAATCATGCATTCAAATGAGATTTCAGCAGTGGTTGATTACAATATATGCCTGTTTCTGATATATACAAACTGATCTACTAAATGCTTGTTGTTTTAAAAGTCATTAAGTTTTGATTTGTTTGGTTTTTTTTGTTTGTTTGTTTGTTTGTTTGTTTTTCTGGTACCAGGAATTGAACTCATGACCTTACACTTGCCAGGCAGGCACTGTGCCACTGAGCTAAATCCCCAGGCCCAAAAGTCATTAAGTTTTTATGTAATTTATTATGCAGCATTAAATAATGTGAAGTAACTGTCCTCACTACTGACTCCATGAATAAAAGACAGATGAAGGATAACATCTTCCAGGAATGATTTTTGAGTTATAAGGACTTTGAAAGAAACATGGGATTGGGATATGCCCAGCAGGTAGGCAGAAGATGTGAAGCCGTTGAATATGACAAAACAACATGCACTAAACAATCAGTAACAGAATTCTGAGTATGAAAAGCAATGAAACAAAACCACATATGATTGAATGAGGTTGTGAGATAAGTTTGATTCTATGAGTGAAGGGAAAAAAAGAAACTTACTAAAGTTCAGATCTTTACACTGGATTCATTAGACATTTGATAGCAGTAAAATAGACAACCTCACTGGGCATGGTGGCACAGGCCTGTAATCCCAGCACCCAGGAGGCTGAGGCAAGTTTGAGACCAGCCTGGGCTACAAAGTGAGCTCAAGGCCAGCCTGAACTGCATAGCAAGACCCTGTGTCAAAAAGACACATAAAAAAAATAGACAACCTCAACATAATTTCTCTGTCATGCCTACAATTATGCCTATCAAAGAATAATCAATTAAAACCTCTGAATGAGGAACCGTTGAGAATAGGGTGCCTTGCTAGACATCATGAATCTCTGTAGGATACTAAATTTGAAATAGTTCCCAGAAACAAAGAATAGATTTACACAAAAGCTGCAAGTAAGCAGGCTGTCCCCAGAGGCCCAAATCTTTACAAAGGTCTGTGTAAATATTTCATGGATTCATCAGTCCTGCCTTCTATTTCCATCGCTGAGAAACAAATACATTAGGAATTCTGTGTCTATTACATCTTCAACTACTGTCCATTTGTAGCCGAAACAGCTACAAATCTGAGCCCAGATGACTACTATAGGTAGAGAGGGTCATCTGCCAACAGTAGTATTTGCAGAGAGAAGATGAATCATACAGAAGAATTCCAAACACTCACATCTCCTCCTTTGTAACCACGTGACATCTAATTCAATTTTGAAATACATAAAATTAAGCCTTGTAAACCTGGTGAACATTACAACATATCAAAATTGCTGTGTCTGAGCAGGAGTCTACAAACTTTTGCTGAGCAAAGACAAATTATTGAACACAGAAAGGACATACACACAATGTTTCTGTCCAATGAACCTAATGTTTTTAAAAACTGCATATTTATTTACAAAGTGTTAATAAATGGCCATTATATGATAGAGATATTCCTAATATATAATCCAAAATAATGAGAGTGATTTAGTTGTGTCAATATTTAATGGAATATTGATTCATATGTATAAAATCTCTATTGACATGTTAAAAGAAAAATTAAATATTTGAGAACATTTTTAAGCCATTCCTTGTCATTCTAGTTTTCTTTCTTATAATTTTACTATTTGTCATTTTTCTTTCTTTTTTCTTTCTATCTTCTTCTGCACATAGCTATCTTGCTAGTTTGTACAAATTATTACTTAAACATAATAAAAAACATAAGTATAATGATTGCTTGAACTATGACACTGAATGAGACATTGTTTATTTTAAAATAAAGCAAACTGCTTATATGATACTTTTGAGAAAAGATGAATAAAATAACCATTCAGAGTTTGACTGATGTGAGAATTTTAGCTGAGAGAACAATTAGATTATTTATATGTGCACTCTTTTTTCCAAATAGAAGTCTCATGTAAATATGTTTACAGAAAAACATATAAATCATATGTAAAGCTTAGTGAATTTTTACAAAAAGACTTCAGCTATGCATTTAATACCCAGGTCAGAAAATAAAGTCTTTCTAATGTCTTCTAATAGAGCCCAACACATCTGTATCCTTCTTAAGGATAAAAACTCCATAAATTTATCATACCATAACTAACATATACCTGTTTTAAATCTTTAACTAAATGTTTACTTTAAATATTTCGATTTTCCCCTATATTGGTATGTAAAATTTTACTATTTATGTAATAATGTTCCACTCTATGACTATATTAATATACCTAAATGTCTATCCATTCATCTCTAAAAGAACACGTGGGCTGTTTCTAGCTTAAGACTATTACAGCCAATGATGTCATGAACCAGTTATCACCAAATGAAATACACATATTGAATGAGACTAATCACTGAGCAAAATCCTTCAGATGAATGAGTTCACGTCATTTTCAATAAAGGAGGATGCGTAGTTACTTGAGTATCCTCATTCTCAAAGTGTCAAAACTGGATCTGGGGGATGTTCAGGGACTTTCTGAAGATGACAGAGCTGGTGAGTACAGAAGCAGGATCCTACAGTCAACAAATAGAATCTCTCCCATGTGCGAAGACATCCTATAAAAGTAATAGAAGTAGAAGTAAATACATCATAATCCCTGCCAATTACTTCATTTGGTTTTAGGAGTAGAAAAAAAATATATTACGTTAACAGGTGAGGGAACCTGCATTAAGAAGGAAGATAAAGTGGAGAGTTTGGGTTAAGGTCTGGGAAATGTCTTGGGTTTAATTTTAGGTAAGGTGGTTAAAAAAGGCTTTGACCGGAAGAGTGGCATTTGGATTAAAACCTCAGTGAAAGATTTGATTGCAGGCCTGTCTTACTGGGGAGCCTGTTGTGTTTGCTACCATATTAAAACAATGAATATATATTTATGACTTTTGATACAAATTTCCTAGAAATATTATTGACTATTTTTTTAAAATTCTATTGTCCACACATTAATATATAGCTGACAGAACTAAATTTAGGCTGGATTTAATGGCAAGAGCTTTAAGAACTGATTCTGAATAACCAGCAGAGCTATTGGTATATCTTCCATATAAATAGTGCATAATAAGATATAAGCACATAAGTGGGTATAATCTGAGATTGGCCAGCCAAATGTCAATGATGATTAGACAAAGAATGTTAGATAGTAACAAGATTAGAGATGATACACTAGAAGGATTGAGCTACTAACAATTGCCATTTTGATTTAAACTCTCCTCCAAGGGATAAGTTCTTTCATAGAATAAAACATAGTATAATATAAATTCATTTTTTAAAATTGCTTAGATCCTTAAGTATATGTCTAAGGTAGTAGGTTATATAAACATCCCTGCAGTTTTCGTTTTCTTTTACCTTATAAGAAGTGGATTACAAGTAGTCTGACAAGAGACTTTTGCCCCTTGTATGCGTTAGTTACAGAAGCCAGAAAAAGGAAAACAAAATATTTGAAAAGAAATGGTGGCTTAATACATCCAATGTTTTAGGAAAAGTGTATATTCACAGACACAAGAAGCTAAAGAAAAATAAACTTGACGCATGAATACTCAGGCATACCGGAGTCAAGCCCTCAACCCCAAGATGCAGAGGAAATCTCAAATGGAGCCAGAAGAAAACAGAACTATGTAGAGTGAAAAATAATTGACTGACTTCTCTCTCCTGACCAGAAATATGGGAGAACAGAAGACAGTTAAATATGCTAAATGCATCTTAAAAATACACAAGCTGCCAGTGAAAATAGCATTAAAGTAAAATAAAGACAATTTCATATTTAAAAAATACTTAAGGTGATTCATTGCCAGCAGATACTTACTATGTAAAAAAAGATAGAAAAGTACTTCACAGTAAAGAGAAATTACAATTCTTGAGTGCACAGAACATCAGGAGTGAATGTAGGACAGTGGAACCGGTAAATAATATATGAATATAAAACATAACTTCCTCCGCATTTTTAAAATAAGTAAAATTTCAAAGCAAAGTCATAGCATCATCACTGAGTGTTTATGGTACATAGGGGTATAACACATGTGGCTGAAAATTTTTTAAAAGATGCAAGGTAAATGGAACTCAGTTGCTTAAAAGATTTCCACAGATTTTATAAAGTGGCAAAATATTAACTGTAGGATTATGTTCTTACAATAAAATACTTTCATTACTATTCTTACAGGTCTTTGGCCACAGGCCCCTCCTGCTTCTGTTGTTGGTTTTTCTTTTGTTTGTGTTTTGGGTTACTCGATGCATGTTTAGATTTAAATGCAACATATTTTGATTTATTCCCATACCACTAGCACTTTAAGACTATTGTGATGGTTGAACTTAGGTGTCGACTTGGTAGATTAAGAAAGCCCTAGAGGTCTGGTAAGGGCCTAGTGGAGCATGCTGTGGGATGATCCCCAAACATGGGCACATGGGCAGGAGTGGGGAAGATCAGACGTCAGTGTGGGAGCTCTCATGCAAAAGACAATTACTCTAATAGAAAAAAAAAGACAGAAGAATTTTCTGTGTGCCTCCTCTCAAGCTGGGAGACACTTTTGTGTTCTTCTGTCCATGAACATCAGAACTCTAGGATCCCCAACCTTAGACACCAGAGTTTACATCAGCAACACTTACCCCACCCACATGTCCAGGATTCTTAGCCAGACTAAGTATTATAACATCACCCTCCCTGATTTAGAAGCCTTCAGACTTATTGATATATTCTATAGTTCGAGAGAAGTCAAACTCAATGCAAAAAAGACAGAACAATTTGTTTTTAACTGAATTTTGGTGGAGAAGGACATTTTTTGATTAGAAAGCACTGAGGACACACAACGATCTGTTTATTGTTGCAAAAATGAACTGAAACCTTTCACCTGAAGATAAGATTGTATTTGAATTGCAGGAGATCCCTATTTTTTAGTCTTTTTTTGGGGGGGGTGGTTCCGGTACCGGGAATCAAACTCACAACCTTGTGCTTGCCAGATAGGCGCTGTGCTACTGAGCTAAATCCCCAGCCCCCATTTTTTAGTCTTGCGGTGCACTGTAAAAATTAATGGGAAGTAAGTGGATTGTAGTGTGACTGTAACTGTAGTGGATTGATAACTGGTGGTCAACTTATAACCCCCACCTGAACTGAGTAAGCGTGGTGCTGGGTGTGGGAGGCCCACCTGGGGACTGTTGCCAGCAGCATAACAGGCAAAACTGGAAAAGGATAATGCTTTAATTACTAAAACTTTTGGTATCTGCCCATTTGTACTAGCTATGCCCTTGGTTCTCGCTCACAAAATGGTGACTGAGATTGGTAATCCGGGCTGCAGTCCAAAAGGCTGTAAGCCCCGATCCCAGACGTTTGCATCTCTTGTTTTTCTTGTCTCTCTTAGTTTTCTTTTCATCCATGGGCACCTCGTTCTCGAGACCCATCACCCTGGATAGAATGACAAATTTTAAGACACAGAATATTTTGAAAATGTTGCATTGTCTTGAGAATAAAACTCAGGTGTTAAAACATAGGCTGTTCTTACAAAACAGATAAGGGAAAACTGCATTTAAAAAAAAGAAAAAAATGAAAAGAATACAGAGAGACAAAAATGAAAAGAAGAAGGAATCAGTCACCAAAGAAAAAATGTGAGGGCAAAAAAATAAACAAGAGCATGTACAGTGGATGAGAGTCACAGGAAGTAAAATGAACCACTATCACTGTAAATTTGAGAATTGCTCCAAGTTGAAAAGAAACAAGACAAGAAATAGGTGTGGTTGGCAAAAAGATAGTAATGGAGAGAGAAAAACAAAATTTAAGTATGTGCATAATTCATTGCCATTGACAGAGATGAGGAGTAAAAATCCAGGGCTGAGCTCAAGTGTATTAGGAAAATGACTTTGCTTTCTGGTAAAGGAAAGGCCAAAAGTATTTTTGACTGTTTAAAGAAATTCCTAAATATCAGACAGAATTAATGAAAAATATGTCACTGTGTGACAAATTTTGGAGTTATGTATTTTTAAACATTCTTAGACAAAGGAAGAATTTGACAGATTGTTAACCAGATGAAAAATAATATTAGAAACACTTATTTGCAAGAAGGTTGGGTTAGCTCCTTAGAGCTTTAAACCCCAGTGGGACAGGGAAGGGTTCTGTAGGACTTCCTCAAGTGTTCAAAGTGCTCTTTACCAGCCAAGATATAGTTCAGGGGCACAGTGCCTGCCTGGCAAGCACAAGGTCATGAGTTAGATTACTGATACCAAAAAAAAGGGTTCTTTACATGTGGATTCAATGGCAAGATAGTAGGAGGGATCAAAGGTATAAAGATTAACTTATGAAGCTTACATGTATACCCCACTTTGTAAAGTAGTTGAACTGAATTATGTCCTGTCATCCAAGGTAGGTATCTAATTAACACCGATAATAGATCAAATCTCCAAAATGGGTAAACTTCGATATACAAAGAACGGAGATGAATAACAGGATGATGACACCCAGAATGAATTTTAAATGACTAGAGCAAGTATTCACAATGGTATGTATGAATGTTGGTTTGAGTTAATACTAAAAAAGTTGATATAGGTTCGGGAATGTAGCTCAGTGGCACGGGACCTACCTGGCAAGCAAAAGGTCCTGAGTTTGATTCCCAGTACCAAAACATAAATAAATATGTTAAAATTATCATTATGGATAATAATAGCAACATACTTTTCAAGCCTGAACATGTGGAGAAAGAGATGAAATATCAGGGCTTTTTGTAAATGTACATAGGCTGTATTAGGATTCTCCAGAGACGACAGATAATCTAGAAGATAATTTATGAGTCTTTGAGAAAGGAAAAGAGAGGTGAATGGTGGGGAAAGAAGAGGAGAAGACAGAGGAAAGTAAGTGATTGGGTTTTATTATTCCCATGATTGTGGAGGCTGAGACTTTCCATGATCTTCCATCTGCAAACTAGCTATCCAGGAAAGTGAGTGAAAGAGCTCAAAGGTCTGAGAACTATAAAGCCTATGGTGCAGATGCCAGCCTCATTTGAAAACTACAGAATCAGAAATTCCAAGAGCAGGAGGAGACCATGTTCTAGCTCAGAGCTAGGCAGGGTAAATTTAAAGTTTCTCTATCATTTTGCTCTGTTTGATTCTCAGTGGACTGGTTGATGACCAGCGCATCAGGGAGTAACATCATATTAACTGAAGCTATGGACCTGAATGTTATCCTCTTCGGGACACATCCTTACAGTCATATTCAGAGATATCAGTCAAGCACATATCTGGGCAATCCCATGGTCCGGTCCAATGGACACAAATAAATTATCACCAAAAGGAATACCACTCTTATGTGACACTTAAATGAAGATAAGGTCAATGATTGACTTCACTATTTGTTTCAGTTGCTTTCTCGTTGGCCAGACACAACACCTGACACCCACAATTTAAAGGAGAAAAGTTTTATTTTGGCTCATGGTTTGCAGAGGTTCCAGTCTTTAATCAGCTGGCCCCAAGGCATGGAGAAATGGTGGAGAGGTTTGATAGGAGAATTTCTCATGGATGGCAGGAAGAAAGCACAGAGTAATCAAGGGAGGAGGAGGGAGACTGACCCAACCAAGCCACTGCACCAGTGACCACCTCCTCTGTTCAGGCTTCGCCTCCCAGCATCACTTTTAGCTGTAAAATGATCAGTGGATTAATCCACCAATGAGTATCACACTCCCATGACTCAAACACCTCCCAAAAGCCCACCTATGAGCACATGAGGCTTTGGGGGAATTTCTAAATGAAAACCATTACGCTATTCTAGAGATAACTATTAATAAATAGGAAAACAAATCCCCAAATGGTGAGGATAAGCCAATCATCTAGAGAGAGTATGTAAAGTAAAATGGGGACAGTGTTTGACAAAAGCGATGTGGAAGCACTTGTCCTTAAATCCAGACGTGATAGGAACAGGAAAGAAATGAGCAGAGATAAGTCATGGTGCTCTGAGTGTTTGCCTGAGATGGTGAAGGAATAAAGGAACAGAACCAGTGTAAAGGTAGGAGATCATCCTGATCACATGGAAGCATGGATTATGGATTCAGCCTCAGGACCAGAGTCAGGATTTTACCAAAGGACAATGCTACTCAAAGGGTGCAGGAATGAGGATCACTGGACTAAATAAAGGCTTCAGTGAACTCTGAGGTTTTGGACGTTGTCTAACAGAAGTGTGGATAATGTGTCAGCACACAAAAGGTGCTTGCTTGATTTTTTTTTCCATCAGTAATCAAACTCAGGATCTTGTGCTTGCCAGGAAGGTGCTGTGCCGCTGAGCTATAATATTCCCGACCCACTTGCTTGATTTTTAGTATTGCGATTATTGCATTTTCTGTGGCATTTTGTTTCCTAACACAACATAGGTAAAATAATATCTTTCATGCACTTGTAAAAATTATATGATTTATTACATTTAGACTCACCTCTGGAGTATATCAAGTTCCTGATAAATAATAGCTTCCCTATTATTATCACTTTAGAAGAATATCTGTTTTTCTTCTGATGTCCCTGTATAACAGATTTTCTCTCATTTTCACTAGCTCCAAAATATGAGTTTTGTTTTTTGTTTGTTTTTTGTTTTGTTTTGTTTTGTTTTTAACCTTGGGATCACCGGATAGTAAGAAACTGGGAGCATGCGTATGCAAGCTAAATTGTAGGAAAACTATAAATGAGAGGTTGGTATATCTGCCCCTCCCACTGATTTTATTTTTCTCCACTTTTGACTCATTGTTTTCCTTTTTCATAAATATTCTAAGCATCATTTTTTTTTTCTTTGTTTTGTTTTTCTTCCGGTACCAGGAATCGAACTCACGACCTTGTGCTTACCAGGCAGGCGCATTGCTGCTGAGCTAAATTCCCAGCCCCACATCTTTAGCCTTAGAATTCTTTCACTCTTAGTTCACATCTTCTGGGTGATCTCATTCATTTGTATGGCTCCAATTACCTTTATGAGCTGATAACTCCAAAGAACTCTTCCTGACACAAAACTCTCTCCAGTGCTCATCACAGCTAGATTACCAAATGTAGTTTGATATGTCCACTTCAGTTTCACCCTTAATTATTTCCTTCTTCATTTCCAAATATGTTTCTGTCACAGTTTCCAGATCAGATATCTTGGAATGACAAAAATGTACTTCTTTAGATTTATATATATATATGAAGAGATAGGAGCCCATAATTAAAATAAAATCATAGTAAGTTATATAATAAAAAGCAACATTTTATACAGCCAAGCATATTGGGATATTGGAGACTGCAGGAAAACACTTTTAATGTGTTTTATCATTTTGTTCTTTTCTATAGCTACAAATAAAAAATTAGAGCATTATTTCTTTTATTTATAAAATGAATATATATTCTTTGACTCATATAACTATTCTCTTCCTCCTTCAAATATAAATGCAATAATTACTTCCAGATTTTTTACTGGGGACTTCTGCTGATAAAGAATGACTTCCTTTCCCCTTTCATGTGCAGTCACATTTATTTAGTAATTTTTTTTTTTCACAAGACACAGGTTCTTATGTTCACAAGTTTTCTATTATCTCGTATCATTATCTTATACTTCTTGGTTGCTGCTCTTAGATCTTTACTTTTACATAGTTAGGGTGAGACTACATTATATTTAAGAAATGTAATTAATCTTCCTATAATAGATCTACAAATAGATTTCAAAATTGAGAACCATTCAAGAGAGTTTACTTTTCAATGATTATACAGAGGATTTACTGAAGAGCTAAACAAGTCGGTATCATAACCTCTGCACACTCAGTATAGGGTGTCGTTATAGTCGAGCTACAATGGATTCATACTGCTTTCCTCTCCATCAATCACTTTAATAAGTCTCTCGGGCTTCCTTCAATGTCTTTGCAGTTCCATATCTCTTATCAATTCCTTTCATTTCCAAAAACAAATTTCCCTTACTGCATACTGTGAAGTTTGACTTGTGCTCTTCAAGTCTGCTGCTGTCCTAACACACTATTTATTGGATCCTGTCTTGTCCTCTGTCTTAATCTTTCCCTTATATGCATCATTAATTAGTGCTTAATGTCATTTTTTTATTTTAAAATAAAAGAACAAAACATGTTAACAAACACACATACATTTACAAAATAACACAAGAACTGCTCAAAAGGAAAGAACAACTGGGATGAGGGAAAAGAGAAAAGAAGGAAAGAAGGAAAAATATGTATACACGTATGCACAGGATAGCTAAGATAGTTGTACTACTGATTTCTATCGCTTTATTGAAAGGAACAGTTAATGTTTAATTGATCAGTCT
The DNA here is from genome assembly GCF_000276665.1 of Chinchilla lanigera. Taxonomy (NCBI): domain Eukaryota; kingdom Metazoa; phylum Chordata; class Mammalia; order Rodentia; family Chinchillidae; genus Chinchilla; species Chinchilla lanigera. Next base: position 8,375,947 of record NW_004955453.1, on the reverse strand, counting down.
TACATGCCTATATTTGTTTATCCTAGTAACCAATTTAAAGACATGCATATGTAATACAACAACCATTTCTAATTTCCTATCACCTCGTCTGAAATTCTGTATGGCTTAATGTGATTTTAAAGTACATCCTCAGTTTCCTCAATAAGACAGCAAAGGATGTAATTTCTGGGGTTGTATTTCTTTATTTTTTGTTTGTTTGTTTGTTTTTTGTTTTTCTTCCAGTACCAGGAATCAAACTCACGACCTTGCACTTGCCAGGCAGGTGCTTTACCGCTGAGCTAAACCCCCAGCCCCCGGGGTTGTATTTCTTTAAAAGACAATATTATAGCACTTTATCTTTTTTGATCTATAGGAGGTATGTTTGGCATTATTTTCTACTTCTTTGTTTATTTTCTTTGAAAATTATATTTCAATATTGAGTGATTTTTCATATTCTTTATTCATCTTTCATAGTTCATCCTTGTTTTAGCAATATAATAGCTTCTTGAGTCTGGCAACACTAGTGAATATTTTTATAATTTATTTTCTCTTCCTTGATCTATCACTATCTGCCTTGCCATTTGTCATCTTTCTTTTTAATATTGCTAGCATTCTTCAAAGTGCTGGAAGTCACTAGTTGTCAGTTCCCATGTAAGAATACAGGCAAAAAAAAATGTGACCAAAAAATACTTAAAACCAGTATAGAACTAGGCAGGGGTTGTTCAGCATTCATTGCTTAAAAATATTTGAGCAATAAGGCAGCCCTAATGCTGGGCAAACCTGAACTCTCCAAGGTAAAAGTTAACCTGTGGGCATCTGATTCAAATACCTATTTGGAAATTAAAAATCAAGTTTCTCAGTCTGTGTAGCACAAAGTACTGGGAGAAAAACATGTAGATTATGGCTAATGTCTTAGCCAAACACTCCTCTTTGGAGTAGCTTCCTCTTTCCTCAAATTTATTCAGTACTTCTCCACCTCCTAAAGACCCAGTTGTAAGGTCTTGACAGGGCAATCAAAGTATTTTATGGTCAAGCTCCTGTATACCTAACCAGACTCCTTTCCCATCTCTCTCTCTAATTCATCCAGAGTGAAGAATTTACAATCACCACAGCCTTTAAGGCTCTTTCAAATCTTTGTATTTGTTGCCCCGTTTTGCCTACAAGGTCCCTTGGGCACTCCCTTTACCCTCCTAAATTAGCTCTACTAATTTGTCATATCTCATCTCCATGTTTCTACCAAGAAGACAAAGTGTCCTCCCCTCAGTGACCCTGACACTTTTAATTTGTTTCTTATTATACATTTTCCATGCAAATACCTCTATTAAGTGTCACACTTTTAGGCACATTCAGAGTAGTCAGGATACTACCTTTCATGGAGAAATTGTGCAGTACATTTTGTTCAATGAATAAAAGTAAAATTTACAGTAACCACTGAGCGTTGTCCAGCATATTTAAATATACTAATTAGTTTAATGTTAACAACATCCAGGGAGGTTGCAACTGGGACACAAAGAGGGACAGACTCAAGATGGAAAATGAATATGGTCTGTCAGGTACCTGACCCAAAGGTTAATGCCACACTATGAATTAATGGATTCTTTGGCTTCTCCAATATTATCCTCTTTGGTACTTCTTTCTTCTTATTGGACTTTTTCTCCACATACATTAGTCAGAAGTCTAGGGTGACATAGATTTTAGAGCAAAGCTTTCTTCAATTCTCACTTTCAACTCCCCCTATTTTCATAGTTTTTAGTAACTTTCATATTTTGATGACTTCCAAATGTAACCCTCCTTTCTGAATGTCAGACATCTATACCCATAACCACTACAACCAATCATTCGGTTAACAAATCTTGCTGACTCAAAAAGCAAACTTCACATCCATCCTCTTCACTCACACCCATTGCCCTTCTAGTCTGTATGCTCATCTGTCCAACATGTGGGCTATTGCCTGGGCTTGCTAATTAGTTTCCTAGTCAGTTAGACCCGTCCTAATACGTTGTCCTTTACCACCTGAATGATTGTTTAACAGTGAATATTATATCACCACAGTCCCTTGCTTAAAACCCTTAACTGTAATTCATTACACTTTGAATAAAACATGTGGAATAAAATTCTTCGTGAAGGCACCAAAGACCTGCATGATTTGGCTACTGAACCTGCATGACTTTTCTCATACTACTTTGTCTCCTCTTGTACGCAAACAAAGCAGCACACAATGGTCTTCTTCCTATTTCTGGCCTACCAACCTTTGACTTTTTCAACCTGCCTGCTGTTTAGCACGCTTCCTCAACCTGAAAGTCATTCTTCATGCCCTGTAACCTAATGTCTGCCTCATCTGCTTAGTTAAACATTACTTTCCAGAATCACCTTAAATATTTTCTCCTTAGACAGCTTTTTCTCCACCACATGGTGCTATATAAGTACCTCTACTACTTTGTTTTAAGAAGTTGTTTCTTTTTCTCATAGCACTTATGAAAATTCAAAATTCAAACTAGTACAAATAAAATTGGATTCCTACATTTTAGTAACTTAAAATCTGACTAAAGAGACTAAGTATATCACTGTAAAACAACATAAAATATGCTACTGCAAAGGTATTTACACAGTTCTGTGAAAAGAAAGGAAACTCACATATTAATTTGTCCACTGTAGGTGTAGGGAAAAATGTTTTACAGTGTAACAACTAATTTACATGTGAATTTAGAGTTATTCTGGAATTCAGGTGAGAGATATGATTTGGTCATTGAAAGAACTGCTGTTTAAAATTAGCGAATCTCAGCCTTCCTGTTGGACAATATCAGGCCTGAAACATACACAATATTCTTCTAGTGAAAAATATTTCCAGAGAGGAAATGTACAGAATACATTTTTGAAGGAACATGATGTCTTATGGATTCTTAGGACTATGGAACTGAGTGGGAGATTGTGATATGGTATAGTTTTGCTCTCAAACTTATGAATCTCCTGTTTGTGTATTTCCAAGCGTAACTCTTCATCAGCATCTCAGCTCATATTGTATCCCCTCGGATTAAGGAATTTCTTTTCTGTCTAGCTGTTCATGATACTCTGCCTGAGAGGGAAAATGAAGAGCTGTTGAAGGATACAATTTACTGGTCAAACAAAAAATTAAAAGATTAGATGGAGATAAGTAAAATAGTTGCCTATAATTTTAGGCTTATACTCTCTTCCTTGTCCTTCTACAGTGATTTCTGAGATTATTTTGTTCCTAGGGTGTTAATAATTTCTATTCTGTGAATCCTAGCCTACATCATTCAATTTAAGCGTGATTGTAATTCTAAAATTTTTAGTCATTGCCATAATGCTAGTTTGTATTTCTATATTACATTAAAAGCTTCCTATAGTAATGTCCATTTGACATTTCTAAAATACATCCAAGTAGATAGACTCATTCTAAATTAAGAACTAGTAAGTAGAGTCAGACTGTTTATTTGAAAAATACAGATTGCACATTAACAGTGAACTTGAGAGATCAGAAACTGCAATACATTTAAAATGGGAAAAATACAGCAATTCAGGACAGCTCAATTTGTACAGATAATATAAACACCTACTTTCATACTGATGACACATTATTAATAATTAAAGTCAATAAAATATAATGTGTCTATGTTCTAGAAAACATAGGACATCACCCAAGTGTTAGTAAAAATTAGGAGGAGGGATACTTGAAAACTTATCTATCTATAAAAACAACAAAAGAAAATGACCAAAAAATGCTAAAATAGATTTTTTTTCTTTTTCTTTTCTTTTCTTTTCTTTTACCTGGGAAGTTAACCAAAGACTTAAGGCCAACAACACAATGTTTAGTAAAAGAACACACACAAAAAAAAAAAAAAAATACTGTGAATATTAATAAAACCAGCAGACTCTGTTTTATCTCTACTTACCCAATTTTTATCCCCACTTCCCAGCTCAACAGTAACCATGAAAAATAGCCTCTGTTACTGGAACTTTGGGGAGAACAGATTTCACTCCCAAACAATTGCTGTTATTTGCCCTGTCTGTAGTTTCCTTGCAAAACTTCACTCAAAAGGCTTGTCTTTATTCAAACTCACTTGAATTCACACACTGCCAAATGCCTCAGAAAAGGGGACGTTCATCATGTTTTAAAGCAGAGCTGCCTGAGGCAATGGACAAAAGTTGGGGCAAATGATAGACTAGCCAAAAGTCTTAAAAGACATAGCTGCAGAATGAGCGGTCCACAGGGACTTTGAAAAACTGACATATTCCTGGAGATCAGGAGGCCAGTGTGCAGACACAAGCTTGAGTGGCTGTGTGTATGCTCACAAAAGACGTGAGAGATCCTAAGCTTGCTTCCTTTACTGACCTTGAGGCTCCAGTGAGAGGTCACTGGACTATAAAGCAAATCCATTAAAGAAATGAAAGGCAGACAACTGTTAATAACACAGATAAATTTCTACAAATAAAAGTGACTATAAGGAAATGTTGTGAATAATACAATGCCAATGGACTAGATAAACTAAATAAGTTGGACAAAGTCTTAGAAGATAAAAACTACTGAAACCTGAACATCTAAACTATGATAAAGAGCCTAAAGTATTAGTAGTAGAATAAAAGAGTGTCTTCTCTCCTAGCTTCTGTTCAAGATTATAACAGAGGCTCTAGCCAGGAATACAGATTTTTGTTATGTAATAAAGCAAATAAAACACATCCAGATTGGACGGGGAGAAATAAAACAATATTTATTTGGGAATGACATGATAGTATTTATACAAAACCCTAAAACCACACATAAATATTAGAATTAGAAAATTAGCTCATCAAGGTTTCAATGACACAAGACAAACATGCAAACTGCAGTAGTATTTCTTCATACTAGTATGAGCAATTTAAAATAAAAATAATTTTATTGCCAATAGCATCAAGCAAAACAAAATACTTGACTATAAATTTAACCAAGAACTGTAAGATTTTGATACTAAAATCTGTAAAAGAGTGTTAAAAGTAATTAAAGGCATCTAAAAAGGAAATAAAAAGAAAGGCATTGGTATTATGGATTAGAAGAATTTATATTATTAGAACAAAAATAATCTTTAAATTAATCTGTAGAATGCACAAAGTCCCCAAAATTTCTAACTTACTTTTTTAAAGAAATAGATGTATTTTTAAACAATGGAGTATTACTCAGCAGTAAAGATAACTCAAGGCTTTTATAGGTAAATGGATGCAACTAAAGACTATACTCATAAGTGAAATGAATCAGACTCGCATGTGTAAACGTCATATTGTCTCCGTAGTGTAAAAAAAAAAAAAACTGAAAGATTAAATAAGATCCAAAAGTTACAATAGACACTGTGAAAGGGAAAGAGACTGCTCAAAAAGAAAGAACAACTGGGATGGAGGAAAGGAGAAAAGAAGGAAGGGGGAAAAATAAATATATATACACATATACACACACACAAGATAGCTAAGTAAATTTTACTACCAATTTCTACTAGTTTACTGAAGAGAATGATTAGTGCTAATATTGTTTAATAAATTTTGCGTGCCTGTATCTGATAATCTGAACAACTAATTTAAAGATAATAATATGCAAGATAATAACCATTATTAATTTCCTACATCTTGTTTTAAATACTGTATTGTTTTCATTGTTATTTATTATATTTAAAATAAATTTTAAAAATAAATTTTAAAAAACAGGTTTATCATGAAATTCTAGGGGAATTGCAAGGGACAAGGAATAATCAAAACGATTTGGAGAAAGATGAGCAAATCTGGAAGTTTCATGCTTGCATATTTCAAAGCCTATAAATATACAGTAATCAAGAAAACAGTATGCTTGAGTGTAAGCATAGGCATATAATTCAATAAAATAAAGTTGAATCTTCACAAATAAATCCATATACCATGGGCCAACTAATTTCTGTGAGAATTCTATATTAATTTCATAGGAATACCTTATTAAAGGACCACAAATTGGGTCACTTAAAACAGCAGAATTTACTTGTAACACATGTCTGAAGATTAGAAGTCTGAAATCAAATCATCACCAGCACCCAAGGGATTAACCTTTGCAGCCACTTCCCAGATTCTGATGGTTTTCTGGTGAGCTATCGTGTACCTTGATTTAAAGTTTTGTGTTCCAGTCTCTTCTCCATCTTTGCCTACTGTTATCACTCTGTCTCCATAGTCACATGGCATCTTCTTATAAGGACCACACTCATTGTCTTAGGACCAGACTCATATCTAGAGCTCATCCTGCTCTAGAACAACCTCATTTTAACTAATTAAGCATTCAGTATTCATATTTCCAAATAAGATGACATTCTAAGGTGCAGGGAGTTAGGCTTTCAGCGTATCTTTCTGTAGGAGGAGAAAATTCGCCTCAAACACCACCAAGGTAGTGCAATGGAGAGAGAATAGTCATTTCAACAAATGATGCTGAAAAAAAGCAAATGTGCTGGGCTGAAGGATGAATTGGCACCTGTTATTTCAAACCCTGTACAATATTAACTCAAAATGGATCAAATAAGGAAATGTAAGATCTAAAACCAGCAGGAGAAAATTTAAGTGCAAGTGTTCATGGTATGAATTAAGCAATTATTTCTTATATATAACACCAAAAGTACAAACAACCTAGGAAAACTAGATAAATTATAGCTATTTGTGTAGGAGAGGACAGGAAAGTATATTTGAAGAGATAAATCACAGCAGAAAATATCTGTAAACCACATGTCTGATAATGATGTATTATAAGAATATACAAAAAACTCAAAATTAACAATAAAGGAATCAAATTTTAAACACTGAAAAAAGGATGAATAGATCTCTCTCCAAAGAAGGAACACAATTGACAAGAAAGCACCTGAAAAGATAATCAACATTGTCATCACCATGGGGGAGAAGGCAACTCAAACCACAATGAGATACCCCTTACATTCAGTGGGAAGACTATAATTAAAAAATAAATTTAAAAACAAGTGTCGGTGAGGAAATAGAGAAATTATAACCCTCGCATATTTTTCAGGAGAAATGTAAAACTATGTGTTGGGAGACACTCCTTTCTTTTGCCTCTATGCAGATGAGCATGAGGGACAGCCTGAGAAAGGTGTTTGCAAAGGAGGATTAGTAGGAGATGAAACCATAAAAGGAGATCAAAAGGACTTATACATCAATCAAACAAATACACCATATTTTAATCTGTAGGCCCTATGGAGCCATATATTTATATTCTGAAGAAATATTAAAGAAAAATATGATCAGGAGTCAAGCTGTTTCTGAGTCCAGATGAAAATGCTGAGCACCACAAAAGCATTGGTGAGATAAAGAAGGAAATAGATTTAATGATACACTTTAGAAACGAAATAACAGGATATACTGCCTAATTGGATGGAAAGATTATGGAAATTCGGGAGAAAGCTAGAGCTCAAAGGATAATGATCCTCTTAATAGATGAAAAGTTCACAAAGAAGAGTAAGTTTTGTAGTAGCACACAGGATGAATATTCTTCTAGGTAGGATATTTTTTTCATTCACTTTCTATTACATAGTAAGCATGTGCCAAACATTATAGAAAGTTCTGAAAGTGCATAAAGCAATGTCAGGAATAACCAATCACCAAGGAAATCCTGGTTAGAAGTGAGGGTTATTGAGGAAAGAAGTAAAGAGCAAGAATTTCAAAGAAATAAATATTGTAGGGTACTAACCTGCTTATACAGATCATATTGCACACTACAACCAGAAGGTAGAGAAAGTCGTTAGGAGGTGATAGCTGCACTGAATTAATAAGAGTGAAGTTATTTGTGGCAGAAAGAACAGCATGAGCAAACAACTAGAGAGCTAGATAAAGTGTCAGTGACCATATTAATTTGTGTTTGAGTGGACATTTGAAAATAGTGGTCTTAACTGAGAGGCTTAAAAGAGAAGTGATATCCAAAGATATGCTTCTGGAATGCCATCCTTCAGTGAAGAGAGTATGAAACAAAATGATAAATTGGTATTCTAAGGGCTGGGCATGGAGCTACACACCTGTAATCCCAGCATTCGGGAGGCTAGGGCTGGAGGATCGTTGTGAGTTCAAGGCCAGCCTGGGCTACAAAGTGAGTTCAAGACCAGCCTGAACTGTATAGTGAGACCTTGTCTCAAAAGGACCAAAATAAATAAATACATACATACATACATACATACATACATACATACATACATACATAAGATTTTAAGGAAAGAATGGAAGAGCAGAATTCTGCCTTTGATTGAAAGTTGAAAATTGAAAGAAGATTCTTAACATGAGGTCTCCCGACAAGGGCAATGCTGGGAACTCAGTAGAAGCATAAAATCACAGTCCTTAACCAGATGCTGATCCAAATATTCTAAACGTGGAGCCAGCAATAAGAGTTTTAATAAGTTCTCCAGATCGTTGTCCTGAAACTAAAGTTTGACATCTGATTCAGAGATTAAGGGATAAACATGAGTAGGGGGACTTCAGTATGAGCACTCAGGGTGGTAGGATCCGAAGTGGGAGCTGAAATGTTTTAGTTAATGCTGGAGAGGAGAATTTCAAGATACGAGGAAGGCTTGCAGCGTCAAGAACTGAAAATAGGTTCAGTACAGTGACTTTAAAGAACATCTTTTCTGTTAGGTGCTCGGGAAAGTAAGAGACCAGTCTCAGTAGAGTGAGAAGACAGAAGTTATACAGTAAAGACTTTATCAGACAAAAGACAATTGCAAGATGGAGACAGTCAGGGAGGACCATCCTTCTGAGCACAGGGGGCATGAGAAAACAAGACAAGAAGGTTACTTCTGAAGAGTGAGAAGGATGGAGGGAAGCCTACTTTTAATATGAAGTTTCTGGGACTACCTGACTCCATTTCTGGCAACAGTTTATAGCGTGATAAGAGACAGAAAATGAGTATTAGTAGAACATTGAAAAGAGAAAGGATTGCAACACAAAAAGAGAAACTAACCTTCCACTGGCTGTAGCCAATGTCCTTCCATGAAGAATATACAGTTGGACCATGCCACATTTGATATTTCATTTTAATTTGCACCAGATCTGTTGATTACTTAAAAACTGGGATATCCAATTTTTACTCCTTTCCTGAATAAGTCCATCAAAAACATTTCAGTAAGTCTGGGGAAGAAGCAAAATACTCTGGTATCCCCTTCATGGAATAAAACATAAAGTTTAAAATACAATTTCATGTACAAAGATCTACTGGTGGAAGTTTTTTTATATATATAAGGAAAGCCATGTTTTCCAAATTATAAAATTTCTAAAGAAAATTAATTTTCTGAATATTTAGGTCTATTATTTATGTCAAGATCTTTTTACCTATAAATCACAGGTAGGATTCATTCACTCAGTAGAAATATACTTTGAAAATGTACTATATGTCAAGCATTGTCCTCTTTTTATATATATGTAATTCTGAACAATCAGACAAGCCCATTTTGTCATGGAGCTAATGTTCCACTTGGATGATGGACAAAACATAAACAGTAAATAAACAGGAAACACATCAGAGAGATGAGTGCTATGCAAAGTAATAGAATATGGTGGTATGCTGGAGTGACTGCGTGGCTATATTTAATGGGGAGTTGTCCTATTTATCATGTTAATGGCTGTAACAAATAAGCATACATATTTTAGTACTGTCATATTTACATCATAACCCAATGGGATCCCAAGGTGGAGAAGGCAGAAACATTGTGTATAATGCAAACCTTCCAAGACCCAGGGTGAAACTCTGCCACCTTGGAGACTTGGCTTCCATGCTTCCTTTGAATAGTGACATCTAAGGAAGAGCCCATGGAGGTTGGTTAATTGGAGGAATTTGCATTTCTGACATGGGAATCACACAGATCACTTCTGTAATATTTCATTGGCTCACACTCAGTCATATGCTTACCAGACCTCCCCACCCCATAACTATAAAAGAGTAGGAAACAGCTTAACAGGTCCTAGGGAGAATGGAAAACTAACTTTTTATGAAGTTAGCAGTCTAACTGCTATAAGATCACAGATCAATCAGTGAAACGTCTGAGGAATAGAATCATAACATTTGACTACTTATATGCTTAAAAGAACCCTCTGTCTATAAAAAATGGATAGTCAGGCAAAGACAGGAATGATAGTATTGGAGCCAGTTGTAAGTTTTTTTGTAAGTAATGGTGACTTGGACTAAAGTGTAGTTTCAGTGGAGATGGAGAGAAATAGGAACTCATTAGAATGAGTGTCAAGATCTTCAAAAAAGAGGAAATTTGAAAAGACAGCATTCATGAAGATGGGTTTTTTCCACATACCACCTCTTTAGCCCTTAGAAATGTGGACCTTCACACGGACCATGTTTTATCAATTCTGCACATGACTAACCTCAATGGTCAGCTTTAGTTTTACTCAACAATGTTAAACAAGAATGATTTTATCCCCAGCTGTTGTTACTGGATGGTTGGATTATGTCCCTTTTTATAAACAAAAAGAACAAGCATTTCAAAGAGATACAAATTAAATCCTCTCTTCAGTTCTTCAATAAGGCTCTCAGGGTGAGAATGTCCAGCTGCTAGGGGTGGGAGGAGGGAAGTGAAGCCATCTCAAGCACATGTGACAGTCATGATTCAGAATGGGAATCTGGGTCAGAATTTGCAGCTGAGGAACCACCAGGAAAAGATTATTTTTATTATAAAAAAACATGTACTTAATTACAGCTCAAAGCTGGAGTGTGGGTGATTTGCACAGCTGGAAGGGGAAAGCAAATTAATTTGTTGTCTTTTAAAGCTCTCATATGATGAAATATGCCCCCTCCTGTTTTAGCATCAGGCTGTAACTGAAGAATTTTCAAAGTAACCTCAAAGCAAGAGTGGACAGGATGCAATGTAATAGCCAATAACTCTTTCCTCAAGATTGTGAACTATGAGAGTTTGGGGCTATGGTTTCCTTTTATAAAGTAAACAAAGACTTGCCAGCAATCAAGACTGTTTTCCTTAGCAGACAATATGACTTCCAGAGATGGTGATGCCCTCAATAAACACTGTCCTTGACTTTATTGTACAGAGTCAATATTGATAACTGGTTCCCTGGAGAGACCCAGTGGACAAAAGTAGAATCATCGTGTCCATGAAATAAGGACAGAGAACTATAAATTAACTCAATATGCTAAATGGGTGGAAGCTGGATTAAAATTTCCAAGGTTTAGCATGTCAATTATTAAATAGTACTAATAACATCAAAATCTTTGCAAATTTCACAATACCTGAAATTTGCGTCACACATTGCGCAATGCAGTGAAGTACAAACTAAGCCTTCTGACATCAAAGATTAGCGATCACAGTGGAGCCAAAATATATGGTCACATAACAAATTATTAATAAAATTACCTTTGTGAAAGGCTTAAAATATGGATAAGCATTCAATAAGCATCTTGAAAGGATTCCTAAATGGATATTCTAAGGCCAAGATTTTGGAATCAAAAACAAGTCATTAGCTAAAAGCAAAGGAACGAAAGTGAGAGACACATGACCTGTCGATGATCATCTTTTAAACTGCAAAGCTAGGAAGATCTGAAATTTTTCCAAACTCATGAATCAGAATACTCTTCTTGAATAGATTTGGACATTCAGAAAATATAACAAGGACAAATGAAATAATTAATGCATCTGAAACTACTGTAGTGTTTTCTTACTATCCATAAAGCATACTTTGAATGACTCATTAAAAGTTAGAACAATTTCAATACAGAATGTTAACACTATGAGATCTATATTTAATTTTATTGAATTGTACTAATGTCATCATATCATATGACTTTAATACACTAAGACAGTGTATTAAGTGTTTAAATTCTAATTTTTTACAAACATTGATTGACAAGTTAGTGTTATGGTATAGTTCTAGATGTCCCCCTCAAAGCCTCATATGCTCATAGGTGGGGCTTTTCAGAGGTGATTGGACAGCTGAGGCATGATATTCATCAGTGGATTGGACTGTTGAAGGAAATAAGTTACTTGAGATGTGGATGAGAAGCGTGCAGCTTCCTCCTTCCTCTTTTGATCTCCCTCCGTGTTTCCCATCATTATACCATGAGGTCTTTCTCCTCTGTGATGTCCTTCTGCCATGCCTCTCTGCCTTAGAGCCAGCTGACTATGGAATGAAAGGTCTACAAACTGTGAGCCCGAAATAAACCTGTCCTCCTCTAATTTGTGCTTCTTAGTAATAGGTTTTTCCAGTGCAGAGAGAAGTAAAGCAGAAGAAAATGCCTTTATTGTGGGCATGAAGAAGACTACAGTAGGAAAGAAAAGATGTGGAGCTTGTGACAGCCTGGTCTAGGGTCAAAGTTTAAATAGGCCTAGGCTTAAGACAGGGTTTAGGGGGCAGCCCACCTGATGTGGCAGACCAGGATTGGCATGGGAAAGGAAAACAGGATATTACAAAAAGGGAAGTAGGTAGTCATAATTTGACTCAGAGGAAGAAGCGTGGGGCTTAGCACATGACCTCTAGTGGCCAGCGCCATTTTGGCTCAGTGCCATACTTGTTCAACATCATAGCACATGACCTCCAGCACCATTTTTTCTGGGTGTCATAGTGACTGGGCAGGAATTGCAGTGAGGTGAGAAACCTATCACTTAGGTAGCCTCTCAGCAACAAGTAAATAAGACAGATTTGAATACCAGTGATGTGGAGTCCTCACTGTAATACTACCTGACCAAGTAGTTGAGAAATCATTGGTACTGGTTCATGGGAGGAATTTGGAAATTTTGGAAGATGCTGGCTAGGGAAGCAGCCCTAGAATGTTGTAAGCTGAGCTTGATGGGAAATTGTGATCAGAGCTCAGAAGACCAAACTACTGATTTAAAAAAAAAAAAGCTGTGAAAGACCAAGCTCAGGAGGTTTTACTAGGCACAAGGATTCCACTGGCAATTAGACTCCTGGCCATGTGTGTTATGTTGTAGTGGAAAATTTGCCTCCATTTTGCTCTTACCATGAGACTTTGAAGGAGCCTGAAATTAATAGCAGCATGCTAATTAATCAGGCTTAGAACATTTCAAGGCAGTCTAATGTTGAGGCAGTGGAAATGGTACTGTTGGGGGGCTTTAAACCAGTTCTACCTTGAAAATTAAGAGCAAAAGGAACAGCTGAATTATGTAAAAAGTTTTGAGTTTGGCTGGAAAGGAAGCTTCAATAAAGTTGTAGCCCTCAAACATGGAGTGGAGGAGAACTTGGTTGCTAAAAAATCACTATTAAAAAGAAATCAAGTACTTTGGATCTGGACAAAAAAAGAATGCCTCAAGGGCATGGGGGGAATTTGAAAGACCTCATCCTTCAGAAAGAGTGGAGGGTGGAAAAGTGAAAAGCTTTTCTTTGAGAAAAGAGCCCTGGGGCATCATGCTCCAGAAAGGCTGCAATGTAGGGAAGGGGAATTAATTCCCCAAGATTCAGTTTACTATGCTCAGCCTTCCAGCATTCAGAGGCCTCTACAACCACAAGCAAGATGCTAAAGTGATCAGCTACTGCTCAAGATGGTGACAAACCTTACCATCATCCACATGGTATCATTTTATATGCATGCAGAATATAAGAGTTGTAGGGTCAGGAAGGCTTCCACCTAGATTTCAGAAGAAGGCCTGGGAGGCCAGGCAGTGTGCTACTGAGAGGGCACTGTGTGAAGCTGTGAGGCTGAAGCCAAAAGTGCTTTGGAGATCCAGAAAAGTGGAAAAGCCAGGAACATGAACTTCTGAGGAAAGCTACAAGGAGTGAACAAAGCCAGCCCAAGAAAGAGGACATGTAGGCCACAACCAATTGTAGTGCTGTAGGGGCAGTGTCCACCAAGGCCTTTCAAGTTCACATCTCACCACAACTTGCCCCAGTTGCTGGACATGGAACTATAAGATTTAACATTTCCTCTGCTGAATTTCAGTTTTACTCTGGTCTTTTGCTTTCTATCCTGTACGTCTCCCTTTTGGAATGTGAATGTTACTCTGTCTCTTCATATGTTGGCATTGTTTAACTTTCTTTTTGTTTTTACTGGGGCTCACAGATAGGAGTTTGCCTCAAATCTCAGAGTCTCTGAACATGAAACTCTGGATTTGAACTATCCAGCAATGTTCACACTTTTAGGATTTTGGCAACTCTTACAGATGAGCTAAATGTCTTTTGCATAAACGTATGCACATGACTATTTGGGGGGCTAGGACAGAATGTTATGATTTGTATCTAGATGTCCCTCTTCCCCCAAAGCCTCAGGTGATCATAGCTCGGGCTTTGGGGAAGTGATTAGATCATGGGGTGTGCTGCTCTTCAGTGCATTTGTCCACTGATTTGGTTGTGATGGAGGGAGGTGAAACCCAGTTAGGGGAGATGGCCAATAGACATGTAGCCTAGAAGTATTTATTTCTGTCCCCCTCTCTCTCTTTCCTGCTACCATATGATGAGCTCTTTCCTCTGCCTTCTCCCTTTGCCATGTTGCCTTTGCCTTGAAGCCAGCTGACTATGGTTTAAAAAGACAAGAAAGAGATTAAAGAATGGAAATATGTTCACTACATACTTGAGTTGACCTTTGGAAATCTTAACGTCTGAAAATAGTTCTTTTATTTTGGGTTCATGTTGTGTTTAATTATTATTAGCTAAACAGCTTTGCTTGGCTGATTGTTTACCTAGCTTTTCATTTTACCAGACCAGGTACTTTCCTGAGTAGAGCACAGGTGAGGCCCAGGGATAGAGCCCACTGAAAAGCGTGTGTGAACCCCAGCAGGGAAGCAAAGCATAAGGATGCAAGAAAGATGAAAGTCGGTTAAAAATATGCATGGGTTTTATCATTCCACACAGTAGTCTTCTTGATTAATAACGAAGGAAATAATATTTGAGAATGAAGTGACTGAGAGACATATACTACATTTAAATTTTCTGATTGGTAAAAATGAGGTTGCTTTCTCTTCACTGATCCCTAGGTGAAAATGAAATTTTCCATTGCAGGCAAGAGCAGAGATTTGCTGTTTCTTTTTCTTTCTCTTTTTGTAAAATATATTTTGGATATCCAGACTCCTTCAGGAAATATTCCAAAGGGCATCACAGATTTTCTTGGCTAAATTATTGCCACAATTTCTGAGATGTAATGCCCAGAGATTGTAAAGAGTCCCGGGATGCTTAATGAACTGTTTTAAAAATCTGTTCTATTTAGTTTTCCATTTGCTGGTCCCTTCTGCCATGTTCAGAGTTACTGTAAGCAGTTTGGTTTCCAGAAGCCAGATGGATAAAGTCTCTGAGAACAAAGGCTCCTTAGCTGAATGAATAAACATGGGAACCTATTGATTTTTGCATTAACACTTTGCCACGGACTAGTTTTGTGGGGTCATTTATACATTTCTGAGGTGTATTGTAAAATGTGTGAATTTTAGGAAGAGTAGGAGCTGAAATGTCGCCTATAGAAATAATCACATGGGAAAGAATTATGTTTCTATACATCGGACACAATTCTTTTAGTGAGAAGTTCAGTTTTAACAAAACAAAAACCATGCACATATGCAAAGATGTTACATACATATACACAAATACACAAATATATAACATTGACTTTTATATTTTATGCACTACATTTTACTTGTTCCTTCATTTCATTTAAGGTAAATATTACTATAAATGTACCTATTCTTCCCTTACTTTTTATTAATCTTGGCAAATACATATAGTGGTCAAAATTAGAGGTGTAGTTTGAGTATCACTGTCCTTATACAAAGGCAGGATAAGAGGAAACTTAAAAATACTTGTAAAACTGGACAACATACAGTTTGAGAGTAAATAATATAGTAAAATATGAGTCACCAGAGGAACTGATTATTAGAATATTTGTGAAAAAAATCACCATTAAAATGTGGGAGATGGAATCAAAATGAAAAGATGTGAATCTACTATTGGAATTTTATATTTCTTACTTTTGTTTTTTAGTTCATAGGTGTGACAATCTTTTTCAAGAAACTTCAAGTTTATGAACATATCTTTTGTCATTAGACATGATAGATCATTAGCTATTTATGGAAATATTTCCAAGAACTTCCTCCAAATATGTTACTGAAAAATAAGTTATAGGTAAATTTATATGATAAAATGATTTGGCTGGTGTTATGGCTCATATCTAGATGTCCCCCAAAAGCCTCATACAGCCTCAGGTGGGCTTTTTTGAAGATGGCTGGATCTACAGTGTATGATACTGGGATTAAGGAATCTTGGTGGGATTAAGGGTGTGTGGATTGGTCCACTAATTGGTTTAGCATAGTTCTGGGTGTGGATAATGGGAAGCCCCACCTTGGATATGTTGTAGCCAGGATGGTATATAAAGGAAGGCTTCCCTGTTGTTGTTTGCTAGCTACTATTGCTGTTGCTGCTGCCATTGCATTCCACTTGCTGCCTTCTGCCTACCCTGCCATGCCATGAACTGGTTCTCCTCCATGATGCCTCTCTGCCTTGCCACCCTACGTTAGAGCTGGCTAAATTGTGGAACTGAAACTTCTGCAAAGTCTGAGCTGCAATAAACCTTTCTTTTCACTTTTAACTAAGGGTGTCAGGTATTTTGCCTCAGAACAAGAAAAGTAACTAAGCCAACTGGGATCTGTGGTGTCAACTGCATGTCTGCTGCCTATATCAGAATGCTAAAGTATGGGAAGGAGTTCCAAGGAGCTGTGATTAGGTGTGTGTGTCAGGGAGAGTGTACAGACCATCACCCAGGTAACACGGGCATGCATTTCCATTATAAAACTTGATGTGAAGGCGTATTCTACAATAGACCTCTATTTCAAAAACAAGCTAAAACCATGGGGATACTTAGGTCTAAAGAATAGATTTCATTCACCATTCAGTCTATATTTATTTGTTCATTTTTTTGTTTATTTATTCATTCATTCATTCATTTATTTTTTTTTTTGAGAATCACAGATTCACCTTAGACTTCATTGAGAAATAGACCAATGTGATGAGAATCATTTCAGACATGATTTAGTCAAGCAAGCAGATCACAAAAATAGATTAGCATTTTATTGCTGTTGATGTTTTACCATCACTTGTTGTATATAATCACTGGCATCCCCTCAGGGGACAAGCTACTATACAACCATGGTTACATTGCGCTTAGTTGATAAATACAAAATATCAGTTATGTAGGAGGAATATGCAGTAGTGTTCTGTAGCACAGCAGAGTAATTTCAGTGAACAATAGTACATATATCAAGATAGCTAGAACAGAGGATTTTGAATGACCTTACCAGACAGAAGTGATAAGTATTTTGAGTGATAGAAATGCTAACTACATTTATTTGATCATTGTAGATTGGATAAATGTATGTACAAAATATGCTAAACTCCATAATTATGTACAGCGATTTATTTTTTTAAAAAATGGGCATGTACGTCTGAGGAGAGTATGTACATATGCTGTGTGACTTTCCCAAAGTCACCTCACAGAAATCTTTTTCTTCAGATCATCTGAGAAAACTAGTGGAACACACATTAGGAATGGTTAGCATAGCACACAGGAAAAGAAATATCAAGAGGCAAAATAATTCACAAGTCTATTAAAACATTGTCTATGGAAGTGTGTCCCAGCACCCGAGCTCTGTACAGTCTTCTCTTTTGGGAGCGTTATGTTTTTCATGTCATTGAATTACGTATATGCCATGGTTGTGACTCCCTATTTGCTGAGCAATCATGAGCATCTCAGTTTAGCTTCCAGTGCAGAATTGTCCTCAAGAGACATTGTGTTAGTAGATCAGTACTCTGCCGACAGTAGGAAATTAGATCAAAGGTTTCATGAACACCCTGGGCCCCTGCTATAAAACTATTCTGCCCTCAAGGCCCTGGGTCTGTGAGGGGAGTGGCAGTCTTGAAAATCTTCAAAATACCTTTGAGGTCATTATTTCATTGTCTCGGTGAATAGCATCTGTAGTATTCATCATGTCATGTCTATACTAATCTCTTCCTCATATCTACACTAATCCAAGGGCTTGGCACACCTTGGGTATTCTTTCTCCTGACATTTTTTTGTATTCTTTACATTGTCATGCTGAAAATATTCTAGATTTTTAAATTCTGCTACCTTTTAATTATAAATTTCATCTTTAATTTATTTATACATCTTATAATTTATCAAGAGAAGTAAGCATCATGCTATGTAGGCAATTTTTCCAAATATCCAAATCATTTGTAGTTATACTTTCCACAAATCACTAGGACGTGGATAAAATGCAGTCGCATTTCTTTACCACTTTATAACAGGATGGCTTTCCTACAATTTCCAATAATATATTCATCAATTCCATTTAATACTTCATTATAATGACCTTTATTGACCATCCTTCTACTAGTAATCTTATCATACTTTGATACTCTCTCTGAAGACCAGGCTCTCCCTATGGCTTCTGTATGGGGTCTCATTAGAATTAACCATTAATGCCAAGTTCATGCTATGTTCCTCTAAACACTTCTAGCTTCTAACCATTACTCAGTTCCAAAACAACTTCCACACTTTCAGGTTCTGAATTTTTACTCTTTGTTTTGCTTTATGGTGCTGGGGATTGAGCTCAGGCCTCACGTACACTCAGAAAACATTTTCCACTGAGTTACATCTGAGAATTTTTGTTTTTATTTTTTATTTGAAGAGACAGCCTCACTAAATTGCCCAAGCTGGCTTCAAACTTATGATTCTTCTGCCTCAGCCTCCCAAGTAGCTGGCCTTACAAGTATATATCACTAAATTGGCTCATTTTATTTTATTTTTTTTTTTTTATTTTAAGGATAAAAGGAGGGAAACATTAACAGACATACAACATTTTACAACATATCACAAGCACAATACA
>NW_004955453.1:8303871-8351197 GCF_000276665.1 Chinchilla lanigera | reverse complement strand
CGGCCCACACTCGGACCCAGGAGCGCTGCAGCTCCCGGAGAACTCGCTGCCTGGGCGCAAGGCACGGGGGGCTCTAAATTGGCTCATTTTAAAGTATTTGTTATAGCAACACTCTGCTTCCCAGTAGCAACTTCTTTCTTACCTTGTTTTTGCTCCTATAACTACATATGGTAAATAGATATTTTATAAACAAAAGAGCTAGCTCAAGTTGTCAACAGGTTTGGTGTCTGATAAGGGAGCTCTGCTTCCAAGATATTGCCTGCTGTGGTTTGAATAAATGTCTCCAAGGACCTACATGTTAAAAGTTTGATCATCAGCCTGTTACTCTATGGGGAAGCAATGGACATTTTAAGAGACAAGTGTTGGCAAAAGGAATTATAGCATTGAGTACATAGCCTTGAAGGGACTATTAGGACTCCAGCACCTTATCCTCTCTTGTGGGTCATCTGCAGACAAGGAAGTGGGATCTCACCAGACACTTAACTTGCTGCTGCCATCTTGGCCTTGGATTTCCTGGTCTCCAGAATTGTAAGAAAAGTAAAAATTCGAATGTAAACCACACAGTCTTTGGTATGTTGGGATAATGTAATATAATATAATGTAATATAAATATATTGTGGGGTTTGGTTTGGTTTTGTATTTTCTTTTGAGACAGGGTCTTACTATGTAGTTCAGGCTGGCCTTGAACTCACAGTATAACCTAGGGTGGCCTCAAACTCACTGTGACCCTTCAGCCTCAGCCTCCCAAGTGCTGGGACTACAGGTATGTGCCATGAAGCTTGGTTGTCTATGATGTATTTTTTGTATATATTTATATAGAATTTTTTATTATGTCAAATTCTAAGGGTTGAAAATAAACATGCCCACAAGCATTTGTTAGGCTCAACCTGGAGAGCTAGTGTGCATGTGTGAGACAGGCTCCCTAGTTTTGCCTGCCTGAAGCCTAATCTTCTCTGAAAACCTTGTAATTCTACCTTTGAAATCAAGAATCGCAAAGAAATACAAAACCCTGTTCATTTTGATCTGTCCTTTTCATTTGTTCATGAAAAATAATTTTAAATGGGAGAATGAAAAACAAGGAATAAGGAAAAAAGAAAAAAAAGGAGTTTGAGCTGCTATGCGATGACGTTTACCATACTTTGATGTGCCCCCTTTGCATTTGGTTCCAGATCACCTGTTTGGTGTCCAAATTCCCCACATGTGCAAAAGATTCTATGACTCTAAAGAAGTCAATTAAGCAGTTTCCTCCACTTGTCAGAAAGGTAAAGCACACTTAGAAGGGTCAGGATTATTTTAACTGCCAGTTGGGGAATGTCTGCATCAAAGAAACCTTCAAGTGACCTTGGCTATGCTCTGATTACTAACCAGTTCTGATGACATACATCATTTTCGACAGGAAACTTCAAAGAAATTGGGCTCTCCATGCTTATAATGCATTCAGAGCTAGTGAAATACCAACTCTGATGGTAATATTTTTTTGAAGTTATTAGTGTACATTATGTGGTCTGTTTTTAAACAAGTATTAATAAAAAATACAGCAAAAGGAAACTTTTACTAGAAAAGGGGGCACATTTGCAATTGGAAACACTACATACGCTCTCCATCCAACACTCAAGCATTGACAATTTGAAAAGGGTTTTTTCATTTTTTTTTTTTTCAGTAGAAAACACCAGCCACAACAGCACTTAAAGCAGTGTAAAAGGGTAATGTGGGACTATATAAATTTTCTTTATAGCTAAATAACTAGGGTATGGCCATGAAACTAGATATATGGATTTGTATTTGGTGTCATGGGAAAATATCCATGTCATATTCAAGTATTAAGTTGAATTATAAGTCATGTGCACAATGATTCTATTTGGTTTTGTGATATATTTGTGTATATGTTCATACAGTGGCATATTTATGACATATATATGAATACACACATTGGGCTTCCAAGATTTTGTCTCAGATTATTTCCTAAAATTTCTTTTTTTTTTTGGTCTTTTTGAGACAAGTTCTCTCTATGCAGTTCAGGCTGGTCTTAAACTCAGTTTTAGCCCAGGCTGGTCTCGAACCCACAAAGATCCTCGTGCCACAGCCTCCCGAGTGCTAGGATTACAGGTGTGCTCCATAATTCCTAAAATTTCTATACAAGTCAGAATTATTTTCTCTATTTCATCCGGCTTATGGATTTGTTTGGCTACAGTGGTTTTCTCCAGGTATTCTATCTGATGTCTCTATGTGTACAGAAACAGTCTACTTTGTCTCTTTTGTGGCTCCCGCTCTCAAAAAACAGGCCCAGCACAATCCCAGTTTCCCCTGCTTTAACTAAATTTGCTGACACATGACCTTGAACCCCAAGTGTTGCCGATCCTTCCTCCTCATGCTCCTTTAGAATGAAGGTGGTAATGACTCCTTGCTGATAGCTCAAGTTGGAGGGATGATACCCAGGTGAATTTACTCTGGCCTGGAATATTTAGCATTGTAATGACCTCTTTCTCTTGCCAAAATGTGGGTGTCATAGCAGACTGTCTCCAATTTGATTTCTCCATTTCCCTATCACTATTAAAATGTTAATGGTGGAATCAACATTAAAATCACTGTTTTCAGTTCCCAGGAGTCCCTGCATTGCTGGTTGGGTCTTGATGAATACAAGCCTTCACACACGCAGATGTATGAAGAGTATTAGATCCTATAGCCCTCTCCAGTCAATCTTACTCCAGAAGCCATTCTCTTCTTTACTGTACTCCATCTTTCTTCTCAATTGAATGTATCCTGGCCTAGAATATCTAAATAAATTTTGTTGACGTCCTTTGTCCATTCTTTGGGAGGATGGGGGTAGGGGAGTGGGCCTTGATGTTTCTGTTCATTTCTGAAATCTAATGCTCATGTGGTTTCTTGTTTTTAGTTTCTGCTTTCACTAGACTTAATCCAATTTGTTTTCCTGCCTGCCCTGTTTTCAGCAGAGATGTTTAGTTCTGTGGTCTCCTTTCCTGAGTTCATGTCTTCTGGGCTCATTTAAAATGACCACTTAAGATGTTTTGTTAAATAAAAGCCAAGTTCCTTTCCTGACAAGATTTTGAATGTCAGCTACTAAAATAAAAACACCTTATTTATTCAGTGGTATTATTTCTAGTTGGTAGGGAATAATTACCTTCCTTATGATAATTTTTAATTTTATATTTCTATCAGATGATTAAAATAACTCTGATAACCACAACAATCGTTTGCATTTTCCTAAAGAAACAAACCTGCTGTGAGTTCAGAGATGTATAAACTGAATTCTCCAGTGCCCCAAACATTTTTCAAGGAAGCAGTAAAGGATTTAACACATAGGTTTTGGTAATAAATTTTTAAAAAGTAGTAAAGAGTACTTTATTCATTTGCAGTGTTACTGGGTTTTGAGGTGCTAAGGTCTCCTTCTAGATATTATTTCTAGGTTTTTTCTGTTCTCAACAAAGAATTGGTCAAGATAAGTTCAAAAAATAGTGAGATTTTACATTTATTACAAGTATGAAAAGAAACATGCTCCACAGAGAAAATTTGGGTCAACTAAATTTAATGAAAAAAATATTCCCTCACAGTTTAATAGTAACCATCTCTTGTACCCCAGACTCCTTAGCATGACATCAAGCCTAAGCCATCCTATTAAAAACCTGCTCAGTTCCACAAGAATTAAAGATAGCACTTTCTGATTGGTTCCAAATGCAGGGCTTTAGGAATTGTTCTGCACATGTGTCCTGGAACTGTGTGATGGACATGTCACCTTCACTTCTCCAGCCAATTTTACCATGCCCTAAACTCCTGCCTCACTAATGGAAAGACATGATGATTATTACAACATAATTACTTCAGCTCTGTAGAAACGTTTATGTGATAGACTGCCTCAGTGGTAGTTTTTAATTTTTATAGTAATATAGTGATAAAAGAAAAAGCAGGACAAAGAGATGGTCATATGTCTGCTATGCAGAGAATAATTTATTACTCATAGACAAATCCCCAAGAAAAATAATTTATATTCCTAGAACTATATAAAATATTTATATTTCCAAATATTTTTGCTATAATTAATGAAAGGTTATAAGTGGCATATATACCTTGGTCTTGCTTTAATAGTATTTGTTTCAATGGTGTCTGGCCTCTGCAGCTTCTTCCATAGGCAGATACAGAGAAGCTAGTAAGAGAACATGAAAAATGAATAGCAAAGAATCTCAGCCAGGTGAAACCCATCTCAAAATGATTTGTAAATATTATAGATATTTTACTAAGAACAAAGGAGTTTTTAGAGGAAAGGAATATGAAAGACAGAATGTACGGGTAGAGGATAATGATAAATTTTCCTTTCAATTCACATGTAGCACTTACTTAACAGACATTATTAAAAGTTGTCAGGAAATGTGCAAGAGACTAAACTATTAGAGGTATATGTCAAAATCCTTCCTTCTGGAGAACTCACACAAGAGAAAAGTCAAATACTCACAAAGCAATATGGTGTAACAAGTGGATTAGAATTCCATAGAAACCCAGAGCATTGCATGTAGGAGTGGACAGCTATTGCTTCCTCAGATAAATGGAAGTAACAAAGATCCTTTGCTTGATCAAACTTTATGCAGGTTTCTTCAAGCCCTTTTTTAACCTAGGCTTCCACTTAGCCCTTGCACACCACCTCCCCCCCACCAAGACTACTGAGCACAGTATTAGCAAAATATGTGCTAAGCCATATTTCCACCCCCTGATCCTGATCAAGTTCTCATCCCTCACCACTGACGGATAAATCTTGGCTTACTTTTATCAGGAAACTTGTTAGATTCACCCTGTAAAAATCTCTTTCCCTTAGTTTCTCTTCTTAGTCATATTCCATCCGTTGATCCCCCTCATTCTTCTCTTTGGTTCTAAATCTCCATTTGCCCTTGCTGTATTTGCAGTGAAGCATATTTGCCCTCCTTGCTCCAATATTCCTACTGTAATAGGTCTTTATCATTCCACAAATGTCTTTCCTTTTTCTTAGCAGAAGACTTCCTGGAAGGAATCATACTGGACCTAAACAATGAAAGATAAGAAAGAACAGATGAAAAGGAGCTGTGGAGAAGAGAAGTGAAGGGTATTCTAGACCTACTAAAGATTTTGGCAAAGGCAGTTAGCTGTGAGAGCCGTCTACCCTTGGAGAAGCACCAGTTTAGGGTGGTTGCAGAATGAGATGCATCTGACATAGTGGTGTAAGATGAAGTCAGAGACACGGGCCAGGAATTGCTCATGCACTAAGGACCTTGTGCATCATGCCAAGGAGTTTCCATTTACACTAAATAATACTTGTACTTTACCCACAGCAAGATTTTAAACAGAGATGTGATGAGGCTGGACTTGCATTACAGAGAACTACTGCGGCCACTGTGCTGAGCATGACCTGAGGGTTGCATCTCAGTGGGCTGTGTGCATCAGAAGGAGGCTAAGAGATTAGTGAGGAGTGAATTTTTCAAGCAGAGTGGATGGCAAAAGTCATGATTGGGGCTGGACCACTTCAGTTAGAGAGACTGGATTCAATGGCCATGAATGAGGAAGTAACGATGAAAGGAAAGACGTGGGGGTGATTCCCAGGTTCTCCTGATGGATCTGCCTGGGAAGGAGGATGCTTTAGCTGCTAAAAATAGAATACAGAAAAGGAGAAGGGAGGGTT
Organism: Chinchilla lanigera; assembly: GCF_000276665.1. Classification (NCBI taxonomy): domain Eukaryota; kingdom Metazoa; phylum Chordata; class Mammalia; order Rodentia; family Chinchillidae; genus Chinchilla; species Chinchilla lanigera. Next base: position 8,345,538 of record NW_004955453.1, on the reverse strand, counting down.
AAGGAAAAAATAACGATTTCACTTTTTTGAATGTTAAATCCTATTATGAGAAATTTAGAAAATGTAAATTGCTAAAACGGCTGCGCAGTCTTTTGGAATTAGCTGCGTAAGAGCAAATTACAGTAATTCATAACTATAATCATTCTAAATCCATTTGATTTTAATATGTTCCAAATATTTTTACTGTATAATTTACAAGAAAATTGTTCTATCTTAAAATGGTCATTTTCTGTAATTGCATATTACCAAATCAGGATAGATTATGAACAAAAATGTGTTTGGGTAAATTTGCAGGGCTGTATTAACTAGAATTGCTGAAGTGGCTTATTACTGGACAAAATGGTGTAGAAGACATGAAAAATGTCTTATTTCTGATTTCTACTTGATACTGATAAATGCAATGAATTTAAATTATCATTCATATGCAGATACCTCTCTCTCTCTCTTTCTTTGAGATATTAAATATAAGTCCTTAGTAGACTTGAACTGATTGAAAATAATGTCCTCAACTTTTGAGAAAGATAATTTTAATTGAAAGTGTAGACTAAAAGAGGTTCCCAAAGGAAATTTTGCTCAACTATAGGTAGAAATTGCATGTAGAAGTAAGATTTGCTAATCCATTTGAAAATGTTTCAATATGTATGCAAATGTCAACATTTACTGCAAATACTATTGGCCAGAATACATGAACATCTGAAGATAATTATATTCTAGTACCTTTCAAATGCTCCTTGCAAAAAAACAGTTGAGACAGCAATACTAGATGGAAACAGTCACCTATCCATATTATCATCTTAAAGAGCTAGATAAATATCCTTTTTCCTTAAAACCACTCAGCAACAAAGGCCTATGCAAGACTCTTAATATATAAGGAGGTGAAATTGTTCACTAAATAAATTTATTACTGGGGAAACTAATCTACAGAAACATATCCACATAGACACACAAATAGAAAAAAATCTTAGTTACAGGAATTGTACCAAGTACAAATGGGAACAGGATAATCGTGTGAAAGTAAACTGACAAACACACAGCATAAGCTCCTAGTGTTAACCTACTAATGTAAGGCAATGTTAAATTTTTCCAGGAAAACAGGCAAGTGGAAAAAAAATCATTAAGCCATTATGCAATGTCACTCCAGCTAAAAGAAACTATTTATTATAAGTCAATAGATTACACACTGTAATATCAGCTTGGAGTTCACATAATAATTTTGGAACTATGCAAACAGCAATAGGGATTTTTGTTTTCTAATAGCCACAGAAAGTACAAAGGATGATAAAAATTTAGCTATTCTAAAAAATCACTTCAAGTGTTTTCTGGGAAGTGGACTGTTTGCTGCAATAGCTGATAATATTTATGTTCATGTACAAATTTTAAGAAGAAAGAGGAAAAACTGCTTTGCATTATCAAGAAATATCATAGAATAACAAATATCCAGAATCCTCCTGAGCACTAACATGAAAGCACCATTGAAATTAGTATATACATCTTTTTAAAAGTTCTTTAATAAGATATTATATGATCAATATATTTGGGGATTAAGTTTAATTTAATTTCATGAATTATTTTCTGAAAAGCTAGTAGACTGGATAAGAGTTTCTTTCAAAGGCTAAAGGATGACAAGCTATTTTTAGCATTTTAAAGACTAAAACAGTGATGAAAAAAGACATACCACAGGGCAAAGAATGGAGAGAAGTCAAGAAGTAGAAGAGGTAGCCATAGCTAACGTGCTCAGCCAAGAACGTAATTACCAAAATAACCTTGGAAAGAGGAGACAGAAGTGGATACTGCAGTGTGATTACTCTGATTCCAATTACTTTGGTTTAAATGGAATGAAATAGGGCTCTAACTCCATTAATTAACAAGCCTATCCACAGGTGATCTCTAAATGCTCTGAGTATAACTCCTATTAATGCAGAAAATGTACATGCCTAGAAATGGCATGTCTGCATATTAAGCCCAATTATGCAGTTTACAAGAGAATTGGACTTCTTTTATTTTTCCACATGAAAATTATAGTGAAGGGTGATGGGATAAAGAGGAAGGAGTGAAGCAGAGGGAATGTTGCATATATTAATGAATAATGATCCAGATAGAGGCAATGCCTTTCTTAAATTAGTTCATTTTAAGAGGAACAAAGGGGCCATCACGCTGGGTACACTTTCAGCACGGATGCCTGATTGGCTTATTTTGATCTGTACCATGATGTGGCTTCAATTAGCAGTAGCACTTACATGATGAGTAGCAGTCATTGTACCAGAAAATATGAGCCTAAAAGGTTTCAAAAGCATTTTAGATGTATGCAGGGGATGTCTAAAAGCACTGCACTGGAACTTCTCCATGGTTAACCGTCTATGCCCTTAGTAGTCTCTTCTGGTTTTGAGAATTTGACATGTCTTATCACATTTGTATCATGCCCTCTGAAACTTTATTTCTTCTCTTACTTCACTTGCCCAGTATGGCTTTGGGTGAGTCAAGAGAGGACTTTTATATCAATACAAAGAACATGAATATCTTTGCCATTAGAGAAACTAAACATATGTCAATTAACTTAAAACTATTTCTGATATTTTAATAAAATTTTTCCAACAAATGGAAATGAAGGTTAAAGAAAAAAGAAATCTATGGGGCAACTGGTCTCACAGGATATAAGAACAAAATGGGAAAAGTAAAGATAATACCAAAGAATGGTAGGGATTTTTTTCCATCTCTTACTGAGACGTTCTCAATCACAAGCTAGGAAAACCCTGAAAGAAAAACAACCCTAATGGAAACAGCAACTCACTCTGTGGGTGACCCTCAAGATGTCTTGCTGTCTTGTAGGTCCCAGGGATGGCTGACTTTTTCTAGTGTATCCTTGAAGTATTAGGGCATTACCTACCACCAGCTATGCAGTCATAACTTGCTCATGACCTTCAGATCCAAAGGAAAGATTAATTGGATCAAAGAGAAAGTTATGATTTTCTTGCGTAGTTGTGCACAGAAGAGATCTTTGTGAAAGCTGTGCAGTATAGATTACAAAACCACATTTCAAATACAGAGTATAACTTAAATAAATTCAAATATCCATGCTAATATTACCTGTTACCAAAATCTATAGCTCATCAAGTCAGCAAATTAGGGCTCATGGACCAAAATGAGTCTATAATCTAGAACACTGTCACACACATTTGTTTATAAATTGTCTTTCTGTTTTTCTGATGGATTTGAAGAGTTGGATAATTTCAGTAGCTCCAAAAGTATGACCCCAAAAGCTCAAAATATTTGCTATTCATGTAGAAAATGTGTTAACACCTGATATGACTTATTGTTCATTTAGAAAAAAAAGAGTGCCTTCATCAAATTTTTCTGAATCATTATGTCTCTGCTAAAAAGAAATAGAAGAAAAACATTCAACTTTCATATAAACAGGTATGAAAGAGTATCATCAAAGAAATGTTGAATAAGACCAAAGGAAATGAGATTTCCCGATAATCTCAATGATTTTTTCTTTACCTAAACCATGGCATTACAACCTGTTTTTTTCTGTAAATCAAAGCATGAGTCAAAATATATTCCTAGATATTCAGAGACACATATTCCTAAAACCAAGCGCTTCTTGAATAAATTCCTACTTTATGTGCAATAAAAACAATAAATACTGTTTGGAATACCAAGCAACAGGAAACTCTTGAACATAGAAACAGAAAGTGTCTTATTTCAAATTATTCACATATATATAACTATACACACAAAGATATTCTTTGCAACATGACAATACAAACCAATCTAAGAACTAGACCCCAGTGTGAAAAAATAGCACAAGAATTGGAAACAAGAAAATTAAAGGGCAAGATTGCAGCCAAAAATTAGTAAACACATAGTATTGAGAGCTTTTTTTTGTACTAGGGATCAAACTCAGAACCTCACGCTTGCCAGGCAGGTACTGTGCCACTGAGCAATATCCCAGGCACTTGGGAGCTATTAACAAGAAGATATTGTTAATATTGATACACTGGTAATTTACACTTGTATATAAGAGGTGAACGACTTACAGCTAGACACACAGAAACATTCATATAGTTTATGTGCATACTGTCCAGAATGTTACCTTTATAGTTTATTTTTTAATATTGGCTATTTTCTCAATCTTTTCAAATTCTGCATAAATTCTCAAGTAAAAGAATAGTTGAATTTAATTTAATAACAAGGCATTTTTATTCAGCAAGATAGGACAGAGGTCCCAATTCTATCAGTACAAGCAACAAAACTGATTTTTTGACAACATAAATTAATAGGAATAATTCTTTCTTCTCACTCACTGTATCCATTTATTGAACACCTAGTGTATTCTAAGCACTTGTGTAGATGTTTTTAACTTAGCAGGGAGCAAAACATAAGTTGTCCTCCTCAGACTGAATCATCTAGCTCAGAAGACAGACAAGAAATGACAGTATTTGGCTATTCTTTAAATGTATATGCTGGTCTACTGCTCACCATCATTTCCACCGCTGCTATCTCAGCCATCATCTGTCATCTGGATTATTTTATTCAAGTACCCTGCTTCTATTGTGTCCCCTAAGTGATGTGTTCCACACCGGAGCTAGATAGCTCTGTAAACCTAACTCAGACACTGGACTTTCTCTCCTGAAAGCCCTGCGAAGGGCTTCTGTTTCATGGGAATAAAGGGAGAAATCCTACATTAGATTCCAAGGGTCTGGTCTCATCCTTATCTCACCTCATCCTCTACATCCTACTTCAAATCTAAGGGCCTCTGCAATCGCTCGAAAGACCAGGCATAAAGAGGCGTTTGCCTCAGAACGTTGAACTTGCTGCTACAGGGATTCCTTCCCAGAAGTCAGCGAGCCTTGCTTCCGCTCTTCATTCCGGCTTCTGCTTCCGTGCCTCCTCCGAAACACTGGCCCCAGACCCCACTGACAACAATGGCTCACTCATCACAGCTATTCCCTTCCCCCGAAGCACAGTTGTGCTGCTGTTCGTGACTACTTGGTATTATTCATACGCTACCCATTCACTTTATGGTTTGGATTACTGTTAATGTAATCATTGACTCTGGATGTGACTACTTTCTCATGTCCTTAATATTAACCATATTTTTCCGTAAAGGTCTTCAGGCCATGGTTTTGACTTTTACACTGTTTAAATCCTGACTTTAACAAAGTAATGTAAAAGTAAGTCTTCAAAACTTATGATTGTTTCACATAATAGTTATAATTTTTAGTGTACAGTCAATTCAAAAGAAGAATTAATCAACTTTGAAAGCCTTTTCAATTAACCCTCTGAGATTTATTTATAATAATTCACAGTTATAAATGTCTAGCTATATGTTACAAAATTATTTAAGGCTATATGTAGATGTTCTTTCCTTTTTGCATCTTAAAAGATAAAGTCATGTGTAATACATACATCATATTAAGAAAAATATAAAACACATATATGTCCATACTTACTATGTAAATGTACATAAAGTAAGGAATGAAAATGAATTACTTTTAAAGGAAGAGTAGCTACAGAATTTTTTTAGCATAAAATAATAAACATTACTGAGTATTTACCAACAGAATTTTCCAGTTACAGGACTAACACAGATGAACTTTCACCTTGCATGTATGCTTATTCTGAATTTCAGATGTGCAACAGCAGGTTAAAGAGACAGTACAAACCTTCTGCATCTTTAGTTCTTCAGAATCAGTTCCATTACTGTTTGATCTACTACTAGTTTTCCATTGAATAAAGGTACATTTCTACTTAACAAAAATCCAGCAAGGTTCATTTTGCCTGCTATACTTAGGAATAAAAATAAATAACCCCAAGTACACTTTTCTAGTTTAGCTAATAATGGTGAATTGCAAATGAAAATCAGGTTTAAAATGACAATGATTGTGGAAACAAGCAGATTAAGCACTGTGTGATCTGTTTCTTCCACCTCTTGCTTTCTGCTGGATCGTTTCCATCAACACCCACAAAATGGGGAATGCTTCCATCCTTGGGCAAAACAAGCACACAAACCAACAGGCGGGTGGAGGTCGTTGGTCGCAAAGGAGAGCCGTGCAGCGGGGGGACGTTAGAGTTTTGCCAGTGTCATAAGGATTCTTCGTTGGACAAAGTCAAACCCAGAATCCTTTCTGATACTGATTTTTGGCAAAGGTCTTCAGAGCCCCTGCTTTCCACGTCAAGAATGCAAACCAAGAAACAGGATAATCTAGATATAAACCTGGCTATATTATGTAGCAGCTATTAATTGACTCCTTTTATCTATAAATAAGTGTTTTAACAATAGAAAGTATTGCACATGATTACCATGAAAAATTGTAAATAATACTTTACATGTCTTTGCCATAGTGTCTGGAATTTGACATATGATCAATAAATATTACCTATTACTATAAATCCTGATTCTATACTTAACAGAACCACTACTTTGCCTCCTGATTTGATTTATTAAAAAATGCACAGCTTCCCTTTTGTTCTGTTTGCAAAAATGATCCATGTGTCCCCTAAAGTCTTTTTATTGCCACTGCAATACTCTTTTCCCTGAAAAAATGATGCTGGTGAGTTTCAGAGCTCTCCCTTGCTCCTACATTGTTTCCTAACCACTGTTCTTTAAATACCATCTTTACCATTCTAGTCTATCTCAAATGTTCAATAGTACCCTACACGTCATGTGTAACATTAACCTTTCAACCTCAGTTTCAAATCCATCCATACTAAGAACAACTTTATTTATGTTGTGTAGCACTGGAGCTCTCATAACTGACCCCAGCCTGAAACTTGTTCTGTCCTGGCCCTCATCAGCAATGTGGGTAAGCCCAGCATTCTGGAATCATGATGGTTCAGTAGAAATCCTGCTGCTATAACTTTCCCAAGTAAGGAAAGTAGTAGGTAGTGACTGCAGTATGGAGGTTACGTTGTCTCATTAAACCTGTATTTCACCCCTTGTAAAATAGAGATATTTACAGTACATGTGTGTTTTATTAGGATTCACTGAGATTAAGCATAGTAATATCAAGTGCGGTGTGCAGCCAGATCTGGAGTAACCACACCCTAAACATTAGCACTTAGGATGGATAGCGTGTCTGACCTGCCTTCTTCACTCCTTTCCCTAGACAGAGCCATCTTCATCCTTTAAAGCTTATGTTTCTGTCCTCCATTTTCTGGGTAACCATTTTTAAGAAACTCTACACCACTCTGCTTTAGCATTCCTTAGAGCTCCTGTGTTTTACATTTATCTTCCTGATAGATTATTAATCATTTGAAGGCAGAGTATATTTTGTCCTCTAGTACAGATGTCCCCAATGTCCAGGGCATTGAACAGTCCTGGTACGTGGTCTCTTAGGAACCCAGTCCACAGAAGCAAGTGATCAGAAGGCAAGCAAAGCTTGATCATGGAACCATTTTGCATTCTTCACATCACCACCTGAGTCTGCCTCCTGACAGATCAGCAGTGGCATTAGATTCTCATAGGAGTGTGAACCCTACTATGAACTGCACATGTGAGGATTTAGGCTGCACACTCCTTATGAGAATCTACTGCCTGATGATCTGAGATGGAGCTGAGGCCATGATGCTAGCACCGTGAGCAGTTGCAAATACAGATTAGTGTTAGCAGAAATGTTTGACTGCACAGAGAGGGACTGCTTGCAGACTCATATCAAAACTCTGTCAAGGGGTGTCAAGTGACAACTGAACTGCGTCCGGCAGCAGGCTTCCTAGTAGGAAATGAGTTGATGTACTTCAATTGTACACCTGCAAATGGTGGCACACTTTAAGTCAGACTCCAGCACTTATTTTAGTCTACCCATGGCCCACCTGTTATTTTATGTACCACTTTCACCCATGCTTCTTTTCCAGAGTACACAGTTGTCTCAGCCACAGTTTTGGTAAGCACTGAAGCTAACCCTACCCAAAATGACTTTTAAAATATTATGGAGTGCTCCTTCTTGAAAAGGGAGAAAGCAAATGAGACAGCAGAAGACTCTAATAAGGAGAATAGAAACAATTCCTGGAGGCCACCAATCACTTCATCAAATGTGTCAGGACTGAGAGCAACAGTCTTAGTGCTTAACTGTATTACTGAAGCTAAGAAGTTCTGTTGCTGGGGTTGTTTTTAAGAGCTTTTAGAAGAGGCTGCCGTCCAAAAGGTGATACATGTTCCTCTTTTGGTTAACACCACAACTGGAGGAACTGATGAAATCATAGAGGACGAGAAGGCACAATCATTAGGGAGAAGTAGGGAATCCCCATGGTATACAATCACGGTTGAAGAATATACTAATGTTGGTAATAACACAGCGTTTGTTTTGGTGCAATACATTTTTCAGAGGGATGCCCTATGTATACTTTGCCAGCCAACGCCACAGCTGCAGAGCCATCCAAGCTTTGGAATGATTACAAATCAGCAAAGCTGAATTGGTCATTTTGGGGTCAGTACCAATATCCCTCGCTTAATGACTGAGTTCCATTCTTGCAACTAGTTTATTAAATGACTTGGTTGCTACACTCTATAAAGTACTCACATTACAATGTTTAAAACAAAGAAATGGTCAAAGGAAACTCCAATTTGATGGCTTTGCTGTTATTTGCATAACTCCTACATGCAGTACCGTAATTATAACAGAATATAAAACTACAGTACTATATTGTACAGTACAATCAACAAAAATTACAGTAGAATATAAATGAGGTTTCCTGTTCAAAAAAAGATATTGAGGCTCTAAAAACAACATGTACAAAACTCTACAAAAAAAGACAGGTCAGCCTCTCTCTGGCTGATGGCACCGAGGTTGCATGTGTGAGCCCTGACTACCACCACCACCAACATGCGCTATGTGGCCTCTTACTTACTGTCTGTCTTTGGAGGCAACTTCTCCTCCAGTGCCAAGGACATCAGGAAGATTTTGGACAATGTGAGCATCAAGGCAGAACATGACCAACTTAAGGTCATCTGTGAACTGAATGGGAAAAACATTGCACTTGTAACCACCCAAGGGATTGGCAAGCTTGCCAGTGTGCCGGCTGGTGGGGCTGTGGCCAGCTCTGCTGACCCTGGTTCTGCAGCTCTTGTCACTGGTTGTGCCTCAGCTGCAGCAGAGAAGAAACAACAGAAGAAGAAGGAGTCTGAAGAGTCTGATGATGACATGCAATTTGGCCTGTTTGATTATTCCTTCCCCTCTGCAAATAAAGCCTGTGCATGTACCTTAAAAAGAAAGAGGCAGGTAAATCTGAATAGTGTGCCTCAGGTGTTAAGTCTGAACAGTTGTTAAACAAATAGGTCATTAAAAGGGAAGTGTTTGCATATACATGGACGGAGTGGCTGCCATGACATCCTGGTTTTATTGCTCAAGTCTAAGAAGTTGCTTCTGAATGTGAGTCTACATGCAGAGAAATACTGTCTAGCTGAAAAATGTCACCTGAACTGAACAACATTTTACAGAACGTGATTAAAATTATCAACCACATTAAACTGCATGCCCTCAATTCAATCTGTTTGCACAGATGTGTACGGAGATGGATATTGAGCACACAGGTCCTCTCGTACATAGAAGTGAGGTAGCTTTCTGAAGGGACTTCTCTCATCAGAGTTTTTGAGTTATGAGAGCTGCTCCAGAGATTTCCTTTACAAAAACAATCACCACTGGCAGCGCATTCCGGTCACAAAATGAGTCACAAAACTTGCTTACACAAGTGACCTACTCAACCTGCTCAGGGAACTCAATCTGTCACTTCAGGGGAGAATGACAACTGTGTTGAAGTTGGCGATAAAGTGCTTCCACTGAGAGCCAAACTGGAATTATGGGGGCAGCCAGTGAACATCAGGAGTTTTGACATATTTTAAAACATTGACAGAGATTTTGAAAGATACTGAACCAGGGCCTTCTTTCTTCTAGCGGGTACATGATCTCCTGTCTGAGATTTCAAAAGAGTTTGAGCATTATTTCCCAATCATAGGAGACCCCTGACCTGGAGTAGCACAGATCTGCAACCCATCTGTGAATAAGTGGGGTGAATCAACTTTGTGCTAGGAAAGGATCACCTGCTGTACTTGAGACTGTGAATGACAATGGCCTTAACTTATGTTCAAGAGGATTTCAAATTTCCATACCTTCTGCAATAAAGTCAGGGCAGAATATCCTGTGATTGTCAGGATAGCCCTGAAAAACGTGCTTCCATGTCCAGCATCCTACCTTTATGAAGCAGGGTATTCTGTAGTAACAGCAACCAAAATGAGATTACAGAGTAGAGTCAGCATGAGTAGTACACTGTGGACGTCACTGCCTCCCTTCACCCCCAGATGGGACCATCTAGTTGCAGGTAAACAAGCTCACAGTTTCTACTAATTTCTTTAATAATAAACCTTTAATAAAATAAAATTATCAACCACATTAAACTGCATGCCCTTAATTCAATCTATTTGCACAGATGTGTACGGAGATGGATATTGAGCACACAGGTCCTCTCATACATAGAAGTGAGGTAGCTTTCTGACGGGACTTCTCTCATCAGAGTTTTTGAGTTATGAGAGCTGCTGCAGAGATTTCCTTTACAATTCCAAGAGAAATTATGACTTTATTTTTCTAGATGGTATGTTCCTTAAATTTTCAAAGAATGTGTATAATATTATTAGTACAAGCAAAACAGGGTTGGAAATACAGAGTGCTGAAGCTCACCCAATTCTCATCATTAAATTGAGTTTCTGTTTTAAACTGAAATGCATCAGAGATGCAGCATATTTACATTATTTATAGTTCAGGATGCAATTTCATTGCATTAGCTCCTTTAATGATTAAAATGAAGCTGTATGGTTTAAAAAAAACTATCACTGCAATGAAGATGTGATTCAGATTGAGAGAAAAAAGATTTGCAAATGTGCCACCAATCCAGGGCTCAGCCTCAGGTCCTCTGATTCCAATTTCAGCACATCTTCTGAAGCAGTTTATAACTATTCTAGAATTGCACGTCCATTAGAAAATTCTGTAATTCAACACTGCAACAAAAAAAGTGAACTTGTACTTCTCTAAGTTGAATTTGTATTCCCTTTAAAAAGGAATGAAATTTTTAGCTTTTATATCATCATACAGTTTCATTCAATAGAGTATTATGGAGTGAATTATTTAAATGTCATAACATTAAAAATGGCAAAAGGCAGCTCTAATGGCTTGACTTATTCGATTATTTTGTCTAAGCAGTTCTTGAGAGTCTATATAAATTATTTCTTTTTTCTTTTTTGGTACGTAAGAGCAAATTTGCTGTCAGTTTGGTAAGTCTGACTTAATGTTTGACAGGTACTGTGTGTTCACCAGCTTTATGTTACTATAGCAAATACCTGAGGAAAGTGAATGCACAAAGAAGAAAGTTTCATTCCGGCTCCCATTTATGAAGGTTTCAGCTGATGACAGAACAGCCCCATTGCTTTGGGACTATGACAGGCAGCGCGTCATGGTGGGTGCAAGAAAATAGAGAAAGACATTGGCATTCCATGAACTCCTTGGTGGGCATGTCCTCAGGGACTAAAATCTTCCAGTCACCCCACCTCTAAAAGTTTCCCAAAACCTTCCAATAATACCAAGCTAAAGAGGAAGCCTTTCACACATGGGCTCTGGTGAGCATTCCAGACCTAAACTATCACATGGAACCTGAATACTAGTTGTAGTTAGTACCTAAATTAGCTGTCATAAAAACTAATAATTGTAAAATATAACTTCTGCTTCTGTTCAGGTATATGAATCTATCCAAGTTATGCTTTTTACTTCCTCAAACATATTTGGAGTGTCCACTGTGTATAAAATGTGCTTCTATTGGTTATTATGACCCAAATACACAAAAAGAAATGGTCTTGTCTTCAAGGAGTTTACAGTCCAGTGCTGTACAGGGAAATGCAAAAAACAATAGAGGCTTTGGTAATGGTAACCAAATAGAAAGTAACTCATAACTATCAGAAGGGGAAAATATTAATTAGAATGGCAACAACAGGAGAATTCATAAAGAAAGGAGCACTTGCACTGAATCTTAAAGAGTAAAATGCCGTAGTGAGGGAAAAAACACTTTATTTAGTGGGAAAAACATGACCATCTCTCCTATGCAGGTGAAGAATGGAGGGCCTGAACAAGAGAATGGTGCTAATACAGTAGAGAAGGAAAAGGTTAGAAAGAATAGTGAAGACTTGGCAAAGGAAGGTTGGGGTCAAATCATAAAGTCATACAAGGCTCCACAAAGAGCGTGGATATTCTGATGTTGGTTTGCAAGGAGTGGTAGCATGACAAAGTCTGATGAGAATGTTTGAGATGAGTCAAAATGGAGAACAAGGAAGATCGAGTGAACAAACTGGGTGACCCTTACGCGTGGAGTACGGAGGCATAAAATAGGGAAGTGGCAGATGAAGAAACAGACAAAAAGAACTAAAGAGCATTTCAGAAGTAAAAGCACTAAAATGCATTCATTCATTCTGTGTGAGAAATGCAGAGAGAAACTATAGTAAGGAACAAACAAAGAATAGCACTTTTTGTGCGTAGTTAGGATAAATTGGCTCCCACAGTTATTTCATGAGCAAGGGCCTCAAAATATAAATCTCCAAGCTCTGGTCTCTGAGATTGTTATGCAAGATGTCTGGGATGAGAGCTTCAATTTTTAACATTTCTTCAGCTAATTTATTACCAAGTAATCCCTACCATGGACCTGGTGGGTGGCGAGCCACGTTGTTAACATGGAGCTATTCCATTAACGGTGATGTTGTTTCAGTCTACTACCTTAGGAAAGAGATGATGCCATCATTTATAATCTTTGAGCAGCTTATTTCATAGAATCCCAAGAGAAAACCAGTCTTGAACATTAGCTTTCCCAAATTTCCAAGCAGGATCTGATGACTTATTTTAATAAACTATTATTCTGATGCTTTTTTTGCTCTCTGTTTAATTCACAGACACGTGTAAGGCCCATTGACAGATAAGTCTTAGGCTAGCACAGTGGAAGACACAGACAGTGGCTTGGGAAGAAAATGCATCCAGAGGCCTATTGATTTATTGATACTATGAACACTTTCATGAAGAACACTCTTAAATGAGGAGAAAAAGTTTTAGAAAGTTAATCAGGCACTTGGAATACAAAGTGTACATACATGTTCTTTATTAAATTTTTATCACAATATTATTTAACTCCCTAAAATAAATTACAGACAGATATGACAAATGTCAAAATAGTGACACTTCATAATCAAAACTTAAAAGGTAATCAACAGGCTAGAAAAATTATATAGTGCATTAAAGAAAGAAAGAATCACATCTTATGTAAAGAATTTATTAGAATTATAAAGAAAAACAAAGAGCCAAAAAATGATACAAATATGTAAACAGATAATGCACAGAAAGAAATACAAAGGACCAATATAAGTAACATTTCTTCAATCTCAGTAGTAATTAGAAAAGATAAAAACAGAGTAATATATGGGTTTTGTTCAGAACATGGACAGGACAGTTCTCAAACTGATGACAGTGTTTGAGAAAGTGCATCAAAAAGGTAGTCTAGTTACATAAAATTTGTGGGAATTTAAGTTGTTTTTGCCTTTCTTGAGACTAATTTGGCAATATCTATGAATCAAAATACATATACTATTAGGTCTGCCACTTCCAATGCAATCTAGCCTATAAAAGTACTAATATACTTTTAGTACTAGTATAAAAGATGTATACTATCAGTTTCACCATTATTCATAATAGTGATAAAAATTGGAAATAACCTAAGTATGTATGGATAATATAAAAATAAATTATGAAATGTCATACAGCAGTTTAAAGAATGGGGCAGATTCATGTCTTGATAAAAAAGAGATTTACTTTGTACAACAAGGTCAAAAATCAATTCATACAACGATATGTACAGAATGATTGAATTTATATATACTTCAATGTCTATGGTTGCATGTCCACACATAGGCATGCAAAAGTATTTTACAAGGATAAATGAACACAGCCTAACAGTGGCTACTTCTAGATAAAGGGACGATTTGCCAAAGAAGGGGCTCATGGGAGATTTTCATTGTTTAATCTGTACAGCACTGCATTATGTAAATTTTCTACAGATATCTTTCTGATACTGAAAGAAACAGAAAAGCAGTAAACTCAAAGGCTTCTTAAAGGAAAAACAGCAGACCTTCGTTATCACTGTCTTAATAAGAAAGAAAACCCTGATCTGCCCTGTTAGCTTTATCTTTGACCAAATTCTAGGACTGCGTTTTCAAAATAAATTAAAATGTAACCTGCCTTATGATTAAATAAAGGATTTAGCTTGTGGAGACGTCACATTGTGAATTTGGGTAAAAATTAGTTTGCTTGTTTATCTTACTATTTTTTTCTTGTAACGCTCTCGCTGATGAAAGTTGATTTAATTGTGTGGGCGTTTGTAGGTGATTCTCCGGCAAAACAAAATCCTTATCACATGAGAAGGAATTTCTCAGTCCATTCAAGCCCCCGATTAGGTTCACTGTATTTGTAGGTATAAAGATCACATCTCCTAACTTAAGAGACTGTACTTTATACCTTGGCCGACACCTACCTGCCGTTTTCATGCCTTGTTTTGAGATCAATCCCCACCCATGTTGATGCTGGCAAAGCCCTTGGAGCTTTCCACACACAAACCTGCTCCACACAAAGATTCCCCACCAGGCGAACGCTTGCGCTACTGATGCGTATTTTAACACTCCGCCTGTTACCTGCAGAAAGGGACGTGGGTCCCAGATCTCAGTCGTACTTCCAGCTTTATTTCTGAGACTAATCAGTCACAAAGAGTTAGCGGCGTCATTCCCCAAAGGGGGACTTCCCCACATGAAAAACGTCCTCCTCTGAGGGACTACCTATCCATCCTGTGACACTGTGATAGTTCAAGCCCCAGGAAGCATTACGCAGAGGTGACAGCATTTGGAGAGAAAGGGTGGAATTTCCTTTCTTTACGTGGGTGAGAAGAGCACACAGGTGTGTGTGCGTGTGTGTGTGTGTGTGTGTGCACGTGTGTGTGGCCGTGCACAGCATTCTTTAACTAGAAGAATATATAAATATACACACATTAAATATATGTATATGCACATTTTTTTCCTGCCTAAAGCAGCCAGGCCGGCCTCTTTTCATTTGATCTTAATCCGTCTTCCCCGCCAGCGTGGCCCTGAGCACCCCTCTCTATAATAAATAGCTGGCGGTGCAAGACATTCAGGCAGCCCCCTTTGATCACCTCAGAGCTGTCAGCCCGGGCTGCTGTTTTCCTCCCAGCTCTTGTTCCTGCCTAAAAGTGGAAGTAATACCCCCTGAAAGAAAGACCCTAGGTGTCCTGCGAAGCATCCATCTATTTCTTTTTTTTTTCCTGAGGCCCACCCTCCCAGCTTGGACAAATCCCCCTGTCTCCGCCTCCTCCGCCCTGCACAGCCCATGGCCCCCCGAGACGCCCTCCCCTCGCGGCCGTGACCTCTGCCCGCGCCGTCTGCGGCGCTGCCACCCGGCCAGACTGGGAGGCCGCGCCCCGCGCCGCCCCGCGCCGCCCCTCCCGCCCGGAGCCGCGTCCTGGGGGTCTGCGCTGCGTCCTACCGTTCGCTCTGCAGCAGGCAAGCCTCCTTGCTCTCCGCGCGCAGCCTTTTGCGGACACCCACCCACGCGCCTCGCCCCCACCCTCGCCGGGAGCTCGGGGTTGCCCTGCCGACTCCCCGCCTGCGCTCTCTCGGGTCCCCGGCTGCCGCCGAGGTCAGGGAGGCGGGGAGGGCGTCGGACTGGGCCTCAGCTGTGAGCCTTTGCAAAGGCGACTGCCTCCAGACGGGGCATTGAGCACGTTTGCAAGCTGGAGTTCCGGTTTCTTCTTGTTTACAGCCGAGATCATAAGCAATCTGTGCCCCCTCTTATCTCCGTGTCAGGCAGTGATGTATAGTTTGTAAATATTATTCGAAGGAAATAATTCGCAAAAGCAAACAATTGGAAGCAAAGTGTACGGACCACGAGGTTTGTCTTTAATGTGTTTACCAAAGGACAGGGAGGGCGGCTGGGAAACGGGGACCCGGTGGGGTGGGGGTGGCGTGGGGTGGGGGATGGGTCCAGGGAGCCTGATGGGCCTGTGCTAGTGGCATAGCTAATTAAGCGGAGTGTTGCTTAAAAGCTTTTGCTCTCTGGAATTGCTCGAAAGTATGCATTATTTAAAAAAAGAAAGGAGTGATGATGTAGAACCGGGTTTTGCTGGGGGTGGGGGTTAAAAGGACTGAATAAAACTGATTGTGCTGGCTCAAAAAAAATGTCAAATTGCAGTGGAAAGAAATACAGCATTGCAGGCTGGTGCGCCGAGGCCCCAGCCAGGGAAGCCAGAACTGCTAAGTGGAAAATTCCTGCGGAGGACGTGTTTCCATTTCCAAGGGGAAGAAAGAGGGTGTTGTTGAAAGCTGGCAGTTCTTTGGAAAATACAGAAAGCGCAGGGAAGATGACAAAAAAACGACCTCATTGAACTCAGAAATTAAGCAAAACAAACAGTTTTAGCCCACTACCACATTCTGATAGTGCCTGAGCCCGCATAACAAGACGGAGCTCTGCGGCCCCGTTAAGAGGCTGAATTCTCAGCTCTCCCTCCCGGGTCCCCCGGTCTGCCGAGAGGAGAGGGAGGCAGTGGCAGGCGCGGGCAGCCGGGCGAGCCGGGGCAGCGGTGCAGGGCGCGCGGGAGAGCGCGTGTGCTCCTGCGGCGGCCGCCAGCGCTCAGGGCTACGCCTCCTGCGCATCCTCAGTCCTGAAAAGGTGACGCACCTGCGTCTGTCAGACACCAGGATCTCAGTTTAAGCAGCCTTCTTCAGGCAGACAGAACCTCAAATTGGAGGAGTCGTGGGATTTTGCTCACCAGGGTGGCCTCTAGGAAGACTGGATTTTTCCCCCTAGGAAAGCTCGAAAGGTATGGGGAGGAGCTTGGGGAGCAGAGGAGCAGTAAGTGCATCTCAGAAGCTGTATCCAGCGAGGTGCGTTCCTGGAACTGCGACCAGCAGTGTCACTAGGACCATTTCTTGTCATCTCCATGCATCCCGTGGGAGGGAAGGAGACCAATAAGCCATGTTTGCTGTTCTGCAAAGGTTCGGTCAGAAAGAAACGAGGAAAAAAGCCGCCAATATGCTACGTGTGTACAAATGAAGTTCACAGGGTCTTCCTTTGCTGTGCTGATCCTTGCTCGTGATCCTTTCCCACATCCACAACACACTGACAAGCGGAAGAAAACTTGCTTCACTCTGATGGTTGTGGGGTGCGTGTGTGTGCGTGTGTGCGTGTGTGTGTGCATGCGTGTGTGTGTGTGCGTGTGTGTGTGTGTGTGTGTGTGTGTGTGTGTTGCGGTGGCTGTTTTAAATACAAGTCCATAATGGCCTGAGAATGCAATGACTGTTGAATTATATTAAAAACACTTTATAAAACTATTTCCCATACCATCTTAATTAAAAATTACAGATGACTGAATTTATGTGGTTAAACTCCTATTGACAAACCCAAAGCGTGAATCAACACGTCTTGTACCGTTGCAATACCTCCCCTAAAATGGCCAGCGCCTTGGGTATGTACTTTCAATACTATGATGGGTCTTGGATTCTGAAAATTTTACATGGCAAGTAATACTTAGCTTAAGACAATAATTAACCCATTGCCAAAGTCATGTTGATGGTTGATCAAGGAAATGATACATTGTAAATTAACCAGTATATTTTTAGTCATTATGTTATAAATGTTCTCATCTGCCCTTGCAATCCATTTATGTAGTTTTTTGGGGTCTTACTGAGATGAAATTCAAACAGCACAAAATTCACTTAATTTCAGTGTCCTAGTCAATGGTTCTTAGGATATCTATAGAGATTTAGAGTCATTATTACTCATATTCCCCTTTCCATTTGGAAAACTCCATTTTTCTCTTTAATTCTCTTTCTTTTTATCCTTTTTCTCTTTCCCTTCCACCTTCTTCCATCTCTTGTTGTCCTTCCCATTCGAAAAAAAAATCTCCTTATCTCCTATTATCTTTTATTTTGTTCTTTATTTATACTTGAGATTTCTCATAGAAGAGAAACCGTGTGATGTATAAACTTGTGTGCCTAATTTTTTTCACTTAAAATCATGGTTACTTTCAAAAGAAGGCATCTTTTGAAGTGCTGAAGATTTTAAATGAAATTCAATTTGTTGTTTTTCTTTTATCACTTGTACTTTTATTGCCATATCTGACCTTCTCATACAATTTTAAGACGTAGTATTTCCTTTTTTAGGTAAAAGATACCTGAGATCAAGAAGGATTTATATTCTACAGGGTCAAGCAAGAGCTTCGCTTGAATAAATTAAATTTGAAATTGTAAGCTGCAGATATCACTGTATATTCCTTCTGTCAGTATTAGATGGGGTTATAACAGAGGGGTTAGGCTCCAGGACAAGACAGCATTGAATCTACTAAATCTTCCTTTCATTCTCCTGAGTTTACATATGATATTCTTGATATAGTAAAAATACAAAATTAAAATGTTAGGCCATTCTTTAATACTCTGCTGAAAGTAAAAGCAGATATCTGTCATAACCTATCCTACTAATAGAGTTTATTTTAAATTCAATGTTATTCTGCCTTACAGTTAATTTTGCATAACTACAGAGAAGAGAATGCCTTTTTCTGTATTTAGAATTGACTTCCCTGTTGTTCCAGTAAATCCTTTACAGAGGAAAATGGAGTCAGTGTTTTATTTACCCAATAAATATTTTTTTAAATCTAACATATTAGCCAGTTTTAAATTCTGCAGTGAAATACTGGAGTCAGGCTAACTTTATGAAGAGTAGAGATGGATTTAGCTAGGGGATTTAGCTCACAGTTCTGCAGTTTCAAGGTCAAGGTGCCAATATGAACTGGGCTCGGGAGAGGACCGCAGGACAGATCCCACGTGAGGGAGAAAGGACGCATGTCAGCCCAAGAAACCACAGGAAGGGAGAGACCAGTGGTCTTTAATAACAAGTGTTATAAACCAAGGAGTACCAAGAGAACAAACCCACTTTCTTCTAGGGACAGGGCACTCAAGGACGCACGAGGCCCCTCCCCTTGAAAGTCCACCCCACTTCCCAACTCACTAGGTGCCAACGCTGAGGGACATCCTCAACATGTATCCAAACGATGGCACCTGCTATGTGCCTGTTACCACATGAGAATAAGAAAATAACCGTGATAGTATGGGCAATTTATAGCTTAGAATACCATACAAAGTCTTATACAGATGGCCTGTGTTTGAGGTCAGCACCATGTCCTCTCTTCATAGTCTTAAGGTCCTCTCTTACGATACAGCCTCTCTCATAGTTCCAGAAAGGACTGTGCCACTTTCAGGTTTTGTTTCAAGAATATTTTTAAAATGCCTGCTGAATGTGAAATTGTAATATACTTAAAATATACTTGACAACTTTTAACCTGTATATTTATGTATATACATGTGTATATATATATATATATATATATATATATATATATGCACTTATAAGATAAATGGAGGATGACAAGAATGTGCACTGCTGCTGTGCTACATACCACATGTCTGAGTCATGGTGCAAAGGTTCAGAATTATGACAAACATTGTTGTGTCTACTTTTCATGTGTCTGGGACTCCACACGCAACTTATTTGAAAATGACATCGAAAGTGTAAATGGAGGATATTAATCTTCTCCTTATGTCATGAAATTTGTGAAGCACCTGACAACTTCTTTCACCTTTCCTCCCTGAAGTACTGCCACTTACATGGCATCCAGGTTGTGACATGACTCTGAAGAAGCTGACCTGTCCTTCACCTGCAGAGTCTGAGGGGTTGACAGTGGAAGGCATTTTACCCTACAAGCAGCCCAAACTG
This sequence comes from Chinchilla lanigera, assembly GCF_000276665.1. Taxonomy (NCBI): domain Eukaryota; kingdom Metazoa; phylum Chordata; class Mammalia; order Rodentia; family Chinchillidae; genus Chinchilla; species Chinchilla lanigera. Next base: position 8,325,691 of record NW_004955453.1, on the reverse strand, counting down.
CAGTGTACAATGGGGAAGTATTATAATCCTAAAGCAATGCATTTTTAATAGTGAATATTAATTATCCAGAATGTTGGGTTTTATGGTAGCATTTTCACGCAGACATATAACATGCTTTGATCACGCTCCCCTTCTTCGCTTCCATTACCATCTCCTTTCCCATCCTCTTGGTCTCTTTCCTCTACCCCAATAGCCTCTCTCCTATAAAGTGCTGTGTTTTATTGCTCCTTTAAATCATAGAACAGTTATATCTCTATTTCCCAGAGGGACCTTTGTGTATTAACACCCCAGAGCGCTTGCTTCAGCAGCACATACGTGCTGACTTTGGTAGCACATATACTTACAAAACACCCCAGAAACACAGGGTGTGGGGGTAAATGATTTAGCATAGAAATAGACCCCAGATCAACAGGTCTAGGTGAAAAAGAAGGTCAAGCTTAGCTAATTAGAGTACAGGATTTACTAACTGGATTTCTCAGTAGGAAGAAGTAGAGGGAAAATCCCATGCTTTAGCTGCTGAGGATTGAGGAAAAGGACAGTGATGTACAGTACGGCTCATCCCCCACCCCCAGTCCCTTTGTAAGACCAGCCACAGATAAGACAGCGTGGCTTCACAAAAACCCAGACAAGCTGGGGGCAGGTGGGGAGGAGAGATTCTGAAGCCACGAGGGCTTTTTTTTTGCCGTTTCTGTGATTGGGCAACGGAAGAAAAATCACCCTGGAAGCTGCCAACAATCAGTTGAGGGCACTGCTGTGTCACAGTGACCCTGTCTCCCAACCCTATGTTGGGAGGCCTTGGTGTTCAGCTCTCCCTAGGGTATCCTCCATTCCTTTTTCGGGGGCAGGGCCCACAAATAGCTCCAATGCTGGTCAGAGTGGCTCCTAGAAACATCCACCGTAGTTTAAAATAAAACAGCAGCAGCTGTGTTGTGGACACCTAAACCTGGACAGGCAGGCAAGCGCAAGGTCGTGAGTTTGATTCCCGATACCGCAAAAAAACAAAATAACAAAAAAAAAATAACAAAAAAATAACAAGTAAAAAGCACTTTTACTGCTAGAGATGGGAATGGAACAAGAAGAAGAACCCGTTAGTTCTGAGTAATGTCAATGGATGTTTAGTACCCAAAGAAGCTAGCTTAAATTACCTCATTCTGTGAATCTGAGACAGGGAATATGTCAGTTAGGTTTCAGTCAGAACAATAGAACCAGGGAGGGGGATGGAGAGATCGAGGAGAGAGAGATGTGTGCTGGGGGTGGGGATTTGTTTTCAAAAGTGATAACTTTTGTTTTGTTTCCATAATCATGTGATTACGGAAAAATTCTAAGCAAATCTGAAATTTCTAGTGGAGCTTTCGGGGAAGATAGTCAAGAACTCTCAGGTGAGGGAGAATCTTCAGTCCGCAGCAGAATTTTTGTCATCTTCAGGAAACCATCAGCTCTGTCCCACAGGCCTTTGGAGTGCTTCCTTCAGGCTCAATGAGATTATTTAAGGCATGTTATTTATTTAAGTCCACTGGTTATGCACTCTCATCACCTTTAAAAAATAATTTTACAGCAATATATAGTCTTAGATTGAATCACTTAGCTAGTATATCCTAACAAAACAGACCCCCAGAATAGACCATCAGAGCAAATGATGTTCATACCCCGCCATACTGCTATTCCCCACTGGGCTTCAAGAAGGAAAATTAGATACATTTCTCACAAAAGAAAGCAACCCCTCTTTCATTCTACAATGGTGTTGTCTCGTGAATTCGTTTGTAACTGCAGCGCTACGGGAAAAAGTTTTGGAGTCTCTTAGTCATGATCTGCAGGATGAAGGAAATTGTCCTAAATATAAAATGTAGATTCTGGTCTACAAACTGGTCATATGAAAATTACCTTGATTTCAGAATGTGAGTCCCAGAACTCTGAGAGAATAAATTTCTGTAGCTCGAAGCCTCCAAGTTTATGATAATTTGTTATAGCAGTCGCAGGAAACTCATAAAAGCACGGTGTAAATTCTGCTTTATTTAAACGGCTTGGAAAATGGACTGCAACTACGGATACCTCAAAATAACCTGTGAGTTTTTGTTTTTGTTTGCTTCAGAACAGGCTTTTCTTCTCCTTAAATACAGAAGCAAACTTTACTAAGTGCTCATAAAGAATTTAGAATAACTTAATTCAGTAGTCTCTAGGAATCTGTCTTGCTGTATTCGGGTGGCTCTTCAGTTTCCTCTGCTCACTGAGGAAGACATTATCTCCCTCAGTGAATGGTTCTTTATGAGCCGAGGAGGCCCTGTGAAGTTTTCTTTCTCTCCCTCCAACTCCGTGCTCTAGGCTGTCTCTCTCTCTCTGTTGTTACTTCTTGCAACCTTGACTTTCCTCCGACATTCCTGCTTCAGTTCTTTTCCCCTAATAAGTTACTCTACGCATAAATGTCAAGAAAATGTTTTTAAAAGCTCCATCAGATCTTACTCCACTTCTTTGCCCCCAGTTTAAAAATCACCAAAGGCTTTTTGTTGTGCTTAGAATAATATCAGGACCCCTTTCCTGGACATGTGTGTGAGGCCCACGAGGCTCTTGTCTGGGCCAGCAGAGCCGCCCTCGGCTCTGACCCTACTCCTTTGCTCACCGAGCCTGTGCCACTATCGCCTCATTCCTCTGAAATGTGCTCAGCAGTTACGGGCCCCAGGGCCTCTGCATTTGCTGTCTGATCTCCCGGAAAGCTCTTCTCTTGGGTTTTAACTAGGCTGGCACCTTCTAAGCTTGTACATCTCACTTCAAATGCCGACTTTTCAGAGGCGCCTTCCCTGACACTTTCCAAGTTGCTCCTTCTTATATCAGCCTGTGAATTTTCTCAGCCCATTCTGCATCACAGACTGTAAATATCTGCTTGATTGCTCATTTATTTATTTGCTATCTCAACTCACCAGAAGACAAAATTCTTGAGAACTGGAAGTTAGTGATTTTCTTCACTTTTGTATCCTAGTACATAGATATTCAATGAATATTGTTAAAAGGATGGGCAAATAAATATTAAAACAAAAAATGATGTGTTATGTTATATCTGCATAAGGTATGAACAACATATAGCTCACATACAAGCTATCAATTAAATCACATTAATTTTCATCATGTATTTTCTACCTCTAATGTACTTTAAATTTATCAAGTACAACTGTCTAATGAAATCCCCAGTCTTACCAATCCTTAGACCATTCTTCACTTGAGCATACGATATCTGTAAGAACAGTACCATTTTTCCTGTGCCTTACGATTCATCTGCCATGTGACTTTCATGTTGGAATAATTCTGCAGTAGCCCAAAGATAGCAAAATTCTTATATGGGCAGAGAACACATCATGACCAAAGTATAGGTCATTTAAAATATCATTTGCTAGTTTGGAAACAGAATAATAAATAGGAATTAAATTTCCAATTAAATTGAAGGGTTTGGGGCTTTGTTTTATCCATCTGTCTGTCTGTCTTTCTGACTATCCAGCTATGTGCTTATTTTTGAGAAGAAAGCAAAAGACTGAGAATAAAACACAGGAAAGCACTTGTTTTTATGGCAAGACTCTGGTTTCCTTGAAATTTTTTGTAAAGGTTTTTACTTTGGATATCAAAGGTAGCAGATTTCCTTCTAAGATATGTTCACCAGGCTTCCAGTTGCCAGTACTATAATTTCTGCTATAAAATGTCTAATTATTTTAAGAAGCAACTACTATTAAAAGCACCACACATAATTGAGTTGAGATATAAACTGTCATAACTCACCAAATTTAAATACAATGTGCAATTGACATGCCTTCCGTATGTCTGCATATTTTGTACCATCAGCACAGTACTAGATCCCTGTCTGGAAAGACTTGGCAACCGTCTATTAGATATTGGAAGTGTGAAAATTTATTAGAAGCCTAAAACATTTTTATGTGACATTTTAAAGCAGGAGACAACTATAAAAATTCATATTAAATTTATTAAGGGTCCCAATAGTGTCCAAAGTTATTTATTCATACAAAACAGCTAAAACTTCAGAAGAACAAATGCTGTGATGTTGTGTATGTAAAATAACCATTTACATGAAATACAACACAGTGCATATGATTATAAGAGGCAACAAATTATGACTGCAACCCTGCGTACACATTAACATCTTATGATTTTTCTTTGGCAATTAAAAAAGTATTTTTCCTAGGCCCAGGATCCCAGGACCTGTTATTTTATGTGATTGGAACTGTAGACTTATTTTTTTTATGAATGTTTTCCTCCGTGACACTAATCAATTCTTCTCTCAGCCTTTACAGGTGTTTCCACTGAACTGGGGTAAATAAATCCATAGACTTTATGGTAGAATGTTAATAAAATATTCTCTTTTTTTCCTATGGCTCATGAAAGATTATATATTAAATAATTTATGAAAACCCCATCCTGGGGGCTGGAGATTTAGCTCAGCGGCACAGCACCTGCCTGGCAAGCGCCAGGTTGTGAGTTTGATTCCCGGTACCGGAAAAAACAAAAAAAAGAAAACCCTATGCTGACCACAGGGGAGTTTGGTGTCCCTAAGAAAAGGGGAGTTACACAACTAAGACAAAATTCATAACTGCTGCTAGAGTTTGGAGGTTGAATGTCCCAAGAACAAAGTGCTGATGGATTGGCCCCAGCATGCAACGTAATTGGAGGTGGTAGAACCTCTGGGAGGCAGGGACTAGAGGGAAGAAGTCAGGTCCCCAGGGGCATCACATGGAAGAAAATAGGGTGATCTGCTCCCATTCCTGTTATTCCCTTTTTGCATCCCTGTTGCTATGAAGAGAATAGGCTTCCTCTGTCCCAAACTCCAGCCATGACACACAGGTGCAAAACAACAGCGCCATGAGGCCATGGGCAGAAATATCTGAAACCAAAATAAAATAAACCTTTCCTCTTTTTAAGTTGATTATCTCAGGTATTTTGTGCAGCACTGCAAAGCTGAATAGCACCCTTGTCCTCTTCAGATGTCAAAGCCTGAGGCGTGGGACTAGAGGAAAGCTTGAAAGAAGACACTAACTGCTCAGGAATGTACAAAAATTTCCCAAAAGCTTTAAGATCAAACTCTCATTTTTTTTAGAGGACAAAAGGGTCTCAGTCACATCATTAAGAGTGATTTGAGAAAATCAAAAACAATTTCTTAAAATTGTCAATTGGAGAAATAAGAATAAAGAAACTTCATTATTCTTTATATTTTTTTCCTAGCTTTAAAAATCTGTATAACAAGGGGCTTTAGATGATGCCATGTGGGTACAAGAAGGTATCTATAGACCACCTCAGTAGGGTGTCACCTCCCCAGAGCATTATCACTCTGGAATCTGAACCCCCAGTTGGAGACTGTTTAGAAATAACCACCAGTGATAAAGTAAGTGCACCTGCAAGTTTAAATATTGTATTGTTTCTCTTGCTTGAGATACCAAAAGGGTAAATCAGGAGCATAATAGAAAATAGATTGTGGGAAACAGGAAGGATATGTTCAAAGGAGAAGGATAAGGGGTGGGGGAGGAATAAAAAGAATTGAAGGAAAAAAATGTATGGAAATGAAACTGTGGTAAATGGGGCATCGGGAAAGGGTTGAAGGGAGGGGAGAGGAATGGGAAAAAACAATAAAGATATGTTGGCTGAGTGTGGTGGTGCACACCAGAAATCACAGAACTTGGGAGGCTAAGGCAGGAGGATTGCTACAGGTTCGAGGCCAGCCTGGTATGCAAAGTGAGTTCAAAACCAGCCTAAACTGCCTAATGAAACCTGGTCTCAAAAAGGCAATATATGAATATTACATACAAGTACAAGTTTCCTACGATGAATGTAATCAAATATGTATGACATATATTTATGAATAAAAAATCTAAAATTAACAATGTAAACTGCCCCAAAGTCTCCTTCACAGTGAAAGTCTGTTTTTATAAAATGATTTCACTTGCCAATATTTGATTTTGTGTACTGTAATTCACATAAATGATAGTAAATCTTCCCAGCTTTAGTCCAAATATAAAGAGCTTCAGTATGAAGTGTGTAAAGGAATTAGGAAGATTGTATGATAAATAAAGGATCTTAGGTGCTCAAATATAAATAAATAGAACTATTTGAAACCTTATCTTAAATAATAAGATAATTTTTGTTTCACACATAAGAGAATATTTCATTTTAAAAACACTTGCAATGTCATCCATGTATAAACTGTATTGAATTAAATTCAGTGCTCAGAACTTTGCATTCCATATAAAATATTTGAATGTTTAATTGAATGTGGTTGGATTATAAGAATGTATGGTTGCCTATACCAGGGAGACAATTTCCTATCATAGTGTTTTGAAATTCTGTATCATTTTTATTGTTTTTTCACTCTCTCTAAAATAAAAATAACAAGAAAAGAATGTGTTTGATTTTAAGGAAGAGGAAAACACTAAGAATCTTTATGTGAATCTAAAAATCTGTAAATTAAAATTATTTTTTAAAGCATTTTCTATTCTTAAGAAAAGTTAACTTTAAATTTGTGGGTTAAAGAAAAGGTCACAGGATAAGTTATTCACATGAAATGTGTCTATACAAAGGTTCAATATAACCTTATATATATATGTATATATATATACACACACATACATAGTATACAAATATATATGTAAAATACTTATTGCAAGGTTAGGGATTGTGTGTAAAATTCTCAAGTTTTAAAGGTGATTAAAATATAACTATAAAAATTATTTTGAAGAATAATTTTGTCTTCTATTTTTCACTGGTAAATGAAGTCACTGAAGAATGCAAGGTGGGAAATTTTAGGATTTGTCATATTTGAGCTTATAGAAGAATGTGCATTTCCTCATTAAACTTAGGTGATGTTTCATACAAATATAGAATTTCAATTAAAAAGTGATATAATTGAAGGAAATACATTATAAGCTGTTCCACCAGGAACTGTCTTAGTATGTTTTATTGCTACACCAGAAAATAGAGAATAATTTAGAAGGCAAAGAAGTTTATTTCACTTAGGGTCCCAGAGGCTAGAAGTCTAATACTAAGTAGCCATATCTGGTAAAAGTCTCGTACTATATCATACTAATAACAAAAGTCCAAGCAGTTATTTGCAAAAGAGACAAAGACCTACTGACAGATTTGTTTCATTTCAACTTGCTGTTGTGAGCATGAACTCACTTACTTCAGAAAGACATGAATCTCTTTAAATGACCTCCTTACCTCTTATGTGACTCACCAATTCTCACTATCATGACACTGATTTTTAAATTTACATTTCAGAAAAAACAAACCATATTCAAACCATAGCAAAAACCAATCTGAAGATTATATAAATTCTTCAAAAGATCTCTCTTGTGTTATTAGATGCATCCTAAGGATATATCTCTTACATTGTTTAGTCATCTTTAAAAATGTAATTTAGTTTGATAAGCTATAGTTTTATTTTATTTTATTTTATTTTATTTTATTTTGGTTTTTCTCCGGTACCGGGAACTGAACTCACGACGTTGCGCTTGCCAGGCAGACGCTTTGCTGCTGAGCTAAATCCCCAGCCCCTTAGTTTTATTTTATAATATCTGTAATTGTCTTTGAAAAGCTAGCTTCTCATGGTTTTAAGTTAGCAGATATTTGTATTTATCCAAAGGTTTATGCAAATGTAGAGCTCTGTATTTTGTTTACCTGTAATTAAAATGAAGATAGTAATAATGCAAACAAAGTCAAAAGATTTTGAACTAAACCTCAGGCATATTCTTTATTTGTATAATGTTCTTTGAAAATTATACAGATATCTAAAGTAACAAGACTTACCTCAATTTTTCAGAAGTAAAACTGAACACAAATTGAGAAAATAATGGTAATTAGGAAACTTATTTGGGCTTTTGTACTGTAAACTGTGTGGAGTGATAAATTTCAAACCATTAAACTGAGAATGGCTAGGAGCAAATAAATAGGACAAAATTAAGTAAAAAATTTAATGAAGGTAAAAATAAAGTCAAATTTACTGGGAATCAAATAATAAAAGGCAACAATCATGTATATATAACATAATTACTAATTCATTGAAGTTGAAGGAAAGATTGATGGAAACCATTTTATAGAATTTTGAAGCTGAGCAATTTGAACTTTACCATAATCCCAAGGTAGACACTTGTTTTTACCAGATTGAAAGCTGCTACCTTCCAGAAGTTTAGAACTACCCCAGTGCTGTAAAAATGCCTGTGTTCTCACAATAAAAGCCAGCTAAAACCAAATCTTTTACATGACAGAGTAGGAAGGTATGGAGAAGAATTTAGTTTGACCACAAACCCAGGGGCAGAAGATAGTAGCAGAACTTGGCTTCCACACCCTCAGCCACTTTGATTTCAGCTCTCACTGGCTGTTTTAGTTATTTTTCTTGTTGCTGAGATGAAATACAGTACACCCAAAGTTAAAAGAAGAAAGGTTTATTGTAGCTCACAGTTTGTAGAGGTTTCAGTCCAAAATTGACTGGCTCCAAAGGACAGTTGCATGGCAGAGGGGCATGGCAGAAGAGGAACAGCTCATGGTGGGCAGAAGGCATTAAAGCAGTGAAGTACCAAAGTAGCAACCAACAATAGGAATCCTCTTTCTGTCCCTTATATTCGATCCAGGCTACCACTCATCCCTAGGGCAGGATACCTGTAATCCTAGGACTGCACCATGAGTCAATACTAGCATCACATCCTTAATCCCAGCATCATACACACTAGATCCATCCACTTCCAAAAAGCTCTACCTATGACCACATGAGGCTGTGGGGGGATATCTAGGCACAAGCCATAACACTGGCCCAGCAGCATCCTGTAATGCAGACTTGGTTTGCACTTATGATGTTACAGAGCACCTCTTTTTGTTTTCTGCCCAGAGCTTCTTGGAAGGTGTGGGTGCCCATGAGTTGAGCAGGCCTCTAGCCTAGACCTGCAGAGCAGTGAGTAGCCCTGGGGAAGTCTGTCTTCTTGAAGGCTGACAGGCAGTGGGTACTGTCCTGCTCCCTATTTACAGGCAGATGATCCATGCAAGTTTCTCTGTAGAATCAAGTTATTCTGCCCAAAGCAGTGACTTCAACAGCATCCCATAGCGGCTGCCTTTCTTCGCTTATTTTCCCTGCTTTCCCACTACAATTTTCTGGGATCAGCTCCCAAATGTAATACCTCTGCTCACATCCTTGCCTCAGGCTCTGCTTTCAGGGGAACCCAAGCCAAGAGACACAACCCTTCTGTTGTTCCTAATTTCACTGATGCCGCAGAAGTGATGGATTAAAGACTGAGATGTGGTAGTCCCTGGCTTTTGTTTGATGACCTGTCTGTCTCAGTTCTACCTGCGTGACAGTGTTTTTAAGACACTAGAAAAGGAGATATTTCAAACATTTCCAAAACCACTTGCTAATTTCAACACAGTTTATTTTTGTTCAGCTTTATTTATTTTCATGATGAGAAGTTGTTTTGTTTAGGGTTTTTTTTTTTTTTTTTTTTTTTTTTGGATCAGAAATCGAAATCACGACCTTGTGCTTGCCAGGTAGGCGCTGTGCCTTATTTTCAGTTTATAGGTTTAGCGTCTTGTTTCGCTGTGTATTTCATGTGCTTCAAGCAGTACAGTTTAGAGGAAATGTAATCAGTATTACATGTAGCCCACTCTCATCATGTTCAGCACTCAGACGAAGGTGCTGACTTCATTACGTGTTAAGTAATGGGGAAATTCCTGATTACAACAGCTATCTTCAACAGAGGGCTGTGTATACATTCAAAATATTAAGTGAAATTTTTTGGAGGCTGTACATAGGTTAGGGACACATTACTGACTATTCAATTAAAAAATGGTCTATAAGTTGTTATTATCTAAAAATTTTTCATCCAACAAATTTTAGGAACAGAATAGATATAAATAAGAAGAATGACTAAAACATTCATTACTTCTTATTATTGGAAGCTATAGTATTTGGCAAAAAGATTCTTATAATACTGTATATTACCCACAGTGACTGAGAGAAATACAGCATAAACAACTCACTAAATTCAACAATTTTTTGCTCCTTCAGCAATTTTTAGTGGGTCTTAACTAAAAGAGAAAGTAGTAAATGCTAAGCCAACCCCATTAGATATAAATTAAATGAGAGAAAAAGTAAATGTAGCACAGCATATTTAAAATGTGTATCATACCATATATGCACTTGTATAAAAGTCAATGTATAATTAATTATATTAAATAAAATAGAAATATAGAATAAAACAATTCTCAAAATAGAGCCATATTTCAAATCTTATTTTGTTTGCAAATATTTAATGTCAAGTATTTTATTTTATTTAGTTAACTGAAATATCAAAATTAAGAACAAAAGTATTTATTATCTGTATATACTTAAATAATTTCAAATGTTTTGGATAGCTGGGAATGGTGATACAATCCTGTATTACCAGGCACTTGGGAAGCTGAGGCAGGAGGTTTATGAGTTCAAGCAAAGCCTAGACAAGAGAGTGAGACCCTGTTGCAAAATAAAAAAAAAAGGGTTTGAGATACAGCCAGCTGTACAGTGCCCCTGGGTTCAATCACCAGTAATGCTAAAGGAATTTTCGGAATATATATATATATAAAATATATATATATATTTTAATTCTGTTTATCCCTCCCTCTGCCTCAGAAGGCACACAGAGGAAGAAATAAGCAAAATTAATGAAGAAGAGAAGTTTACCCCTCCCTATACAATTTGAATAAGAATGATTCCAGTTTCCCTTGGCTGCCAACCATCTGAATAAACATTTCAGAAGGATTTACTCTCTCATAGTGCTAAACATGAAAATATTTAAATCAAGATTGAGCAAATTAATACTTTCGAATATTACAGTAGGATTCTTCACATTTTCATTTTTATTCGAATATGAAAAATTTCAAAAAGAATAAGATGACATCAAACTTATTTACAGTTGCTGAATAGCAGAGAAAAACATAAACTAATAATTCCCTCCCATCTCTCACACTCCTTAAAATACCTCTCAAAACATCGGGATCTGGCTGTCACTCGCAGTCAGTCTTCTACTGATCTCTGCTACACAAAGCCATTCATTATTTATTTTTGATGAAATATTCAGATAGTCTACCATTGTGCACATTTGAAAGAATCTATATGTATTCAGCGTTTAGAAAAAAAGGGGTTTTATTTCCTTTTCTTTGTACTTCTTTTCTTTACAAAATAAAATAAAATCAAGCTCAGTAGGATTTCAAGTTGCCCTTAACCTCTTCTAGGACAAAGATGCAAAATTCAGCTCTGCAAGAGCGTGGTGGGCCTGTGAGCCTGCACTTCTGGCAGAAGTGAAGTCCTGGCCCTGCTGGAAACCCTACCACAGAGCAGCTATGGCAAGAATTAAGAGGACTTCAAAACCTCAAACAAGCTACACTCCTGTGGATTTGGGGAGAAACAAGACACTTCAACATTCCTTCTATGGTTTCCTTGGCAACATCCATAACAACTCTGTAATGCTATGGGTTTCTGTTTCCTTAACCCTTCGGTGTGTCAACTGAATGAGAACTTCCTTGAGGAAATATTTCAGCCTACTGGGTGGAGTGGCATAAATGAAATCCAGTGAGGCAGAACTTTCTGACTCCTTCCCATAGCTCAAAGTGCAGGCCTGGGGGGGACTCTGACAGAGTGAGCGATACACAAATTCCACCCCACTGTAGGCAGAGTTTCTTTATAAAAGACTTGTAGTCTTTATAAAGACACTGTTTAGAGGTGACTTGTGTGGAAAAGTAGCAAATACTCCAAGCAAGCATAACATTAAATTATCTTGGAAGTCTCCATCAAATATATTTTAAAAAGGGAAAAAATCCAGAACCCAAGAGTTGTAGATAACCACACTGCCAAAAATAACAGAAAACGATAGAAAGCTTGTAATCGCCTGTATCCAAAATAAAAAGAAAAGATTAAGAACATTTCATTAGCCAAATTATTTCACTGTTAATTCAAAGATAATAATTCAGAGCAGTCATCTTATTTAATTAGCTGAGTAAATTATACACTCAGGGAGGCAGGGATGGAAAAGATAGTGAATATTGATCGTTAAAACTTTGGAAGTGATAAGAATTATTAAGGGCTTTAATTATTTGAAATTTTGTACAGTGCAGCTCTTACTTAAATACAAAAGGTGCCAAGGAGCACCCCCACCCCTGTCTTTTCAGACATGTAGTTTTTACTTGTATTTTCACTAGTGCCTTCCTCACTGCTGAAATATTCAGATTCTTCTCTGCGGGAAATGCAGGTAGGAGGGAACACATTGGTCAAAGTTTGTCTGTATTTCCTGGGATGCTATCAGGCATCGAAGTCCAAGTAATTTATCCCTTATTTGATGCATGTGCCCAATTCATTGATTCTTTTAGCAAAAAGAAACCCAGGAAAATAATCTAGTTTGTGAGTATTACTGATCATTTCAGTCAAGGAAAAGGTCATCATTTGCATTTAATGTCTGTTTTCCATGTTATGGACTTTAACCTGTCAACTCGTGTATTCACCTTTTTGTCTCATTCTGACACAAGAAGATACAAGAACAGAGCTAATAAATAAGACACAAAACATCTCACAGAGTGCTGCCATCACTTATGAGGCTACAATTTCACCATAGTCTACTCTTTAGAAGACTTTAGTAAATTCCCACTGTAGGAAAGACAGAGATGTTCAGGTGAGAGTCTAAGTACTACAGTATACAGAGAAAAATTTGAAAGAGAAAGAAAATGTAAGAAGGAATTTTAATGACAATAAGGCAAGGAAAATTTTCATGAAAATCCAATTTGATGAGGAGAATAACAGGTTATGTTTCTAGCAACCATGGAAGTGACCATGTTGCAGTTGGATATGGGTAATCTAGAGCTGAAAAATCATAGGTTTTCTTATGGCTCTGCAGAGGACACATACCCCATGAACTTTCAGAATATTTGACAACATCTTCAAATATTGCAAGTACATTGTTTTGTTCAAATCATGAGGACAGTACTCTACTCAGATCCAACAAAGGAGGGAAAAGGTGGGAACATACAATGAAAGGAATAAGGCTGATGATTTCAACACCAGCACTTTGAATGTCACACATCAATGAACAAAGAGTCCTGCGCAATGGTGCTCCCATGTGAAGTCATTCAGTATTTATTTCTGCTTCTTGTGTGGTTGTTACTGCTTTTTGTTTGTTCATTTTGCGATACTGGTAATCAAACCAAAGGATGCATACCTAGTTCTTCTTAAATAATTACCTAATTCTTTTAAAGATACTTTACTTTGAGACATCATCTCAGTATATTTCCCAGGAGGATTGCTTGAACTTGCAATCCTCCTGCCTCATCTTCCTTAGTGGCTGGAGTTACATTCACATGACCTGGAATATATCCTTATCTGTGTTTTATATCTGCCTCATCTTTGTTCCAAATTGCCTGACTCCTTACAGGATCCTGCTTTGAGATTTTCCAGCTCCTTTTATTCCTAGCCAGGACAATTACTGTCTTCGTCTTACTATTGTCAGTAAGCACAAACTCATACACCTGTCTATATGGACTTTGTATCAGAGCTCTAGTACTTAGACATGAAGCTCTAGGCAAGGACAGGGGCTCCTGCTGTTTGTCAGTTCATAAATACACACAAACTATATAGAGGAGAGACGAAATAAGATGGTGAAAGACAATATGGCGTAAGGGGGTGCTGATCTCAGGAAGAGGTCAGCAGTTTGCAAAGGTGATCAATGAATATGTGGATTATTGTCAAGGAAAGATGTGAAGACATGGAACAACAATCCCAATCCTAGGGAAGAAGGAATAAAAGGAAAACAACAGATGTAAAATTGAATAGAGGAGAAAAAGCATCAGCAATGCAATAGTGAAGAGGACTCTATACAAATGGTCCTAAAAACAAAGCAAAAGAAAAAGGAAACCTGAAGTTGGGTAGATGCGTAAGCTATTGTCTGACCAAAGGAGAGAACTCAGCAGTCTGAGAAACAAGGCTTCACGTGTTCTTGGTATTAGCTTACAGGTCTCCCTTTAACAGAGCTTCTCCCCAGGGGAAAAAGCTCGTTATTGATATGTTCGTCTAATAAACACAGTCAGAAAGGAACACATATCTCCAGTCCTTACCTGCTGTACTTCTGCCTGGTCCCAGCTGGTTGGAGTCCTCTTTTAAATATGCAGTCCTGATTATGTCCAATTTCTGTTTTATTCATTGCTGCAAAAATTAGTTCATGTCCTATACCTGGACTGCAAAGTTCTCTGTGTCTAGATTATAACTCTTTGCAATATTTCTTATTTCTCTCAATTTTCCTTCCCACACTTTCTACCCTAGGCAAGGTGAACTGCCAGCCATCAACTGTGCATGCACGTCTATAAATCCCTGACCCTCAGCAGCTTTGCCTGTATTATTTCCTACTTAGTCTCAGATATCACTACGGGCATATTTTGCACATCACTACTTCATAAAGAGAAGTTCAAGTGCCTTGGTCAATTTTCCTTTTGCTGGGATGAAGTACCTGATATCCACAAATTAAAACAGCAGAGGTTTATTTTGACTCACGGTTTCAGGTCACAGTTGTATTCTTTGGTAAATTCATTCACTGAAAGATATTCTCCAATAGTATGCTGAATGACAGATAGAGACTAAGATGTGTGAAGATATTAAAAGTGCTTGCCCTGATGGTAAAGAAACCAGGTTTTGAAGCCAATCTCCATTAATTTTCAAACTGTGACCTCAAATAAGTTACCCAACCTCTTTAAACTGAGGTTATATTAATCTGTTAAAAAAAAGATGATGAGAAATAAGTGGAAGATGCATAAGAAGGTAAAGGAGGGATGCAGAAAAAGAGGAGGAAGAGGTGACAAAAAAAAGGATTAAGGATGGTAATGACTAAATTCTGCATTGTTCTTGAGAAATCACATATGCTTCATCAATATTAGTCTTTCACAATCCTCAATAATACCCATTAGCATCAATTTAATTAGAGGTTCAGTTTCACACACTCTATGAGACATAACATAAAAAAAGCTGAATGAGGTTGTATATATTTTATTTGTTTATAAAAAGGGAATAGGACAAGACTGCCAGCTAAAAACATCATACACGGAAATGGAAAACGAAAGGGGTATTCTTTTAAAGGGGTAAGGTGAGGAAATTGGAGACTAGATATTAAAGGCTGGTAACACACAGTGAATACTGGAACCTATGCACAGTGCAATATCTGTAAAATAGGAATTGATAGATAAGACCAGGTGTTTGTAATATTTAGTTGGGAATGACCCTCGGAGGCCTGTGAATCTCCTGAAATCACACTCAATCTTTATAAAGGAGAAGTGAATCACGGTTCTCACCATATCCTCAAAGGAATTTATGACTCAAAAAAGATTAAAGAATGCATTTTGGTTATGAAGCATATCAGAAAAATCAGTTAGAGATCACAGAGAATAAAGTAATATACCTTTTGCTTAATGGGGAGATGTTTGGAGTGTTTGACATGAAGCGTATGTGATGGATAGTGTGAAGCTCCTAAGTAGAAAACAAAGGGAATTACTAATTTAAGGAAGAAAAACATCTGCCTTTGCTCTTCCCTCTGGAGACAAAGTTTATTAAGTCTCAGAAAGTTTTCAGGACAAGCACTTGCTAAAATGGTGAGACTCACTAGATGCAGAGGAGAGCAAAAAAAGAGAACTGAAAACCATAAAAATGAGAATTTATCAGTATGAAAGAAATTACTGTACAGTTGAAAGAGAACAGAAAACAGAATGAGCTTAAAAGCAAATGCTGAAAATATTATATACAAAATAAAACAAACAAATAAAACTCATTTTTGAAATTCAAAAGCTATTGCTTAAAAGCATATATACAACATATTGTAAGCATTACAACTTCTTTCACATGTTGGCTTAGGTAAGTCTCAGTGAGAAATATATAATCATTAAAAAAAACTGACAAAACTTCAATAACCTTTTCACATTACTCATTATTCACTGAAGCTTTTAAAAACATTCTAGCCTTATAGAAACCAAATTGTATCAATTCCTAGAATTCTTTAGAGCTTCAGAGCATCAAAGCAACTCTGGACTTGAACAGTGTTAGTGGTATTGATTTATTGTGTGAATTTCCCAAAGAATAAATCTATCTCACTTAGGAACCATTGAAAGAAAATAGAACCTTGTAATTTATCTCAGTATCTAACAATCATATATTAGCTCTTCATCTATAAATGATAATATTTTTAGCATTTCACTTATTTTTACCTCTCATGTATTATTTCTCATTTAAAGTAATTCAAAAACACATGAACTTATAAAATCAAAATTATGTAAATTTTGATTTACACAACGTGCTTAGAGTCCAAAAAAAAACAGATTTAATTCAACTGTACCAAAAAATTTTCCATTATGTTTGTCTTTCTTAAAACACTGGTTATATTACTGTATGTCAGATTTGAGTTAGAATTAATCATAACTCCTACATGTACAGAAAAAAGAAAAGAAGTATAGCATATATAAATTAAGAATAAGTAATTAAATAAGTAATTCCCTGTAGAAAGAAATTTTTAAAATCCACGAAGATGCATGCATTTTATTTTTAAGGTAAAAGACAATTATAAAACAGTGGTGTAACTTGATACCTTAGGAAATTGTTTCCTAAAGTAATGTTAGAATCCTGAAATCAGGAAGAAAAGTCCACTTGGAAACACTACAAGCAAAAGATTCAGATACTGGAAAATACACTCACTATGCCAAAAGTGTGGGTTCTAATTTAATTGAAGCAATGGAGGTCTGGCCCCAGGTGTGCGTTCATCATTTGCAGGGTCTGGTTCAAAATGAAAATGCTGAGCCCCTTTATAAAAAGTATCAATAATTTGAAAACATTGACAACAGCACATTAAACAAAGCCTTTTGCAGGGCACTGTGTGACTGCACTGGTAGCACATCCCTGAAGTGGATCTTGCTAGGACCTTTGTAAGCCTAGTCAGTGTTCTCAGGAATCAGGGACCATAATTCTTTATATAGTACCTTAGGTACTGTGGTGGATTGACAACTGGTGGTCAACTTGTAACACCCAGCTGAACTGAGTAAGTGTGGTGCTGGGTGTGGGAGGCCCACCTGGGGATTGTTGCCAGCAGCGTAAGAGGCAGAACTAGAGAAGAAGTAGTGAGGCTGTTGGGAGCTGTTAAAAGCTATAAGGAGCTGTTGGTCCTGTTGAAGGAGCTTGTCATGCTGGCTTTCCTGATGAACCTGGCTGTTTTCATCCTCCAAGGAGCTTGGGACCTTGTTGGCACTAAGACTAGCTTTGGTTCACTTTGGAGGAGCTCTGATCTTCACTTTGAGCATCGTTTCCTAGCTCCAGAGAGGAAGATGGTACACTGCCAGTCCCTTGGAGAAGCTTGCCCGTTGGCTTTCCTGATAGGAACTCAGCTGTCTTCATCATGGGAGGAGCTCGGGACCTCACTGTGGCTGAGGATGGTGGGGGAGCTCTGGTTCTTACTTTGTGCATCGCCTCCTGGCTCCAGTGCACATCCGTCAGCCTGCTAGCACAGCTTCTTCACTGCACTGGCACAGACTTTCTAGATTCCACCACTGACCTTTGCACCTTCCCACCGCAGATCTATGAAACAGGCCTGCATGAAACGTTGCCATGGGCTCTAGGCCTTCAGTTTGATTTGTGGGAGACATTGTTATGGGCTCTAAGTCTTTAGCTAGACTCATGCAGGAAATTATCACAAAATCCAGGCCCTCAGCTGGATTCTTTGGTCCTTAGCGTGTGGATAGATTTCCTGTACTCTCTTGTATATGATTCATTGGGTGACTACTGTAAATAATCTTATAAAATCTGTGCCCTGTATTATATTGTTCCCTTTACAGAAAACCCCAAACCACAATAGGTATGAATGGAAAATTTGAATTTCTCCTGTAAAATAACTTAAGAGTAGCACTCATAAAGGACTTAAGAGCTGAGTTACCAGCTTTCTGTTTATGGTGTAGAAGAGTAGAGTATCTATATATGTGTTAGGCCAAACAGTGAAAAAAGAAATTATAAGAATTTTTAAAGTACCTTGCTATAACCATTCCCCAGACATAGACTACAGTCATCTATGGGACAGCTGAAGGCAGGAATTAGGAGAAAGAAGCTCTGTAGAAGAAAGCCTACGACGTCTGACTGCAAGATGATAAAAATTCTGGACCTGACATTTCCATAGTAGAACCCCTGGATGAATATGAAAACAGATAAAGATCCACGAAAATTCAGAACAAATTATCCAAGCTGAGGAAGACATTAGTAGTTGCTTATGGTGTTCATTGGTGATTGTGGAGGATTAGGAGAAAGTCACTGTCTTCTCTGGCTTTCAAGGTCTTGTTTTAAAAGTGCCTTCTGTTAACTTTTAACAAACAATCTCATTTCAAAGTAAAAGTTCATAGGCATACAATCAGACATATACCTGCATACATATGCCTGTATTTTAATGTGTGGCTACAAGCATGGAAGCTACATTTATGGTAGTTTCTATTTGTTAGGTGATGAGAGTTTTAATTATAAATAAAACATAGGCATCTACATTTACAACAGTAAATATAAAAATGTCAATCTTGAATTAGAATGAGCTCAGATAACTTCGATTTTTAAATTTTAAGATGTGAGCTCCTTTCACCCAAATAACCCACTCTGGTTATATGCAATTATATAAAATTAATTTTCTGAACTTTGAAGTTTATTACCTAGATCCTTCTTTATTTTTTCCAAATTTTAGAAATCAGAATTAATCAGAAAATCTCTGAGGTAGTTGCAATGATTTCTTCATATATACCACTTTCCTCTGACACAGCCTATATTTTCATACTTTAGAGTTTAAATTGGATTTAAGGAATATTCATATTTATATGGAGATAAATAATGGTCTTATATTTAGTCACCACTTCTTTACCACAGTAAATCAGAAACTATGCTAAATACTTTCTATGTATAAGAGCTTTTTAATCCTCAAAATATCTCTGATATGGTAGCAGTAAGATCTACTTTTACAAATAAGAAAATTGATGCCTAAAGAAATTTTAGAACCTGCCCAAAGTCCCATAACTACTACATAATCCAAGAATAATATAATTTGGCTGTAACAGAGATCTAAAAATACATAAATGAGGGTTTATAGTTTTTCTTATAATCTAAAGGAGTTTATAACTCAGGAATATTTGGAGGTCCCCATGATCCTTTTGCTTGCTAAGTTGTTACAAGATGGTGGCTCGAACTCTAGTGACAAATTACTGTTCCAGACTGGCAGGAGGGAAGGATGAAGCACCAGTGGTAAATCAGTTCCTTTCTCCAGGACTTTTCTGGGAACATTCAATCAATAAGTACCACTCGAATTTTCATTAGTAAGAAATAGGAAAAATGGCTACTAACTAGGGAACCATCAACTTGGTGTCCCTCTTTTTCTTCCTGGGAGAAAGTGTCAGTTCAGAAATTTTCTTCACCTTCTCTTTGGCCCCCATTTGGAATAAGAACCAAAGCATCACATGTGTCTACATCTCTCATAACCCTTCTAATGAATAGCAGTGTCTCCTTTTTTTCCCTTTGTCTCCTCTTATTTTTCTGCCCACAGATGGAACAAACTCATGAAACTGGTGTTAAATTGAACACACTTGCATTGGGGCAACAAATGAAGTGAGAAAGGAGACATTCTATTAATAATCGAAAGGGGCTAGTGGGGAAGCGGTGAAAATATCAACGGTGCAAGACATTTCCCATATCAAATACAGACAGTCCCTGACTTGCCATGGTGCCATTTATGATTTGTTGATTTTATGGTGGTAAAAAAGGGAGGGACATTCATTAGAAACTGTATGTTGAGTTTTGAATTTGGATCTCTTCCCGGGTTAGCCATACTCAGTGTGACACTCTCTCATGGTGCTGGACAGCAACAGAGAGCCACAGCTCCTAATTTATCATGTGATCATGCCCAGAAACAACTGACACTCAGTGCTTTTCTGTTGTTTTGTTGTTGTTAGATTGTTGTTGCTGTTTTTGTTGTTAAGACATTTGGTAGGTTAATGTATGAACTAATGCATTTTCAACTTAAATTGTTTTCAACATAAAATGATGTAGTATCCTAATAAATATAACCCTATGGTAATCCAGGGACCATCTGTATATAAGATGACCAAAGCTGTGATGGTTAGAAGAGATAGTTTTTTTCCTTCCTCCCAAAATTATTGGGCAGCTGGTAGAGTTTGTAAGCCCATCCTCTTTCTCAGCTCTTTGCTCCTCATTTCAAGACATCAGCTTCAGCAGAGCCACACAAAAAGCTTGAGATGAATTCTTGGAGGTGGGAGCTAGGGTTGAAGATACAGTGGACAAGCTGACAAGTCCATAAGGACTCTTTAGTGCAACAGTCTGTAGCTGCCAGTTGTAAACAATAGTACCAAAAAAGAGAAGCCAAGTATTTTAGAGTCAGCCCCAATTCTACAGTTAATTTTAGGTTCCTCATGATCCAGAAGCAGGTCATAAAGAAACAGGGCCACTTAACATTTCTTTTACAAAGTCCCATCTAAAAGAATGATAGGATCAACAGGGAGAATTAGCACAAAATTTTCAAGAAAATCAGACTGGTGGGAGAAAGAGGTATCATCCACATCTTGGAGAGTATAATTGAATCTTCGTAGGAATGTTGAGAAACTCATGACAGTACCAGGGCAGGAGATGGGCTGAGAAGTCTGTCATGCTCATAAAGCAAGAAGTCTCACTCATGGCACCAGGGAAGTGAGATCCTCTTTCATCTGTTATGTCTCCCCTAACTCCTCCTTCAGTGCTAATCTTGCAGTTATCCAGCAGGATGGAGCGAGCAGGCGATGAAGACTAAGAAAAGATGCTGCTGGGCCCAGCTGGAGTAAGTGAGAAATTTTCCTTTTGAGTAAGTATTGGGGTATGAATTCACATATTACACTGAACAATTGTCATGACTAAATTGAAACTGTGTTTGCCACTGAAAGGGACCAGACTACCTTTAACTACTGAAGAGTGAGCAATAAACACAGCCACTACCAGAGTTTTCATCTCGGCATTTTCCATCCAGGCAGAGGGAAAGCTCCCGCCCTCTGATGAATTTTAAAGCCAGCAGTGAGAGACCAAAGTGACTGTTCTGGAATCAGCTCCTGTGAACTGTTTTATATCCATGCTGCAGATACTTACCTGCTGTCCCAGCCTTCTGAGGCTGAGTCTGTCCCTGGACAGTGCCATGGTCTCCCCTCAGTTCTCTTCCTTCTCGGCCCAAGGCCA
This sequence comes from Chinchilla lanigera, assembly GCF_000276665.1. Lineage (NCBI taxonomy): Eukaryota > Metazoa > Chordata > Mammalia > Rodentia > Chinchillidae > Chinchilla > Chinchilla lanigera. Next base: position 8,304,438 of record NW_004955453.1, on the reverse strand, counting down.
CACTGGAAGGTTGTTTTGCCTTAGCTGGGATGAAGGAACAGGGAGCTCTTTTACTTCAACTCAGGTGAAGGCAAGGTAATGACCCACTGTCTCCTGAGGCATAAATCAGGAAGGTCATCCCTGAGCCCTTACCATCAATAAAACACAATTCTGCCTCTTCTTCCTTCATATCTTTGCACTTCTACTGTACAAATATGAACTTGGAAGAAATGAGTTTAGGCTCATAAGCCTAAAGCCTTACTGTGATGGAGCCAGGGTTGAAATCCAGAGCTGCTGCTGAAGACCAAACACTTAACCTCATCCCTGTCTGTTCTTTCCCAGAGGAGAGAAATGATCGGACCCTAACTTGATCTATACTTCTAGTCACCGAGGAATCACAAACACAGAATTCCTCTGGACAGTGAACACCTGACTACCGTCAAGTCTGAGTCTAACAGTCCCCTGGAGAGCTCTGTTGAGCTCAGCGGAATCACTGAGGACTTCTACTTGAGCTAAAGAATTACAGCCAAATAAGCTTTTTGTGCATGTTATCTCCAAGTTCCCACTCACTTATTTGACTTTACTGTT
>NW_004955453.1:8295724-8303771 GCF_000276665.1 Chinchilla lanigera | reverse complement strand
TTTTTTTTTGGTTTTTCTCCGGTACCGGGAACCGAACTCACGACCTTACGCTTGCCAGGCAAGCGCTTTTGCCGCTGAGCTAAATCCCCAGCCCCGACTTTACTGTTCTTTTGCTAGGAGTCCCAGGTATAAAGGAGTGTGCTGAAGGATAGAAGAACTAGTTGCACTTACTTTTAGGACCCTTTCATTTGCTCTCCAGTTTGAGAACTGAGAAATAGAAATACTTCTAAGCACATAACTACACAGCGTCAATAAACAGCATGACTGAAGAATGTGGCTTTAGATGACCCTGCTATTTGCTTATTCCACATCAGTCACCAGTAGCTGCCCTGGACAGCTTCACATCTCCCTCATAGTGGAAACACTGACTACAAGCAGGGAGGGAGGGAGAGAGAGCTGCCCTTCAGAAGGACGTTCTGGCAAAGAGTGAGTTGCAGGGCTGAGCTGGGCCACTGGGTTCACTCATGAGCAAAGTCATCCCTGAACCTTCTGGGAAAGAGAACAAAGGCACAGATAATCTGGGTGCCCCAACCACAGACACTCACATCCCACTGCTTTGTGAGAACACAGATCGTGGAGAATAAATTTTCCCCTAGCATCTCTGTCAGAAGTTTTTAGAAAAAGGAATTGCCAACATCCGTCGTTAAAAGCAGACTTTGGTTGGATTCAAATCCTGCATTTTCCATCTTCTTGTAGAAGTTTGCCTCTTCTTTAACCCAGGGATAATCAGATGTATCTTATAGCCTTGTTATAGAGATTAAATTGGAACAAATATAATGCACTTAAATGGCTTAAAGATATTAGGTGGTCAAAGTAGCTTAATTAAAGTGTTAATCATCTTTTTCCAGTGCTAAGCCATCTCTCTTTATATCTCTTTGAATCATCTTTAAAATATCTATAAACATCCAATTCTCTTTATTTTTCTTTATTTTATTTCTTCATTTGACATTATTCAAACCATCATTTCTGAGTTCCTTTATTTTGTCTTCACCTGAGCATAAGAAAGGAATAAATTTTAACAGAGAGAGTTTGGTATGTCTTGTTGGTACAAGTTTTTCTTTAAAAAAAAATTGCTATTATGCTTTCCTCAATTTGAATTTGCAGCTCTCTGGCAATTAAATTTCAGTATGAATTTTAGAGGGGACACATTGGACCAGAAATTTCCCCCAGTTTATGTTTAAACTTCAGCTGCAGACACATCAAATAGAATGTGCAAGTGGTGAAGTCAGCAGCCTAATTTGCTTGGAGAGAAAAACGTCATCAAAACAAGATTAAGCACTTGTGTCTGACTCTAGGCTGTGAACGAGTGGATAGACCTAGTTGGGCACACTTCGTCTGCTGCTTGTTAGAGGTCTTCATATTTGTAAAAGTAGCTTTCCAAGACTCCATCTTTTCATTCACCTCACACTCTCACACTCATATAGGCACCGTGGGCACACATGTTCACTCCCATGTTCACACTCCAACAATTTTTGGTGGACTTTACATAAGAGAAGAATAGCAAGAAACAAAGTCCTCTAGAGGAATTGAAATTCAAATTTCTGGAGATCAGGAACCAACAATATTCAAAGGTTCTAGCAACAGTGAGGCTTTACAGTATAGTAGTTAGGGCTAGGACTTAGGAGACAGAATGCCTAGGTTCAAATCTTACTTCTTTCCTTCATCACCTGGCGTAACTGTTGGGATACATGACAGACCACTCTATGCAATTGTGCATTCATCTCTAAAATTAGGAAACTAATACCGCCTATATCTGTGTAAAGGAACAATAATAGAACTCCCTTAGGTAGTGGCCCATCTGCAAATTAACAGTATATGCCTCATAGGACTGCCTACTAAAGTTTCAAACAATCAGTATTTGTAGAGCACTTGGCAGAAGCAATAAATAAGCACTTTTCTCTTATTACTATTAATGTCAAAGAATCAAAAATGAGATCGGCACAGCAGCAGGTTTGATATATGCACAGCAAGTATAGGAGAATCAGGCAATAGGGATGGTATCAGAGAAACAGAGGGACTTTGACACATGTTGAGTGCGTGGTGTGTGGGGGTCACTCTGGATAAATGTGTCATCAGCGAAGTAAATAGTGTAATTTGTTTTGTTTTTTCTAAAAGTCCAAAATGTAACTTCTAGGGAGTCTTGGCTTGCAGTTTATTCAGTGTTGTACCAAATGACTTATGGTTAGCAATACCAAGGGCCTTTGCTTCTATCTTAATATAAAGACTTATTTGTTCACCTAAGAATAATATTTTCATTTAAAGTGAGACCCTTTGAACTCCCCAAACTAAAGTGACCTGTGTTCTACTGTTATATTTAGCCATTAATAGTGCTCTTATGTCACTTTATGATAAAAACATCCCTCAGTTTCTTTGTTCATTATCTGTCTCAAAGGTATTGATATTGCATACATATACACACACCCACACACATATACTCACTCATGGATAGCGTTAGTTCTACTAATAATGTCATAGATGTTTGCCAATCTATCAAACTGTAAAAAGTGTATATCCACAGACGCACTGCCATAAGACTTTTTTAACTGAAGATGTTCTCATTGATTTCCGATGACTTCCATATAGAAGATTGGATTCTTCCTCCTACAATAGCATGAATGAACACTTCCATACTTTCAGTTGTTCTATAAATTTTGCTCTTGATTAATTCATTCTATATGACAGTTAGGTGAATAGTTAATTAGAAGGTTGAAGATGGTATCATTAGCTCCTAACATACACACTTAAATAATTAATGCCTACTTGGAAATCTACTTGAACTACCTCTGCAGTGTCTGAAGCTCTAATCTAATGTATATTAACTTTTAAAAGTGGCAGTAATTGCTTTAATTGAACATATGCACAGCATTTCACAAGTATTCTATGACATACTTGCTAAATTATTTTAATAAACTGTATCTTCATTGCATCAAATATTTAGAAGTGAAATGTTAATTGTATAGTAAGGGGAAAGGAATGCAGGAAATGGCTATTTAGTAATCAACAAATTATTGTTTCATTTTTTTCCTTAGTGTATTTTCTTTTTGTACCAGGAATTGAACTCAAGACCTTGTACTTGCCAGGCAGGCACTTATGCCGCTGAGCTCTATCCCTAGCCAAACTTAGTGCATTTTTGTAAAGCTCTAATTATTTCTTTTTTGTTACAAATGGAAAGACAAACCAGGAGAGGGCATAGCCTTGAGTTCTTCATCATATTTATTATCCTCCCTGGTGAAGTGTGCATGGAGCTGTGAAATTCTGGTGGAGGAAAACATTCTGTTCGAAGAGGATGTGCTGACATGCAGACTACAATCAGACGAAAAATGTGATTGCAGAAATTTTAAAATCATTTATAAAAAGAAAACTAGATAATTATGTCATCATCTGCATAGTTCACAAGAAGTTTCCACTGATCCAAACCAAGTACACACGCTTTTAAATGTAATTCAACTAGCAACCACAACAGTCTAAATGAGCGACTGTGGAAGTAAAGAAATGAAACACAAAATTAATACTTTTAGACTCTCATCTTCACTACATAATGATAATGGTGTTACTGTAAACTTACAAATTCACTAATGCAGTTTTATTAGTAGTTTTAGGTTTTAGCTCATGTGTGGTTTGAGAATCTTCACATTTCTGAATGGACTTGTAGCACAGATATTTTTAATATCTTAAACAGTAAAATCATTTATGGCTTAGGTTTTTCCCACTGATTATAACTGAAAGCAAGAAATGTAATAAAATATGAAGCTGTTTAACAGGTGTAAATTAAGTTTTACAAATAAGGACAGCATCGTGACTTTGAAGCTTGTGGGTCACTTGTAATTCAAATTTTGAAGTACTTTGGTGAACACTCAGCTGTGGTGTCATCTTATTAGAAGGTTGATCTCATCTGTCTGGAATTACTGAGGTGTGGTTCTCCCAGAGGCAGACTGAAGACTGATAGATTTCTGGGAGGGTCTTCCTAGGAGCAGGACTCCAATGGTTAAAACTTGCAACTAAAATAAGCTGACTGCAACTTCTCTGCCCTTGGTCCCTACTCTTCATCCATTATTAAATGATACTTTCAGTCCTTTGTACTTTCCCAAACCCTTCCAGGTTGATGCTTGTCAGGATCCATGATCCTCACATAGTCTCCCTTTAACAAAATTCTAATGTTGATTTAGCAGGATGGAAGAGATGAGAGTGCACACTAAAGAACTGTAAATCCCAACCAGCGAATCCATTTCCTTAACATAATTCAAATGGGTTGTGATGGAGAAAGCTCTCAAGTTAGAGTACATGTTCAAGACATAGAAATTCTAATTTACACACACAAACATGTACATGTGAAAGTATATGTGTGTGCCCACATATACATATAGGTAGAAGAATATTCCCATAGATGTGTTCTAACTGGTAAATTCATTATCCTTCACACAGTCTAAAGAATGAGACCAATAGTCTGGCACTATGTTTGAAGAAAATCATTCTGTAAACAAAATGGCAGTGATTCAGGGAAGCAGCACATGGAAAGAGGTGAAATTCCTCTTAATTGAAAATGCTATTAGGTTTCAGAGAAACACAGAGACAGAGACAGAGAGAGATAATACATAATTCTTTCCCATTTACTTCTCAGGACTGAGTAAGTGATTTCTATGTTTAAGTTCACAGAGTAAATCAGTTTTGTCTCTTCCTTTATAATAGCAACTGAAAATACTTTACACTATTGACATAATACACATATGTGCTATTAATATATAATACAATATGTTAATACTATTATTAATATGTTTGATATAATATGCTATTAATAGTATTGACATATGCATAGATATTAATACTATCAACATTATATATATATATATATATATATATCACCATAAGGGCTATATAATTGTATATACTATATATATAGAAACAGACATATATACTACATAATAACAATAATAGGTTCTATATATTACCATATATTATGAAGATCAGTAATCAATTCACAAGGCATCTTGTCATTACAACTAAAGGTTAACTTAGTCATGATCATGCTTCCATAGTAATTTGAAGAATAGTGACAAAATTAGTGCAACTCTGTGAGGGGGATGTTCTTGGCTTTACTTTTACAGCCTTGGTCTTCGTGAACATTACTGTAATTTCAGCTGAGCCACAGCTAGCAGGCAGCACATACACAGATTGCAGAGCTGCCACTTGTATGTTGGGATCTTCCAGATCAATAGCTTCCCACTTCATCATGTACTTGCAGGTGAAAGTAGTTGTCAACAGCAGTGCAAAACACAGTAAGCAGAATTTAGAAAGAATCATGGAAAAGGGCATATACTTTTTTCCTGCTTTTGATTCCTTTCTTCCTTCTACCTTCTTTCTTATTGTCTTCCTGTTTTTAAAAAAATCTTTACTTTTAAAGTCTAGTAATATAAAATGGATATAAGCATATTTTCAAAATCAAAGTCTCTTTCATCTGCCAGAAATCACTATCTTGTCTGTGATACCATTGAGGAAAAAACAGAAGAAGCCACTTATCCAATGTTAAATGATTACATGCAGGATGGTGCAAAAATATTATTTCCAGGGACCAATCTGACAGTAAGTAATCTGAGTGAGCTTTTCATTCTATTAATGACTTCCTGTCACTAATGTTATTTCAATGCTCATATATACATCTGCATGACATGTGAAGCAGCGGCCCAGAAAATTATCAGGTAACAAGGACTCTATGTATATTATTCAGGCATAATCTCTTAATGTCATTTATAGAACAATATACTATTTTCATCTATAATATTGTGAAATCCAAGATTCTTGCTTTGTTTCACTTATAACCAACACCTGTTGCTTTACCTGGAGTCAGCTTTCTCCTTTCCCTTCAGTTTTCTGATCTATCAGCTCTACCACTCTTTTCTAAATCAATTTTTCCCTTTTACGTGTATGTAGGTATTTTACTCTACCTCTACTATTGTAGAGAATGATGTTTAAACTTACTGAAATGTTGTTTCATAATATCAAGTTAATCCTGAGCTGTGGTTTGTTTTATCATAAAAATTGCAAAGTCCTTAAACTTAGAAGAGTTTATTGTACTTGTTTATTTGCTCTCCCCCTAAACATCATGGAGTAGTTGTTGAGTACTTGATAACTAATGGAAAGTAACCCTTGTACACTCCAAAATGTAAGAAACATGTCACCAATTTCTACCTACTGTTCTATCATCCCCAATTTAGATCATATAGCAGATAATGAGAACTCAAGTTTACAATGTAAAATAGAGCATTATTTTTTGTAAAGTGAAGAATCTATGTCTAAAATAAGACATAGTAAAAAAAAAAAGATGAAAAGACTATTTCTATAATATGTTAGTTCCCTGGCATTTATGAAAAATTTGACATGTATAACTCCCCTGCCATGGTGTGTTAGTTACTTTTCTCTTGATGTTGAGACAAAATATCCAACAGCCAAAATTCAGGAAGAAAAGGTTTATGTAGCTCAGTTTGTGGAGGTTTCAACCATAATCAACTGGCTCCAAAACAAGGTGGCATGGTGCAGGGGCAACACTTCAAGGTGGTAGAAGACAGCAAAAGCAATAACAGCAAAAGAAGGAAAAACAAGCCTGTTTTCCTCCCTTATATTGTATGCTGGCTACCCACATGCCATCTCCATAAGCTCTTCTTCCACAAGCTCAGCATATTTACAAAGTAAAGACTCTGCTCCCCTGCTGAGTTAAGCTTCTAAACTTCTCAGGTTGACACAAGGTATCCACCATTACAATTCGCCCCTTGTCAATTTGGCAACCAGACCCATTCTTTAAACCAGTTTCCAGATACAAAGACATGCCTATTCTTATCATTTCAATACTTGAACATTATAACTCAGGCTTAACAGTCCTTAAGAACCAGTATTAAATCTGTCAACATTATGTTACATTAGAACCATAGCATTCTACTCTTGCTGTCCCCCAGAAAGACTCATGCACATTGCTTTAAGCAAAAGGCATTTAGTCCATCTCTAAGAGTTGCCAAAGTCTTAACAATTTCAGTGCTGCTGAAAAGTCCAAGTCCCAAGTCTGCTCTGAGATGTAAGGCAAACTCTTAACTGTATGGCTGTATAGAAATGAAAACAAAGTTAAACCTTGCAACATTCTATGGCACAAGATAGACATTTTCATTCCAAAAGTTACAAATGGGAGTTCAAACAATTGAGACAAAAGCAAGTCCAAAATCCAGCATAGCAAATATTTAGTCCTGTAGTTCCATGCTTAGCATCTGAGGCAATCTGTGGCAAATTGTGAGCTCAAAAGGGCTTGGAGGGCCCCATCCCTATGGCACTTTGGGTGTTTGCAGCTCCTGTGGCTTCTCTCCTGTGTTCCCTCTTTGCAGCTTTCTTTAGATGATCCGAGTTCCTGGCTTTTCCAAACTTCTGGGGTCTCTACTGCACCTTTGGCTTTACCTTCACAGCTTCACACACTGCCCTCTCAGGGACACACTGCCTGTCTTCCCAGGCCTTCTGAAATTTGAGATGGAAGCCTTCTTAACTCAACAAATCTTGCACCCTGAATGCACCTAAAACTAGCACCACATGGTTGATACCAAGGCCTGCTGCCAGCTGGAGCAGTATCCAGGCTTTCTTCTCTTTGAGTAGCAGGAGTCAAGTGCCTGGATTGCTGGGCACAAATGAATCCAATTCTGAGGAACAAATTCTCTATGTAGCCACCATTCTGGAATATAGTGCTCTGTGGCTTTCACTTTTGCAGTTTTGAGGATGCAAAGGGTGGAGACTTGTTCCTTCTTGTAGTGCCCTCAGGCCATCTTTTCCATTCTCCTGTTCCTTCTCAGCAATCAGGATCTCCTCAGCTCTATCTTCATAGTCCGCAGCTTTACTGGAGCTTCCTTTCTGGCCAACTCACAACATGTTAAATCATCCTACTGGGCTTCTTGCTCTTTTTAAAATTTTTTTATTTTAAAGAGAATAAAAGGGGCTGGGGATTTAGCTCAGCGGCAAAAAGCGCCTGCCTGGCAAGCGCAAGGTCGTGAGTTCAGTTCCCGGTACCGGAGAAAAACCAAAA
>NW_004955453.1:8223926-8295624 GCF_000276665.1 Chinchilla lanigera | reverse complement strand
AAAAAAAAAAAAAAGAGAATAAAAAATAATTAAAAAAACATTAGAAATGGTACAGAACTTCGCAAAGCAAAATGATAGGAATTCAACAATGGTTGTTACATTGCATATTGTTGTCTTCAAATTAGTTGTTCAGATTATCAGATATGTGCATGCAAAATTGGTAAAAAATTTAAGCATCAATTGTTCCTTTCAATAAACCAATAGATATCATCAGTAAAATTATTTTAGGTATCCTTGATTCTCAACATAGATCTGGCTAAAAGACCCCAACAATAACCATGCCACTGCCTCAATATTTGACTGCCTTGAAATTTCTTCTGCCAGGTTAATTAGTCTACTGTCCTTAATCTCAGTCTCAGTCAAAGTCTTTGGACATGAACAAAATGAAGACAAACTTTTTGCCAAGCCATAACATACATCATCTGGAGTCCAACAGCCAATACAGTCCTTCTTCCCAACCGAAACCTCCAGAGCCTGGTCTTTACTGGCAGGACTTCTACCAACCTTCTGGTCTTCCGAGCTCTGACCAGAATCTCCCATACAGAAGTGTAATGCCTAAGGCATTACAGCACTACTCTTTCATGAGACATCTCTGAACCTTTTCAAACTCTTCCCACAAGCCATTCCCAAAGGCTCTTAAACCACGTGCTCAGTATAGTCACAGCAATGGCCCCAGTCCCAGCACCAAATTCTGTTTTAGTTACATTTCTCTCATCACTGAGACAAATTATCAAACAGCTAAAATTAAGGAAGGAAAGGTTTGTTTAGCTCCCAGTTTATGAAGGTTTTACCTGGCTCCAAAGCACAGTGACATGGCTCAGGTGCAACACCTCAACGTGGCAGATAACAGCAAAAACAACAAGAGCAAAAGAAGGAAAAGCAAGCCTCTTTTCCTCCCTTATATTTTATCCCAGCTATCTGCCCATGTCATTTCCATGACCTCCTCTTCCACAAGCTCAGGATGTTTACAGAGTAAGGACTCTGTTCCCCTGCTGAGTTAAACTTCTATAATTCTCCTTTTGACACAATATATATCAACAATTACACATGGTTTATATGTGGTTTCACTCACCACCACAGCAAAGCCTCATGCACTTATAGACAGAGCTTTTGGAAGAGGATTTGCCCGCGAAAGTACAAAAGGTGCGTGTGATGTTAGGAGACAAGGCCTGGTAAAAAAAGTGGGTCACTGGGGGCATGACCAGGTAGGGTGTATTTTCCTCCCCAGTTCCTTCCTTCTTACTCTGCTTCCTGGCCACCATGATGTGTACAGATTTCCTCCACACAGGCTTTTCCATCCTGCCTTTAACCAGGCAATGACTGAAATTTTTTAAATGCCAGTCACAATAAACTTCTCTTCTTTTTAGTTTTTTTTATTATATGTTTGCAACATGTAATGATCATATTTATCTTGAGGAGTTGGTATATGTACAAAACACATCTTAGTTCTTCTTGTTTCATCCTCTAACCCTCTCCTTCATCCTTGTTTCTTTCAAATCTTGGTCCCATTACTATTTGGAAAAGCTCTATCTTCATCTTTTTTTCTTCAATTCTTTTTGTCACCTTTCCCTCACTTCCATCCTCCCTTCATCCATTTCTTTTTCCCCATTTATTTGAAAAAGCCCTCTCTACTTCCTATTCATCTATTTTCTATAAAAATAAATAAAAATAAAGCTCCCCCCTTTAAGTTGTGGGTATCTGGTACTCTGTGCAGCAACAAGAATATGACTAAAATAGACTTTAGTACCAGGAGTGGGGTCATTCCTGGGACTATACTTGACCATGTGGTTTAGAAGCCCTTGGAACTTGTTTGTAGGAGGAGTTTGGAGATACCAGCTAGAGAAACTCTAAAATTCTGTAAGCTGAGCTTGATCTCTGATAATAGTCAGAAGTCAGAAGGCCAAAATGCTAATTGGAAGTCACACAGGAAAGACCAAATTCAGTTCATTAGGAAGGACTCCTTTGGCACTGGGCTATAGACTATGTGTGATACTTTCTACCAGAAAATTTGTCCATACTTTGCTCATGTGCTGAGAATTTGCAGGAAATGAAATTAAATGTAGTGGGCTGATTAGTCCGGCAGAAGAAACTTCAAAACAACCCGGTGTTGAGATTCTGGCATTGTTATTTCTGGAAGCACTTAGCCAGGTTTATACTGAAAATCAAGAGCAAATGGCACAGGTGAATGATTTAAATAGTTTTGATATTAGTCAGAAAGGAAAAGTTGGGGCCTCAAAAGTTTGGACCAGAGGTGAGCTTGATTGCTGAAAAAATTAACATTAACTTTTCATCAGGACATTTGAAAAGATACCATAGACTCATCCTCAAAACAACAAGACCCCACTTTTCACATGGTCAGATTTACAAAAGTGAAAGACTTTATTTTGCGAAGACATCCCCCAGGTACTCTCCTTCAGAGGGTCTGAGAGAGCAGTCTACAGACATGTTTTGGCATAGAGAATTGGTTCTTTGCAGTTAAATTCACAGTAATCAGCCATCCAGACTCTCAAACACCCCCTGTAGCTGTAACTTAATGGGACCTGGCTACTACTCAGGCTGTCTGCAGACCTTGGCATCATCCACGCAATGTTACCTTTACAAGCATGCAGAATGCAAGAGTTGTAGGGTTAGAAAGGCTTTCACACAGATTTCAAAAGGAGATCTGGGAGGTGAGGCAATGTGCTGCTGAGAGAGCAGGGCATGAAGCTGTGAGAATGAAGCCTAAAGTGCAATGGAGACGCCAGAACGTTAGAGAAGGCAGGAACATGGAACATCTGAAGAAAGCCACAAGCAATGAATAAAGCCACCTCTAGAGAGAAGCAGTTTCAGGATGATTCAAGTGCATTCCATTTATTGTGGAAACTTTATTTCTATTTTTATTACATTGATATATATTATGAAGTAATTATACAACTCATAGTAATGCAGAATCAGTGGGAGTCCTGAACTTATTTTCTTGCAACTAGATGGACCTATCTAGTTGTGATGGGAGACAGTGACACCCAAAGAATGGTGCTAATGTCCAGTCTAATCTCATTGTGGTTGCTGTTACTGCAGATAAAGCTATGTCACAAAAATAGGTTGCTGGAAATGGAAGCAAGTTTTTCAGTGCCTGAGCCAGCCTCATGATATTCCATTTCAACTTTAACCCAGGATGTATGGAGAATTGAAGTTGTCTCAAACATACTTTAAAGCCACTGCCATTTATGTTCTCAAACAGCTGATCTAGCACATAGTCACTTTATCTGTCTTATTCACAAATTGCTTGTGGATACACTACTTCCAAGTTTGGTGTCTTTTCTGATTAAGAAATAGTGCTAAAACTGTTTTGAAAATTGAGATAGGTGATCATGCACTAACTTTAGAAAGAAGGTTCTTTCTCAGTATCTCTCAAACTTTCTGCTAGTATCGAAATATGTCAAAACCACAGAGTTTCCTCTTCACCTTCACAATTGCAGTTTGACTTAGATTGCAGCCATTTTATTTGCCTAGCTGAACACAGCAGTCATTCTCTTCTGAACTGTGAGATCAGTAAACAGGTTCAATGTCATAGGAACAAGTAACTTTTGTGACCCATTTTGTGTCACTGAAATATGCTGCCAGTAGTGACTGTTTTCTACAAAAATTTCTGGAGTGGCTTTCATAATTTAAAAACTCTGCCCAAAAATCTATCTTTAGAAAGTCACCTCTAGTACTATGTATGAGAGAAGGCCTGTATGTTCTGTATCCATCTCCTCATGGAGCTAATTGAGCACACACTAGTTAAGGACATGTAATTTAATATGATTGACAGTTTTAATAACATCCAACAAAATGTAAGTTCAGGTGACATTTTTTGGCTAGCTAGGATATTTCTATGGATGATGCAGTGTGTAACTTCATATTCAAAGTAAATGTTTTAGTCTCAAGTAGTGAAACCAGAAAGTTGTGCAGTTAGCAACTACTATCTCTGTCTGTGCATGAACTGACACTAAATGACCACTTTTCCTGACTTGTAATCATTTTCCTGACTTGTAATCATTCAAACATTGGAATAGTTCCACAGTGTCTATGGTAAGCAAAATGTGCACATAATATAACTGTTTGCACATTCTTCTGTAAAACAAGCATTGCTACCTTGGTGTCAATATTAGTAGACTTGTCAACATGGATTGTGTACCACATTTACTCGTTAATCTTCTCCATTATGCCTCAAAGTCTTCTGCTATTTCATCAATTCTGGTTATAGTACTAGCTAAAAGAGAAACATGTATTAGCTTTTGAATTCCAGCCTCTCCCAAGAGCTCATGCAAAAATGTCCTTAGGAGCAAGATCAACTCTTCACTAGTAATAAAGGGGTTCTTTGCTTTAGTAATATGGTCAGTCACTAAGAGTGATGCTCTCAGTGCAGACATATTTGATAATGTGTTGACTGTTAGTGATTCTTTCTGTCCTTTGTATTCAAGTTTTTTTTTTCTCTTGAAAAACTCTTGAGTCTTGTATTTTAATACAGTATTCTTGGTCTTCATGTGTGAAGCAGTTTTGAAGATTCTGTGACTTTCTTGGAATCCAGGGGCTATACAAAGTAGGGTTAGAGGCTGTGAGTCACCTATTACAAGGAACATATAAGTTAAGTAGGACTCAGTATTTTCTTTTAAGCTCAGCTTTCTTTTTCGCTGGCAGTCTCATTGTCTTCTGCTGTCTTATCACTGGCTCTTTCCTCCTTTACAAAGAGGTGCTTCAGGGATGTTTGTTTTTACACAAGGGTTAGGTCTTGGGCTTATAAAACCTGAGAAAGGGGTTTATCCAGACTGACTGAGACAAGTGCAATCTGTATTTGCAGCCTCTTCCCAGGGCTAGCATCACCACCTTAGCCACATCTCAGATCATCTTGCAATAAAGTCTCATGAAGAGCATGCAACCTACATTCCTGGTATGTATACCTCACTGTAGAGTTTGTGTTTCTTGAGAACCGAGTGCTATCACTGATCTGACAAGAGGCATGGCTCTGACAGTAAGCACAATTGCAGAGCAGCTATGAATGCAGATGAAGTTTTACTCATTTGCCTGCTGCCTTTCTCTTGATGTCCAGCTTGGTGGTGGTCCATGGCCCAGGAGTCAGGGACCTCTTAAGTAACATTTTCTTCACTGCAAAATTTTTCATCGAGGCTTACAATGTTACAGTACCTCCTGTAGTCCTGTGACCATGGAGAGTTCTTTGCACATATGCCTGGCTTAATGCTTACACCAACTGTTTTAGGCAGTTGCTACAATAGGCCCATTTTTCAGAGAAGGAAATTGAAAAAGAGAGAGCATTGAGTAACTTTCCTTGAGTTATGGAACTAGTGCATGCCAGAGCCAAGTTTAAAACTCAAATCTTTTTCAAAACTGCTAAGCTGTAAAGTCCCCACTTAAAGGAACTTTCTGCATGCATTGCCTGACTTTTACTGTCACTGTGTTAAAACATCAAATAGATTCTATATGGAATCTGTTTTTGAAATTCATAATTGGTTTGTTGTTTGTTTTTTTTTTCATACCAGGAATCGAACTGACGACCTTGTACTTGCCAGGCAGGTGCTGTGCTACTGAGCTAAATCCCCAGCCTCTCATAGTTGGTTCAATCACTATTTTGCATTCTTTTTGCTGACTTTTGTACTTGCTTCTCTGCCATTGTATTGCATTTCCATTTCTCTTTGCATTATCTTTTCTTCACCTTCCTGCTCTCATTTCTTCTTGGTATTCCCCCTTTTCTCCTTTTTTGTGCCACCATCATCAAATGAGTGGGTCTTCTAACCTGAGTTCTAAACTCTGCTTTTCTCTTTATGTATTTATTTTTACTGTACATAATTATTTATTTACTTAAAATTTAGGTTACTAGATTTCCTCACCTGACCTATAACCTCCTGTTGCCTCAAAGCGTGAGAATAACTGTGAATCAATGGGTTTAAAAGATTAACAGTAGAAATTTGGCTCCCTAGACCTTTTAAAAGGTTTTGGACATGCCACTATTTTATTGAACTTCAGGTTTTTAAGGTATAACTTGAAGAAAATATTATTTGCCCAAACCATTTTACCCAGTTGTTGGGAATATAAGGTAATAAAATATATAAATAAAGAGTTCTTTGTAAATATTAGTGTTATGTAAGTAAAAATACAAAGTGGCATGCCTTAAGTAAAATTCACTATTTTAAATTTATATCCCTTGGGGCTGGGGATTTAGCTCAGCGGCACAGCGCCTGCCTGGCAAGCACAAGGCCATGAGTTCAATTCCCAGTACCAGAAAAAACCCCAAAAGAACAACAACAATAAAAAATAAATTTATATCCCACCATTCTTTTTCTCTTTTGAAACAACATCTACTGTCACTTATAATGTTAGTTTTACTTTTTGATGTATCAGCTCTTTCAATTATTCAGCCAACAAACATATTTATTCAAAGTCTATCTACCTCTTCAAGAATCCTGCAAAGCCTAAGATACTCAGGGAATATGAAATAGTCTACCTGGGTGTTTTAAAGAACTAATGTAATAATAGAGTAGCAGAAAAATATACAGAAACACTGTAGAGACAACAACAGAAATTCCACTATTGAAATGGTCAAGCTAAAGACCCAACGGAAAAACCTATATTCCATCAATCACCTGGTGATGTCTGTATTACTTTCAAAATATGTCTGGAATCAATCCATTCCCTCCTCACCCTTCTCTACTACTTATTTAAGGGAAAATGAGTTTGATTTTTAAATTAATTAATCAGTTTTATTGTTTAGATTCAGTGTCTCTTTTGTCTTAGCTCAGACTTGCCTGGAACTCCTGGAGTCAAGTGATCTTTGCTTAGTTTTCTAAGAACCTGGGGCTATAGGTGTCTATCACAGGGGCCAGTGGAGATCCTTTTCAGGACCATTGCTATATCCTTTTGAAAATAATACCCTTCTTAAGTCCTTGTGGTAGACCAAATAACAAAAAGCCCATTCTTAATCCCTAGACCTTGAGAATGTGTCACCTTATATGGCAATAGGTCCTTTACAGATACAATTAAGGTTAAGCACCTGACTGAAAAGAATGCCCTGAATTATCTCAATGGGCCCAATCAAACACATATACCTTTGAAACCTGAGAACCTTTTCTGGAAATGATTTATAGATGAGCAAAAGATGTGTGAATTACCACTCAGAGGTAGGGAAGAGGCCAGGAGAAATCAGAGATCCAGCCACATAAAAGGATTTGACCCAATCATCTGTAACCCATCTTCCTTCCTATTTTAAGAGTTCGCTCACTTTTTGGTGTTTCAGAGCCCTTTCTTTCTGCTGGTTTAGGATACTTTCCTCCCTGGCCTTTTAGCATTCATCTATGAATGCTATACCTCCAAATAATTTTTCCTATTATGTTCTTCCTCTTCTTCTTGTGCATGTAAGCTTATGTCATTTATCGTCAATGTGTCATTCTTTAGAGGTTTAGAGAGGAAGCTTACCTAATGTGCATGCTCAATCTGCCATCTTTAAACAAAATCCTACCATCTTCAGTTTTCTTTCCATTCTGGAGCCCTTAAATATCATTTTCTGCTCACCTGCTCCTTTCTGCCCTGGCAGATCCCAGTGGTGCCTCTTAGTGGAAGAAGGGCAATTTTTATAGCACTTGTATGTTTTTAAGTAAAATGTAATACCAAAAGAAATATCTTTTTGGAAACAAAAGAAAATAATCCCAACTTTCTATTCTCTGAGAAAACCTTGAACCCCCAATGGACATTTAACAAAAACATATTTTTAATTTAAAGGAAACCCTCTACATTTTGCTTTATAAGAGCTCAGAGGGTTTTAGTTTTCAGTAGGAAATTTAAGGTCAGATATCAAAACCCCATATCTGATGACAGTCAAGTGTCACCTTTCCTTAGCTCTCAGTTTTACATACATGCATAAATTTCCCCTGAGTTTTTGAAGAGGAATTAAACTTAAAATTCATGTTTTCAAAGTGCTGGAATGGAATCTTGTCTAAAATGCAGAACTCGGTTTCTTTTTTTTAAACATCTTCTCGCTATGTTTCACATTTTTTATGAGCTTCCAGGACAGGGTGGAGGAAGCCAAGTGCAGAAACAGAGGAGTGGGAGGGACAGAGAAAGAGAAAAAGGGAGCAATGATGATCATTTTCTTAAATATAAACCAAGTCTTCTTAAATTTTTTCCAGATTGAGTCTTGATCTGCTCTATAACTTTTAAAGATCAACACACTTTTTATTCAAGTAAGACATTTGTCTTTATTTTGGCCACAGTCTTGGGTGTTGTGAAGTCACCAATAATCTGCTTCAAGAATTCTTTTAAGAAAAGATACTTGACTTTAAAACAGAAGTGTGTTGAATATAAGCCTTCCATCATAAATTATAAAATTTAATGAAAACAGAATTTGCAGTTACAGTGATCTGAAGATGCTCTTAAGGTCACTCTTCCATTTGGGCCAAGAATCCTTGGAGTAAATGATGGTACCATCCTTGTTACAAAGAACACGCCAGCTTCTGAGGAAAGTCCCTCCAGATAAAACTATTTGCTTACAAAGGATAATCAATAGCATGACAAAAGATATGCAGATAGAATGAAGAGGAAAAACACAAGGAGTGGTTTACAATTTTTGATTATATTTAAAGGATGAATTGTAAACAATATCAGTTTCGTTCTTTAAAGTGTAGCCAAAAGTGTGGAACAATAATTTATCAGTGTGATATGTTATCAGTTCTCCATAGAGAACATTTTTTTTGTTCAGTTTGAGAATAAAACATGAGAAAATAAACGAGTACTACAACCAATGAAAAATTACTGCTGAGCACTTACAAATGCCATTTAGAAGAATGTGAGAGGAGTCAATAAGTGCCCTGCCTTGTATGCTATGTCATAGGACTTTAACCTGCTATTTTTTCATACTTAAAAAAGTACGAGTCTTCTTTCATGCTTTATGTGACATGGTAATAATGAGAAAATGTTCTGACCCATTGATAGCTTGTCCAAAGTACATTGATGAGAGCAGGAACACTTACAGACAGACTGTTATTTAAAGGTACAGTTGTTGTATCACTATTCATTTTAGCTTGGGTTCAATTTAAGTCTAGTTAGACTTAAAGTGAAACTTTGTCTTTCATGTCAAAGGGACATATTAGTCTAAATAACCTCACAAGTAATTTTGAACATCCTTGTATTAATCAGGGTTCTCCAAAAAGGCAGAACCAATTACATGTCCTGTTGCTGTTGTTGCATGTGTGTTGAAAGAAATAGAGAGACAGACAGATGAACAGAGAGAGAGAAAGAAAGAAAGAGGATTTATTATGGAAATTGGCTTGTGCAGTTATGGAGATCAAGCAATCCCATGATAGGTCATCTGTAAACTGGAACCTGTGTGATGCCAAAAGCATGGCTCACTTCAAGTCTAAAATGTTTAGAATGAGGGAAGCCAATGGTGCCATTCATAGTCTGAGGTCAACATTTTGAAAATCTGTGGAAGTGCTGGGAATGCTGTTGTAAATCTTACAGTGCAACACAAGAGGTCCTAGAGTTCTAATATTCAAGACCAGGTGAAGAAGCATATCCCAGCTTCAGGGGAGAGTGAAAAGACAGAATGAAATTCACCTTTCCTCTACTGCTGTGCTCCACCCGGCACCCTAACCTTGTGCTTACCCACACTGGAGCTGGATCTTCCCAGTTAGGTCCTCTGACTCACATGCAAAACTCTGGAAACCCTCACAGAAACACCCAGAAATCATGCTTTACCACTTCTCTAGTGCTTCATCCAGTCAAGTTGATACCTAAAAGTAACTGTCAAAGAGTCCCTGTCATTGCCAAATGTGAATCATGGGTCATAGAATCTCAGAACTGGGCTTGTAAAGCAGATAGGGTAAGCAAACCATGGTGGTGAAAACTTGACATATTGCTTCTTCTTAGAGATCACTAGAGATTGGATCAGACCTGGAATTCTGTTACAAAGGACTTGAAATGTGAGATCAGAAGAAATTCTGGCCCAGTCCAAAGCCATCTCTGATGTGGGAAGAATTCTTGGAAGTTATATAAGTTTTCAGACTGCGGTAGAGACTCAGCCCATTTACCTCAGCAATAGAGCATGGCCCCATGAGAAGCAGGTTAGAAGTAACAAGGAAACAGGGAAAAATATTGAAGTAACTGGAGACAGATCAAAGAGGTTTATGACATAATGTACAAGTGTTTGGAAAGCTGAATGTAATCAAAGACAAAAACAAACATGAATAGTGTTCCTTTATGTATACATATATTTGTTCTGGTTGGATCGAACCTCAAACCGAGGAACAAAACAAGGTAGGGAGGTATGATTTAGTCAAAACAAGGAGGAATTTTAAAACAATTTAGTTCTCTCAAAGCAAGTGACCTACTTTAGGAGAGACTACATATTAGTTTACAGTATCAGTGAATGTGTTGAAGCAGAATCCTGATAATGTCAGAGGAAATAGAATGTTGCAGAAAGATAAACTATGTGACTTCTCAGTGCCTCTCAGTCCATCAAGTCAGTAAATAATCTGGCTTGCTTTGGACTTCTGGGCACACCCTGAATCCAATCATGGGACCATGTTATTCAACGTTTTTCTATTTCAGAAGCCATCATTTTCTCCAACTACTTTGCCAATGAATATTAAGTGCAATGTTCATTTGATTAGTATGTTTATCCTTAAAAAGAATAATCATATCACAATTCACAATTTGACATTTTTGGGGTTTTTTTTTTTTTACAGCTATGTGTTTTTGTAGATGATGGGTACAACCTAATTCTATATTTATCAAATGTTACAGGTATCAGGTTGATTGAATGCAGAATTGGATTGTATGGGTGGCATGGATTTTTTATTTTGTGATTATGCTTCCATTTAAACCTTTCAAGAATCTTTAAAATATCTGGGTGCTCACTTTGGGTTTGAGTCATTGCCTGGACCTTCAGTAGTGCTGAGTCTCACCATCTCCCATCCTTGCATCTCCTCCACCAGCCAACACAAAAGATTCCTGCAAAGATAATAGAAATGAGAATATTTGGGTACTCTAAATAGCCAGTATACATGGATTCCATGTAGACTTTAACCAGGCTTTCACCATGGGAACGAACATGGCACAAGGCCTCCACCGGTAAAAGAATGGTCCTCTTTTGCCATCCTACACTGTTCACAAGGGAACTCTTCAATCCTGTTGATTTACTTCAGTCTCCTTCAGTCTCGTTACCTTTTTGTAGTCACTCTTGCCCTCAGGCAAGTGCTTCCTTTCAGCTTCTCTTCCTTTCGTTTCCTCACTCACACTGTGGTTTTAACTCTAGGTATTTTTGGTGGGGCAGAATCTGCCCTTGTTCTCTGACACTCTTCCTCTGGCTGCTCTAGGCTTCTCATTCACTTGGTCAGCACCTGATCTGAGCCTGCATCCCATTTGGTCAGTCTCTGGTACTGTGCCATGCAAGTGCGTGGATTTCAAGGCTTGCCTTAAGCGTTCTTGAGGATGGACAGCTGTCTCCGTCTGTGTTATCCATTGGTGAGGCTCAGAGATAGAGTTTTGAGATGCCAATTTAATGGTCACGTATGCATGTTAGGAAGTTTTACATCTGATGGCTCTCAGCAGCTTTTTCTTGAGTTTGACTTTCTGAGTTCCATCTTATTCTATCTTATTTTGGAGACCTTCACCACCCCTTGACTGACTACCAAAAGAATATGAGCGAGATCAATGAAATGACTAACTCTGCCATCAACGTAGTCATTTACTTAGGCTAACCTACACAGAGCAGCGCTACTATATGGACCGGACTCACCGGTTATAGGAGCATTTAAATAAGTACCATTTTACTTGAAACTATTTCAGGCAAATGCTTAAGCACCACGTTCTATGAGCAGAATTGATTTTTAAAAAAGTCTTTAGATAGAAAAGAATGCAATGAAAATTAAGGTAAAATAAACCTTTTTAATTTCAACATTAATAATAGTTAAGGGGAAAATTGTATTTTAAAAATGGCACTTAAAACTAAAGATAAGAAAAATAGGAGTATACTTTAGTGCCACGCTCTGGAGAGGATGGATTTGTTTTTGAACGGGATTAGAGAGCTCCCTAACCTCCTGTCTTCTAAATTTCCAATTAAAATATGAGCACAGGGAGCAGGGGAATGTGTTTGTTTACACTTGGCAAAAACCGATTTCCTGTTTCTAAGAAAAAAAGCTTTTCAAAGCTCTTTTGGACTTCAAATAGCTCTTGCAAAACAATATTTTGATGAGCTAAGTGTAAATGAATCAGAAACATATGGATCAGATTTCCATTGAGATACACACGGGTCTAAACATACGCTGAAGAGAATGCCTGGTGAGTTATACTTAGAATTGATAAAAGCAAAAATGTAGTAAATTTTCAAAACTGTAGACATACCTTCTGTCCTGTCCCAAATGCTGGAAGTTTATCCTCTCCTTTTAGGAAATCTTTTATGAAAAGTAGATGATGTGTGCTCTGCAAGGGAAAAGAGTCAGGTTCTAACAAGCAGGTTTCAAAGTGATGTTATCAAAATGAATGTCTTCACCCTCAGGGCAACTACCACAAATAAATTCTCATCTCAATAATTTCCCTTGCCCATGATGTTTTGCATTCTATTTCTCTGCCTTCAGAAAAGAAGTATGCAACGATGGGAAAAACAAAGAATGACATTTGGTATTTGCTAAAACTTGCATGCCCTGGTGTATCTATCTTGGCACCCCATAAAAGTGGCTTCAGAGTAATTAAAATCTGTGTTCTTGGGGCTGGGGATTTAGCTCAGAGGCAAAGCGCCTGCCTGGCAAGCGCAAGGTCATGAGTTCGGTTCCCGGTACCGGAGAAAAACCAAAAAAAACCCAAAAAAACCTGTGGTCTTTAAAGTGAATAGTCTCAGAAATAATGCCATCTTCTGTCCTGAGTAATACCATTTAAAACTGCACTGGGAACTATCTTGATAGAAAGTGTTAATACACTGGATAATTCAGAGCTAGAAATCTTATAGAAAAGATGCTCAAAATAGTGAATTCTACTTATATAACCTAACCCTGAAGCATTGTTGAAACAATAGGAGAGAAAGCTGTTAGCCACTCACCAACACACTTGCATGCAATGCTATTATGAGCTGATCTGTTTCCTCCTAGAATGCTCATTTCATTATCCTAACCTTAGTACAACAGAATATGACTGACTTTGGAAAGAAAACCTTTAAAGAGGTAATTAACTTTAAATAAGGCAATTAAGGTAGGCTCCAACCCAAGATAACTGGTTCTTATATGAAGAAGAGATAAAGACAGATAAACACAGAGGGCAAAACCATGTGAAGAAAACGGGAAAAAATGGCCATTGACAGAACTCAGATGAATCCAATACCAGCAATGCCTTGATCTCAGATTGGCAGACCCGAGAATTGGGAGTAAATAAATGTCTATTGTTTAATTCACTCAGTACTGAAGTACTTTATTATGGCAAGCCTAGCATACTGATAAGTTGTGCAGATATTTGCTCTCTACATTTTACAAATGATTTTGGCTATTAGCTACAGGCTGAAGCCTAGTGTTGCCTTCCACTAAAACTGAAAGTTATCTTCCTAGACCCTCAGCTTCTAAATATAATGGAAGTTATCAGCTTTAAATGCTAGGTGCCTCTAAGTAGCCATACACGTGAGAAAGAGAATATAAGTTAAAGCACAGGTCAGCTCTCCTAGCTGTAACATAATCTGTTCTCAGCATCTCTCTGGCAGAATCTGAATCATATTCCTTTCCCTGACCAGATTCTGTCCTTTGCACATTTTCCTTGGGCCCAGTTTACATTGAATTTCCAGTTTTTATTCTTTTTTTGCCAGCCACAGATTTATTTCCTCAACTGTGATGTTATCCTATATTCTGCTTTCAAGTCATGCCAAGAATGGATTCACATTTACTCATATTTGCCTCTGGTTATACTAATCGAATATATTGGTGGCATTCTTGCTACATGATGGCTTTGCTATACAAGCACTTCTTCTTCCTTTATGAGCTTGGCCATGCCTCCAAAATAAGCCTTGTCATCCTCTCCAAACAGACCTGGATTTCCTCGCAAACAGATGCTTTGTATTGCATGAGGCAATGAAAACAGACCACTGGCTCTGGTATCAGACTCCTTGTTCATCCCTTCCATGATAACTGTATGACAACTTCCTGGTCTGAATACAGGAGTAATAATAGTATCTGCTCCATTGGTCTATCAGGTGACCAAAATAGGATGATATATGGACAGACAGGATTTAGGATTTAAATATTTTGTAAAAGATCAGTAAATGTTAGATCAGTTAAGAACATAAATACATGAATTTGATCATTCCAACAACTCTGTAGGGAAAGAAGTATTCCCATCTTTTTTGAGATGAAAAGACCGAGCAGCCTAGCTGGATGCAGGCCTAAGAGTTTCATGCTCTTTCCAGCATAGTTGCACCTTAGAGGGGGAAGGCAATGAAATGAGCCAAAATAATGACTCAGTGTTATTTAAATGTAACATGGCTTCATCAGGAGTCACTGGGGAGAGCAACTCACTTTGGAGAAGGGATTAACATGATTATAACCAAGATGATGGAGAAGCTTTTAGATCTTTCTTAAGAAGAGAGTTGGACAAAGCCTCCTATATTTAGGACATGTCCCAGAGGCTCAAATCCAATGTTCTGGCCAAGAGATCTAAAAGAACACATTATCCATATTATGCACTGTGTGTATTATGCACTGAATGAGTTGGCCAAGAACCTAGGAGCATGTTGAAGACTCCCATCTTTGTGAGTTGGGTAATTTTATGGCCACAGTGTTCTGGAGAGGTGCATTCATGCACTTTCATGTAGTCTGTGGGAGTCTTGAAACTGAGAAGTACAGTGGGAAATTACATCATGCATTTCTCTGAGAAAACTAGTGGATTTAGGTTCATGCTCCTTGCTCCCTCCTCCTTATATTTGGCTGACCACAGTATCATCTCTTTGGGGAGGAAGAGTGGAAGTAACAAGCCACAAACAGTTTAAGCAGGAGTTGTTGCTTTGTGAATTGCTTCGTACTGTGATTGGAACAATGTCTTTGTGCAGTTTCTTGCATAATTGCCTGTCAACCCTACAAAATTCTTATACGCAATCTCTTTTGGAACCTTATCAAGGATGATAAATACTATGCTATATAAAGGCAAGAGATGAAAGGACTATGTTTTTAAGAGTCAAGTTCTAAAAAACAGCTGATTTTAAACATCTTCCTTTATCTTCATCTTCTCCTCTGACTTTAGTTATTTTCTCAATTTTTCTAAGAAGGGTATTACCACAAACACACATGATAAAAGTATGAACAGTGTTATAGTTCCATTCTTGTCACTGAGACACAGTAGCCACCACCCGCAATTTAAAGGAGAAAAGGTTTATTTTGTGTCATGGTTCGGAGAGGTCTCAGTCCACAGTCTACTGGCTCCAAGACAGGGCAGCTAGGCAGAAAGGCATGGCAGAGGAGAAACACTCCATAGCGTGGCAGCAATCAAGGGACAAGGAAGGAGATAGACACATCTAGTTCCCAGACCCACAGAAGCCCCTAGTGACCCATGTTCTCCACCAGGGCCCACTTCCCAAATCACATTTAGCAGTGAATTCATCAATGGACTAATCCACTGATGAATATCACATCCCCAGAATACAGTCACCTCCCTAAACCCCACGTATCAGCACATGACACTTTGGGGAACATCTAAATAGAAACCATAACATGGGTTCTCAACAGTGTATTATTAAATAAGACTAAAATAATAAGTATGCTCAAGTAAGTATGAGTGAGTCTCTGTGTGGATAACCATGTATGCTGAACTGAAAGGAAAGGGTGCTATGATAGGCAATGTGTCTCTTATAGAAAAAGAAGAAATTAATCTAGTGTATAGTTGT
Organism: Chinchilla lanigera; assembly: GCF_000276665.1. NCBI lineage: Eukaryota > Metazoa > Chordata > Mammalia > Rodentia > Chinchillidae > Chinchilla > Chinchilla lanigera. The sequence continues at coordinate 8,279,744 of NW_004955453.1, read as the reverse complement.
TTTTGTTTTACCAAATGCATGGATTACATAGAGATCAATAGTTTTGTATGAAGATTGCTGGGCCTTGTGCTGTTTGAATGGATTTTCTACCACTATAACCAGCCTTTCAGTCTGAAAAGAATAACTTGCTGAAACTTTGTAAAATGCTTTCAGGATAAAATACCTTATTGCATAAAATTATATTTATTATTTGAGAGAAATAAGGAATGTAGCTTTAAAGCAGCTATGACCTTTAGGTAACATTAAAAAGGTATTGAATGGGGCTGGGGATTTAGCTCAGCGGCCAAAAGCTCCTGCCTGGCAAGCGCAAGGTCGTGAGTTCCGTTCCCGGTACCGGAGAAAAAAACGGAAAAAAAAAAAAAAAAAAAAAGGTATTGAATTATTTCAACGTATCTCAAAAAGGTACTTTGAACACTTAAAATTCCATTCTGATAATTTTTTAAAAACCCAAAACCAAATATAAACAGCAATAAAAAATTGAAACATAATTCTAAAATATATTAACTGCTGTTTTTTAAATTCAATATAAAAATTTTAATACATAGAATCCATATTTCCATTAAAGTGAGGAAAAAGTAAATGTACAACCATAATCAATATTATTGAGCACTGTTTTATAACCAGAGTCACTGTAAGAAGGCAATAAAGACTGAAAGGACATGTAAATACTATGTGAAAAAACCAAACTCTCAGTTTTGCTAAGTTCATGTATGTATCTGTGGTACATTTAATCTAAAATAGACCTACCTATCTATAAAATAAATACAATAAACTGTAAACCTGTTGGAAAAAATAACAGAATTTATCATGGTTATTAAATGCAAAACAAATAAACATATAAATATAAATTAAGTAAAATAAATATGATAAAACACCAAATAAAGTGAGAACTGACAAAAAAATTTGACATGGAAAGACACACTGCATGATTTCATGTAGAATAGACTCACAGAAGTGGAGAATACAGAGGCAGCTGCCAGGGCCAGAGGAGGATCCATGGGGGAGATGCTGGTGAAAGTGTTCAGAGTTTCACTTTTTGCAGAATGAAACAGTTCTGGAGGCACAATGAACAGCACAGTGACTGTAGAAGACAGTGCTGTGCTGTAGGCTGACGTGTTAAGAGAGTGCATCTTATGTGATCTCAACATACACACAAAGAAAATGATGAGAAACTGGTATGATGATTTATCTATCGGTTTGAGTGTGATGACCATTTCACAATGTACACATACACATTCAGAAATCAAGTTGTAGATTTGTACACCATAAATGTATACAAATGTAAATATACATAATGCCTAGGTATCTAATCACTAAAGCTAAACATTTTCTTAAAGAAGAAATTTGAGCACAGAGACATCAAAGACACAGGGAAACCGTCATAGAGAGACTCAAGGAATAGGTGACCTCCTGCAAGCCACGCAGAGAGGCCTCAGGAAAAACTACTGCTGACATTTTGCTCTTGGAGTTTTAACTTCCAGAACTGCAAGGAAAAAAAAATCCTTTTGTTCATTAGGCCAAATAAATACATAAAAGTAAAAATGCTACTGGGATAAATTTATTTTTTAACTTTTAAAAATTTTTATTAGCCCATGTTTGCAGTCCATAATGATTATGATCATTGCAGAGAGCTGGTACATACACATAACACATCTTAAATCTTGTTATGGCTCCTGCCCCTGTCCTTCTGCCTCTCTTTGATGCAATGATAAATGATATTTTAAACCTTTCTTCTGAGGCCTGGAACTCCTCAAAGATCTGAGAAGGTAATTGGTTGTTGCGCTAGACTGAAAAAATTTTAAAATTGTACCCTAATACTGAAGATGTGAGGATACCATGGTTATTTTAGAATTATTCATAAGGATATGCATAATATTAGCACATTGACATATCCAATTTCAATTGTGTCACACATGGATATTTGCAGTTGTGTTACACATTTATCTACTGATAGTGTTTTAGGGTTATCTCTAATTTTTTTCTTAGCAATGCTGTAAGACAGAGAGCTCTTTCCGGATGGTAAGCTTATGAATGAATGTCTTCCTTTTGATATTTCTTGTCTGTGAATTATAACACAGTAAAGCAAAGTATCACTAATTGATCGAGGGAAGAAGACCTGAATATGGGTATTAGATGGAGTCAAACATATAGCAATGCTATCGGAAAGCACTTCAACGTGGGTAAGCATGTAGCAAACAAAACGTTGTAGTGGTAAAAATAAAGTTTGCAGAGTTAGGAAGGGCCTGAGGTCTGTTGGATCATGACAGATAGTGGTGAAAACACACCATCATCTGACTTCAGCTTGTGCTTTCCTTCCTCCCTGCAGATTTCACCAGCTTTGCTGCTTTGCACCCATCTCAGATGCCTTCCACCTTCATGGTTGCACTGCGGTAGCTCTACTCTGGACTCTATTTTATATGAATTGGTAACTGAATGCTGATTACAATAAAAAGAGCATTGCTACACCAAAAGTGACATTTTCATCGATTTGTTGCTATTTATAATTTGGAAAGTTGAGAGAGGAAGTTGAGAATGTGAGTGGGTGAAAAAAATGTGATGGGGCAGAAAACATCAAATCCTGAATTTCATAACAAATGATAAGAGTGAGTACGTTGTTTACTTCACTAAAACATGAGCCAGACTTTAAACTGTGTCTGAGTTACATACGTAAGAGGAAATGTAATCTTTTTGTATTTAAAGTGAGAGTGCAGATTTTGAAGAGATAAGTGTAAGAGGCAAGGCTCATACAACCCAAACTCCTATAGATGTAACACTCTCAAGAGAAAATTCCCAAGAATAACTTAATTCACTATAATTAAACAACACAGAGTGAAGAAATATTCAAACTTGCATGTGCAGTATCTTATGATTTAAGCACAAACATGCAATGCCACAATTACATGAATAGCAACTGTTTGATATAAAATGTTCTAATGTATCTCATAAAAATGAAGCATATATCAAATACATATGCAAAATACAGATTTGTCTTATACATTTACCTATCCTCAGGTACTGTAAAAAAGAGTGAATATGTTTTAGTTTTATTAATTATTATTCCTACAAATAGTACTTTTTACTTTTACACTTTTGTCCCTGTTAGCTGTATAATCTGGCACAATCTCAAATTTATTGCTGGGAAGTGAAATAGCAAAAAATAATAGAGTTATCCCAAAAAATTTAAATTCTATTTGAAGGAGTGATGACTGATTTTACTTAAATGCCGTAGAAAGGCTAGTTACTTTTTATTATATTCCAAAGTTAAACTTCATGAACAACACCCAGTGGATAGAAGAGTTACTAAATGGTCAAAGCAGCATTAGCATTTGTAATGATAAATTGTATCAGAATTTTGAACAAAACTGGAAAATTCTTAATTTTCTTTATTCCAAAATAATTCAGTCCTTGTCCTTGTTTTTACCTCTTTCTCTCTGTGTCTCTGGTCTCTCTCTTTCTGTCTCTGTCTCTGATCTCTCCCTCTGTCTCTGTCTGTCTCTGTCTCTGTCTCTCTGTCTCTCTCTCTCTCATCTACACACACACACACACACACACACACACACACACGCCCACGCCCACGCCCACGCCCACACACATTTTAGGAAGTAAAGCTTTTATGTGCAGTGTGTACAGCGACAGAACAGAGACACATTACCACTATCTTGAAGTTAAGTTCAAGGGAACAAGGAAAAACGAACACTCACTTTACTTGTGTTTGCTAAGTGTTTGTATAATGCTGACAAAAATAATATGTTATGATCTAACTAATACCTAAAAAAGAAAATGGTAACAATAAATAATCATGAGATGCAAACATTATCTCATATCAAAAATAAGTTGTAACTAGTATGATACAGAAACCCCTTACAATTTAGTAAAGCCTAGCAATATACCCTAGACAAATTAGTGTACCTGTTTTCCAGAATACACACTCAAATAGTCACTGTACCATTATTACAAAACTTCTAATAAAAACCAGCCCAAAGGTCTACCATTATTTAAATGGATTAACCAATTGGGCCTACTCATAAAATAAAATTGAATGGATGACATCTAACTCCAGCATATCCCCCCATCCACCACCTTAGGGATCTCTTTTTCTCAGCTTTCTAACTAACAGATAAACTTTTCACAGGTGCTGTGCTTGGGCTGTCTAGGCAGCCCACTGGTCCAAGCTAAAAAATGGAGTAGGAAGTGGTTCAGCAAGACATGAACCACTCCTGGATGGGTCACTCTCTAGCTTGTAGCTTCTCTTTGCAATCTGCCTTGTATTCACTTTTTTCATTCCTTGGGAAGTTACCAGAGGTTTGGTTTTAACCAGCCTGAGAGACTGGGAGTCGAGAATATGCTTAACATGTCTTAATTATTTTGACTTCCCTTTCTCCCCTCCTGTCTCTTTCCTCCCTTCATCTTGCTTTCTTTTTTTTTTTTCCTCCCTCTATCTGCTGGTCTTATTCTGACTAGTAAGTGATTGCCTTAGAGGGACCATGGTCCATCTTGGCTAATACTAGAACTGATCTTCCTCTAAGTGTCTATAGGCTCTATAATGGTACTCCTATTTTTATTTCGTCCTTTTCCTGTCCATTTTATGTTTTTCTCCTTTAACCAATCTTCCTAGGAATGCATTAGCTTATCTCATCTTTTTAAACAACTGGCTTTTGCCTTTGCTGATTTTCTTGATTGTGGGTCAGACTTTAAAAAATGAATCCTATTCTTATTTTTCTCTCTTCTGTTTACAGTCTCTCCCAATTTTTAATAGCTGCCTCAGCTGTACTTTAGATTCGTTGATTTAAGACAGTGCATTTTCAAATACTGGCACTTAGAAACTGTAAATGTCCATGTAAGCACAGCTATACTGTCATTGATCAACTGTGCATCTTACTTTCTTATAGTCCCCAGTTACAGTGATGTTGGCCTTAGTCACATTTGCTCAGGAGGCAGAAACAGGAGGATCTCAAGTTCATGGCCAGCCTGGGCAATTTAACCAGACTATACCATAAAATAAAATTTTAACAAGGGGAGGCATGCTGGAGATGTTGCTCAGTAATAGAACAATTTCCCAACCTGCCCGAGGCTCTGGATCCAACCCTCAGTACCATCAAAAAATAAAAAAAATAAAATTTAAAAGTGAATATTTAAGTTTGGCAATGTTACTTCCTTGTCTTGTGGGAGATTTTTAAGACATGACACTGATCTTGATTATAACGCTAATACTTTTTGTCAGAGAGTAGATTCTATGATTTTAATCTTTTAAAATACATTGCATTTTCTTTGATCTGGCATATCATCCATTTTATTATACATCTTCCATGTGCTCCAAAGAATAATATATCCTTAAATTGTCTAATATTCTTCATTTTAAAACATACATTATTTCCTTTATGTACATATTATTGGTATGTATTTGAGATACTTAATTACATTCTTCTTGTGGAATGGTACATATACACATCCTATCTTAACCATTTTTACTTTCTCTTCCCTTTTCCAGTCTCCCTTTTTCCCTCTTCTCCAGGTTCTTTTCCCATCTGTATTCTTTAAGGATACCTTAGGTTAATTTGGTTGCTTTGTTTGTATATATTTTATGTTGACATTTTGTCTATTTGTTTTATCAATTTCTGAGAGAAACATAAACTCTGTAAGGTTGGTTGTGGATCTTGCTATTCATTTGTCAGTTTTAATTGATACAAATTAAATGATTTTCAAGAAAGCTGACAAAGTACTTAATGGGACAGAGAAAGGTGGCAAAGTATGATATGCTAAGAGTGATGTATTCTGTGGCTGCCTGATGTTAGGCTTAGTGGTAAAATATGCACAAAAAGCAAAGTTGCATTTTGATTATGATGATGATTAAATAATTGTATGTGATTGCCAAAAATTATTGAACCATGTACTTAAAATAGGTGAATTTCATTATGCATAAATGATACCAGCAACAAAATGTTATAGTGGCCACTGATGTGGAGAAAGCTAAACTAATGTGCAAAAATAAGTGTGTTTGTTTGGATTTCGGGAAGTGTTTTACTTTCTCCTTGCTGGTACAAAATATCCAACATGCACAAGTTAAAGGAGGAAAAGTTTATTTTAGGTCATACTTTATGGAAGTTTCAACTCATAGTTGACTGGCTCCAAGGCAGGGAGACATGGCTGAGGAGAAAGAGTTTGTGGCATGCAAGGCAGGAAGCAGCAAGCCTTCTTACTTCTTCCTGTGTTATTCCACCCAGGCTATAATTCTATTGGTTGATGTCACCTACACCTAGAGTGGATTTTCTGTCTTCAGTGAATCCATCATCCACATTCAAAACTGTGCTAAACCAGTTAGTAGACTAATCCACTATCATGTACACATGATCCAGCCACTCCCAAAATGTTCACATATGAGTGCACAAGGCTTAGGAAGGTCATATAGATACAAACCATAACAAGTTTCTGGCAATACTAGTGTCTTGGTTACTTTTTTCTCGCTGCTGGGACAAAATACCTGATGCCCAAAATTAAGGAAGGAAAGGTTTATTTCGCTTGTAGTTCATGGAAGTTTCAGTCTGTACTTGGCAGATTATAAGGCAGAGTGGCACATGGCAAAGAGCTGCAGCTCAGGATGGCAGAACACAGCTAAGCAACAACCACACACCAGGATGGAATGGGGGAGGAATGTCCCAAGCACTCTTTTCCTCTCCCTTACATATGCAAACTATCCACTCCTTGGCGGGTGCAGCTCTCACACCCATATTCAAACTCTAATAGCCTGCCCCTCAAGCCTGGCTGCTTAAGGCTTTGGGGGAACACACAGATTCAAACCATAGCATTCCACCCCTAGACCCCCAAAGCCTCATGCCCATACCTTTATACAAACAGCATTTAGTCCATCTGCAAGAGTTGCCAAAGTCCAAACAGTTTCAGCATTGCTGAAAAGTGCAAGTCCCAAGTCTCCTCCGCGATGTAAGGCAAACTCGCAGCTGTGAGCCCCCGTACAAATGAAAAGTTAAACACTTCCAACATTCAATGGCACAAAATAAGCAGTACCATTCCAAAAGGTACAAACAGGGGGACACAGAGCATTGGGACCAAAGCAAGTCCAAAATCCAGCAGGGCTAACATGTCCTGTAATTCTACATGCAGTATCTGAAGCAACTTGTGGCACATTGTGAGCTCCAAAGGGCTTGCATGAGTCCACCCCTGTCGCATTTCTGGTAGTTACAGCTTCCACGACTTCTCTCTTAGGCCTGCTTTGCTTCCTCCATGCAGTTTTCCTTAGATCATCCATGGTCCTGGCTTTTCTAAACTTCTGAGGTCTCCAGGGTACCTTTTGCTTCACATTCACAGCCTCACACACTGCCCTCTCAGGGGCACACTTCCTGGCCTCCCAGGCCTTCTGAAATCTGGGTGGAAGCCTCTTAAACCTCAGAACTCCTGCATTCTCCATGCACTTAATGCCAGGGCCACATGGATGATGCCAAGGTCTGCTGCAACCTGGAGCAGTAGCCAAGTTTTCCTCTCTCTTGGCCACAGGGGTCGAGTGCCTGGGTCGCTGGGCACTCTGAATCCAATTCTGAGGAGCAGATTTTCTATGCTGCTGCCATTCTGGAACCTGGTGTGGCCGCTGCCACCATTCTGGAACATGGCACTCAGCAGATTTCTCCTCAAGGCAAGGTCTTTCACCTTTGCAGTTTTGAGGCTGCAAAGGGTGGAGACTTGCTACTTTTTGTGATGCCCTTAGGCCATCTTTTCTATTCTCCTGTTCCTTCTCAGCAATAGAGATCACCTCAGCCTTACCTTTTCAGTTCACAGCATTACTGGAGCTTCCTTTTTGGCCAAACTCACAACATTTTAAATCATCCTGCTGGGCTCTTTGTTCTTGATTCTCAATATAAATCTGGCTAAAAGCCCCCAACAATAGCCATGCCACTGCCCCAATGTTCGACTGCCTTGAAATTTCTTTTGCCAGATTAATCAGTCCGCTGCCGCCCTTAATGTCAGCCTTAGGCAAAGTCTCTGGACATGAGCAAAATGTAGACAAACTTTCTGCCAAGCCATAGCACACATCATCTGGAGTCCAACAACCAATGCAGTCTTTCTTCCCAACAGAAACCTCCTGAACCCGGTCTTTACCTGCAAGATTTCTGTCGGCTTTCTGGTCTTCTGAGCTCTGACCAGAATCTCCCAAACAGAACAGCCGAAGTCATTCTAGCGCTTCTCTTTCAGGCGACAACTCCAAACCTTTCCAAACACTCCCCACAAGCCATTTCCAAAGGCTCTTGAACCACATGGTCAGATATAGTCACAGCAACGACCCCCCTCTTTTGGTACCAAATTCTGTCTTGGTTACTTTTTTCTCACTGCTGGGACAAAATATCTGATACCCAAAATTAAGGAAGGAAAGGTTTATTTTGCTTATAGTTCGTGGAAGTTTCAGTCCGTACTTGGCAGATTATAAGGCAGAGTGGCACATGGCAAAGAGCTGCAGCTCAGGATGGCAGAACACAGCTAAGCAACAACCACACACCAGGATGGAATGGGGGAGGAATGTCCCAAGCACTCTTTTCCTCTCCCTTACACACGCAAACTATCCACTCTCGGGCAGGTGCAGCTCTCACACCCATATTCAAACTCTAATAGCCTGCCCCTCAAGCCTAGCTGCCTGAGGCTTTGGGGGAACACACAGATTCAAACCATAACAACTAGTTAACCAGTACTTCTGTAACAACATACTGCAGAGCAGTGACTTAAACTGTAGAAATTCATTGTCTCACAGTTCTGGAGACAAAAACCCAAGGTCAGTGTGTCTGGGGCTTCTTTCCATGTCTTGCATATGTCTGCCTCCTGCTGTGTCTTCACATGGCCTTTCCCCTGTGCACAAACAGCCTGCTGTCTCTTCCTCTTCCTCTTACAGGACCACTGAAAGTGACTTCACAGAACTTTATCTCTTTAAAGACACTCTCCAAATATACTCACCCTGGGGCTTAGCATTCCAATATGAGATTTTTATGCAAACACAAATCATCTGAAACACTAACAGTAAATTGTTAGGAATACATTCAAGAAAACTAAGTTTGTATTTTCTAGTGCTTGAATAACTGATGCATGAGAAAACATTCTATATGTTAATCTGGTAATTGACTTCCAGTGACTGTATGAGTTCTCCAACTACACAGGTCATGTAAAGAGTGACTGCAGCACCACCTACCGTATTTATAAAACATGATAATGGTTACATTTTAGATTTTGTTATGTACAGGAACCCTGGCAATTAGTCTGCACATATTATGTCATCTGAAAACACTAAAAGCATAAACACAAAAATCTAAGTAAGATAAATGAATCAGGTTAATGACTCTTTGAATATAAAACAGGACCTAAATATTGCAATATGAAATTGGTGTGTATTCCACCACTGTGAAATTATATATATTTTTTCTTGTAAATATTTATTCACTATATAATTAGCATTAATGAAAGACAATAATGTCTATCAGATATTTTCACTCTCTTTCTTGATGACTACTAATTATGCAAATAGTACTTTTCCCAAGACATATAACATAATTCTAAGTCTAATGACAGAAAGCTTTTTCTAAAGAGGTATTTTGGGATTATTTAGCAAAACCAGTCAATCGTTGCATAAAACAATCTTAAAATAGGAAACAAAATAAAATTCTAGACAGTATATTTGTTATGATATTACTGATGCTTTGATAATTTTAAGTGATGGGGCTGGGGATTTAGCTCAGTGGTACAGCACCTTCCTGGCAAGTGCAAAGTCCTGAGTTCAATTCCTGGTACAAAAAAAAAAAAAATGATCAAGTACTGAATTTGAAAAATAATAGCAAAGACAAAATGAATGGATACTATGATAAAATAATGAAGGAGATGACATTTTATGCATACACTATTATTTTCCATTTGTGTAATTTTAGCTTCAAAATTTACTACTTTACATATTCAGAGGAATATAGACATTCCTACTTCAACCACCAAGTTTGTTTCTGTGACTAGGTCATTAAATGAATTGGTTGCTGAAAGAGGAATTATATAGGCTGACCCCAGTGCATGGGCCCGTGTGTGTTTTTGGCAAGTCAACCAACCAGAATCACAGGCCCAACACAGCCCATCTGGGCAAGTAGAGTAATCAGCGAGACCAGCAATGTGGAAGTGTCTGAAGTAGCAGTGAGGAGTCAGCAGTCGGACTCCGGAGAACTTCACCAACAGAAGACTAGTCCCAGCCCCCACACCCAGAGGACAAGATCAGCTCCATATCTAGCACAATTCCAATGGCAAACTTGGCTAGAATACACAGTGCATTTCTGGGATCTGACATGGACACTATCACAGAACTGTAAACACCAGCGATACTTTACTACTTGTATTCTTCCTTGTTTGTCTGATTGGCTATCCCTTTCATGCCTGGTAGGAAGTCATCTTGTTTTGTCTTATATTTTGTGGTTATTTTTGGTTTTGGATTTTTTTTCTCTCTTTTCTCTCTTCTCTTTCTCAAGTCTACTTTTTTTGCTTTCAATCTTTTCTTCCTTTCTTTTCCACTTTCCTCCACCTTCTTCCTTCATTGTTCACGGTTTAGGTTTCTTTCCTATCTTTTTCTTTTTCTTCTATTACCTTTTTCCCTCTTTCCTCAGCTACTTTTTGAATTTAAACTTTCGAGTGAGTAAATATTGTCTCTTTCCTTTCTGAGTACTCCTTCACATTCTATTTCATTCTTTCCTTCCCTGTGTCCTCCAGTTTCCCAAACTCGAGTGATCATCCTTTGACCTCCAGCCTTGACTGTACTATATTTGACCTCATTCATCACTTTATTCTGTCCTATACCCATCTTAAACCCCCACCCCACTCCATGGAAAAGGGGAAAATCACTCCACTAAAGGGAAAAACACCACATACAAGTACATGGTATATGTTTGATTTTGTTATACAACTTTAGAGTTTGCTCTAAAGTTGGAGCAACCAAGTCTGTGCTTGGAGGTAGCAGGTTAATGGTTACCATAGCTTGTCAACATTAAGTTGTACTTGCAACTACTGTTACTACTAAATGTACTACCTTAACCAGGATGTCATACATGTTATTATCCATTTTTCTTCCCTGTATGATAACACTGTGAATGTATGGAGTTATAATCACCACCACAACACAGTATCAAAGGATTGGGTGTTGAGCTAAATAGTAACTTTGCATCCTTTACAAATTGGGAAGGTAAGTTCTTGAGATAGCTATAAATAACCACCTACATCTAGAGGATATCCCTGAAGAACAGATAACTCCTAGGAAAGCCTCAATACTAGTGATAATGCTATCAAAAGAAGTCAGCAAGTGTCCACTAAGAAAACAAAATAAAATAATATAAAAAATGAAAAGAAACAGAATCAAAATGCAACCCCAGGACCCCAGCCCACCCAGGATAAGCCCAGTACACAGTAAGATAGGCAAAATTGGAAGTCAAACACTGGAACATTCTGAAATGATAGGAATAGAGTTTAAAAAAACAAGTTGAAATAACTATAGAGAAAATAATCTGTCAGGTACAAAAAAATGATGTTAAAATTAAAGATATTAGAGAAGATATAGATAAAAGAATAGAGAAGCTTAGAAAATTGTGGAAACAAAAAACTGTCCAACATAGGAAAGAAATGGAATCCATGCAACAAATCCAAAAAGAAACCCAAGAGATTAAAATATCCATTTAAAGTATATGCAACAGGGGGCTGGGGATTTAGCTCAGCAGCAAAGTGCCTGCCTGGCAAGCGCAAGGTCGTGAGTTCGGTTCCCGGTACCGGAGAAAAACCAAAAAAAAAAAGGATATGCAACAGATTGAGTGAAGGAGAGGATAGGATATCAAATCTTTTCTTTTTTTTTTTTGGTTTTTCTTTTTTTTTTTTTTTTTTTTTTTTTTCTCCAGTACGGGGAACCGAACTCACGACCTTGTGCTTGCCAGGCAGGCGCTTTTGCCGCTGAGCTAAGTCCCCAGCCTTTTTTTGGTTTTTCTCCGGTACCGGGAATCAAACTCACGACCTTGCGCTTACCAGGCAGGCCCTTTTGCCGCTGAGCTAAATCCCCAGACCCTAGGATATCAAATCTTGAAGACAGCATTGAGGCTAGTGGTTATTAGAGAAAGATATCTTAAAAATAGCAAGAGACCATGAAAAATCAATGCAGTGGCTACAAGATGACACAAAGAAGAAGAACATAAGATTGATTGGGATCAATGTGAAAGCTGAAGACAGTACAAATGCCCTAAAAGAAACTACACATAAATAATGGCAGAAAAAACTTCATAAACATGTGAAAATTAAATAACACCCTCCTAAATAACGAATGGGTCACAGATGAAATTAAAGAAGAAATTAAACAATATCTACAACTAAATGAAAAAGCAGATGCAACATACTGGAACTTATGAGAAGCAAAGAAAGCAGTCCTAAGACAGAAATTTATAGTGGTGAATTCTCACATCAGGAAAACAGAATGAGTAGACCTGAATAACCTGATGTTGCACCTCAAGCTTCTGGAAAAAGAAGAGCAAAAGAAGCCCACTGGCCATATAAGGGAGGAAATTATACAGATCAGAGCCAAAATTAATTCAACTGAGACTAAGAAAACAATACAATGAATTAATGAATCAAACAACTGATTCTTTGAAAGAATAAATAAAATTGATAAATCCTTAGAAGGAAAGAAAAGACTCAAATTCATGCACTGAAGAATGAAAAGAGTGAAATCACTACAGATCCTGTGGAAATTCAGAAGACCATCAATACCTACTTCAAAAATATTTACTCTCATAGAATGGAAATTACAGAAAAAATGGTCGGATTCATAGATATGTGTGAATTACCAAAGCTGAATCAAGAAGGTATAAAAATTCTCAGCCCACCATCAGTTAATGAAATTGAAACTATAACTGGGGCTGGGGATTTAGCTCAGCGGCAAAAGCGCCTGCCTGGCAAGTGCAAGGTCGTGAGTTCGGTTCCCGGTACCGGAGAAAAACCAAAAAAAAAAAAAAAAAAAGAAACTATAACTTAAAACTTACCAACAAAGAAAAGCCCAGGACATGATGGATTCACTGTGGAATTTTTCAAGAAATTTAGAGAAGATATAATGCCAATTCTCTTCAATGGAAGTAAAAGGGAAGCAATACTCCCTAATTCATTCTTGGAGGCAAGTATTACCCTGATACCAAAGCAAGAGAAAGACACAACCATAATAGAGAATTACAGGCCAATCTCCCTGATGAACATAGATACAAAAATACTCAATAAGATACTAGCAAGTAGAATGCAGATAATAATCAAGATTATACACCCTGACCAAGTGGGATTCATCCCAGGAATGCAGAGATGGTTCAGTGTACGCAAATCAATAAATGTAATACACCATATCAACAGAGCCAAAGACAAAAATCACATGATCATCTCAATAGATGTCAAAAAATCTTTTGACAAATTCCAACACTTATTTATGATAAAAATCTGCAAAAAATCAGAATAGATAATCTTTAACTCAACCTGTTAAAGTCCATCTATGGCAAACCAACAGGCAACATCATATTAAATGGACAGAAACTTAAAGCTTTCACTGTAAAATGAAGAACAACACAAGAATGTACACTATCACCACTCCTATTCATTATAGTTCTGGAAACTTTAGCCAGATCAATTAGACAAGACAGAAAATTAGAAGGAATTAGGGAAGAAAGAAGTGAAATTACCATTATTTGCAGATGACATGATACTATACATAAAAGACCCCAAAAACTCCACCAAAAGGTTTCTAGATTTAATAACCAAAATTAGTAGCATGGCTGGATATGAGGTTAACACTTGAAAATCAATAGCACTCCTGTACACAAACAACAAACTCATTGAGAGAGAAATTAGGGAAACCACACCCTTCACAATAGTATGCAAAAAAAATGAAATACTTAGGAATCATTCTAACACAGGATGTAAAAGATCTATACACTGAAAATTACAGTATGCTGGAAAAGGAGATCAAAGAGGATATCAGAAAATGGAAACATATCCCCTGCTCATGGATAGGAAGAACCAACAAAATGAAAATGGCTATACACCCAAAATTATTTTACAGATTTAATGCAGCCTCTATCAAAATACCATTAACATACATAATGGAACTAGAGAAAACATTCCTAAAATTCATTTGGAACCAGAAGAGAGTCAGAATAGCAAAAGCAATTCTGGTCAATAAAGGCAAAGCAAGAAGCATCACAATCCCTGACTTGAATTTTTTTTAACTAAAAGAGCTGAAAATTTTATTTTCATATTTCATGATGCAAACAAAACTGTACTTTCTACACTTTTATCACACTTCTCCCTTCAAAACTATTCTCTCTTTGATAGGAAGGGCGAGCAAGTCCTCCTTGTCATTCATGCTGTTAAAAAACACCCAGAGTTGAAGCACCATGATCCCCTTGTGAAGCAGAGCAAATAATATAAAACTGATACAAAGAGGCACCCCTCTAGCTTTATCAGTCTGGTTGAGTCATTTCTGGCCCAGTGAACACCATCATGGGCCAAGCTGGAGGTCTCATCATTGGAGGCCTAGGCATCATTGGCATGTGGCCTCCAATGGACAGCCTCATTCCAGGAGCAGGCCCCGCTGGCATCATCCCAGGAGGATTGGGGCTCCTCATTGGCATCATGGGAGGGCCTTCCATATGGGGTGCTGGCATCATACCAGGGTGAGGAGAACTCAGGAGACTGTGTGAAGGTGGGATCATGGATCCTGCTGGAGGAGGAATGGAGAATGGAGTAAGAGGTATCTCTCCTTGTTGAAATGCAGTTTTGTCATTCAGGCTCTGAGCTTGTTCTTCCATCCATTCCTGATAATAGTCTTTTACATTCTCTTTATGTTTCCTCCCACTGCAGTGTGTCTTTCTCACAGACGGAGAGTCATGGGTGAGGTATGTATCACAGTAGTCACAATAAAACCTGGGTGTGTTTTTCTGTGGCCCATTGGTGGCTCCCTCCCCCTGACTTGAATTTATCCTACAAGGGTACTGTGATAAAATCAGCATGGTAATGGCTAAAAACACAGACCTGAGGATCAGTGGATGAGATTAGATGATGGAGACACAACTACAAACACACTCAACCACCTTATATTTAACAAAGGGTCCAAATATGTTCACTGGAAGAAATATAGCCTTTTCTAAAATGATGGTGGAAAACTAGCTGTCTATGTGCCAAAGACTAAAACTAGACCCATGTCTATCACCATACACTAAACTAAAGTCAAAATGGGTCAAAAATCTAAATATTAAAACAGAAACACTAAATCCACTAGAAGAAAAAATAGGTAGAAATCTTGAAGACATAAGTAAAGGCAGACACTTCATCAACAAAACCCAAACTGTACAGAAAATACTCCAAAGAATCAAAAATTGGGATCTCCTCTTATTAAAAAACTTTTGCATGTCAAAAGAAATCACCAACAGAGTGAAAAGACAACCCACAGAGCAGGAAAAAACTTTAGCCAACAGTCCCTCAGACAAAGGACTTATACCTAAAACTTTTTAAAAATTGAGAAAAAATGGACCTCCCCCCAAATTTAAAGACCCAATCTAAAAATGAGCATCTGAGATGAATTTGCATTTCTTAATGAAGAAATACAAATGACAAATAAATATATGAAAAAATGTTCAACATCATCTGTCATTCAAGAGATGCAAACTAAAGCACTGAGATTTCATCTCACTCCAAAAAGAATGGCTATCATCAAGAAATCAACCAATAACAAGTGCTGGAAGGGCCGTGGACAAAAAGGAGCTCTTCTCCACTCTTGGTAGAAATCAGTGTGGAAATTCCTCAGAAAAGTAGGATTAGAGGTCTCATTCAACCCAGCTATTCCCTTGCTGAGTACTTTCCCAGTAGAATTAAAAACATCACACCATGGTGATATACGTGCACCCATGTTTATAAGAGCACAATTTGTAATAACTAAATCTTGGAAACAACTCAAATGCCCATCAACCAAGGAATGGGTAGAAAAAGATGTAGTATTCTTATTCAGTGGAGTACCACTATGCCATAAGGAAGGATAAACTTGAGACTTTTATAGGTAAATGGATGCAACTAATGACAATACTCTTAAGAAAAATAAATCAGTCTCACACATATAAACATTGTATTGTCTCCCTAGTGTATGAAGTTGAAAGAGTAAATAAGATCCAAAATGTCCAATAGATATTGTGAAATGGGAAGAAACTGTTCAAAAGGAAAGAGAAACTGGGATGGAGGAAGGAGAAAAGAAGGAAGAGAAAAAGGAAATATATATATATATGTGTGTGTGTGTGTGTGTGTGTGTGTGTGTGTATAGGTAAGATTGCTACAGTAATTTCTACTAATTTATTGAAAAGAAAGTTTTATATTTGTATTATTTGATTAAGTTTTCATAACTATATCTTGTAATCTGAAGCAACTAGTTGAAGATAACAATAAGCAATGTAGTAACCATTGTTATTCTACTATCTTGTTATGAAATTTTGCATCTTTTTTATTGTCTTTTCTTTTTCAAATAAAAAAGAGGAATTGTATAAAGTATCTACAGTATAATATTTGGAACAAAGAAATGGTCAAAAGAATGTCTAGCTTTGCATTTATTTGCATGACTCTTACATGCAGTACTATAACATATAACAGAATATAAAGCTACAGTACTGTACAGTACAATTAGCAATAATTAAAGTACTGTACCACAGAAGAAGCCACCATAAGGCCACAATGTGATTCACATTCCCGTGCTTTAAGTCCAGTGCAGGTTGTACATCCAACTGTCGAGTCATAAATCCAAACAGTGTAGCTCATTGGTAAATCTAAAAAGTCATTAAACACCTAGGTCATTCAATAAGAAATACCTACATTTGAATAATATCAATCAATACCTTGCAATGCCCCACTTAAAAGTAGGTTTTGATCTAAATGCATAGATTAAATAATAACCAACTGGCAAGTTATTTTAGCAAAAATAACCATGGTTTTATATTGTATGGATTAAACACAAATGATTAAATTAACTTTCCAATTCAACTTCTCGTCATCAGAAACACATTTAACATATGTCTTTATTTCTGTTATTAGTTACTATTGACCCAAATGTAAATGTCAATTTAGCCACATAACATTTCTCATTTATGACATCACTTATCTATCAGGAGAGTTGATGTATACACGTTTCACTGAACTCCAAGAAGGTTTAGGATTTGATTACTTTTGTCTTCCTTCATCTGCTTTGTCTTGCAACTGCAGTAAATTCTTCCAAAAGAGCCTGGAAAAGAAGTAAAGAAAAATAAGAGAGTGAGAGTGGTTATCTATTTTTCATAGTAGCTGCATCAATTCAGATTCTCAGCAATTAAAACTGGAATTATGGTATGATCCAGAATGTGTATATACTCAAAGCAAATGAAATCAGCATATTAAAGAGCTCTCTGCACTCCCAGGGCAATTGTTCACAAAAGCCAAAATATGGAAGCATCCTTAGTGTTCTTGATGGGTGAATGGATAAAAAAAATGTGATATATGCACACAAGGGGGTATTTTAGGCCAAAAAAGAAGAATCCTGCATTTGTAACATGGATAAACTTGGAGGACACTATGTGAAATGGAATAAGCCATAAATAGAAGAACAAATACTACTTTGTGAAAATCACATATAGGATAAATCACATATAAATCTAACATTTTCAAAGTCATGAAAGCTAGGACTAGAATTGTGCTGTGAGAGACTTGGTAGAGGATAAAATGAAGAAATGCTGATCAAAGGGCATGTAATTTCACTTATTCAAGATGGATAAATTCTTCAGATCTACTGTACAGTACAGTGTCCATAGTTAGCAATGCTGTATAGCAAAGTCGAATTTTGTTAAGAAGGTAAATCTTACACTAAGTGTTCTCATCACAAGAAAGGAAGAAAGGGAGGAAGAGGAAGGAAGGAAAGAAGGTAACGAGGAAACTGAAAGAAATGGGGTTTTATTAAACAAACTGTTTGTACTATGTCCATAAATATCTGTTTATCTGCACATTCAACAACATAAAAAACTATAGAGTTTTTTGTGTGTCAAATTTCAGTAACTTGCTTGAAGAAGCAGGAGCTAAATTTCCAATTTTCAATGACTCACTAACTGAGCAGCTTGAACATTAAGATAATATGTTGAAATTTTAATTTCCTTTATTCCCAAGTATGCCTGTGGTTTGTTATAGTGTTCACAAAGTGCGATGCTTTTAGGGTGTATGACAAGCTAGGCTGAAAGCAAATAACTCATTGGTTGAAAAATAAGATTAGTGCAATCTAGTAAATTGCTTGATTTCTTTTTCTACTGGCATAACTACCTTTTCTTCATACCCCATTTGACACATACAGAAAGCATATTATTTACTGAGTCTCAATATCTGTCATCTCTGATTATATGAAATTTAGTGTGTTTACTGCCAGCTCCACAAACATTTTCCTGATCTTTGCATTCTTATAATTTGAAGTCCAATTATAGACAGATTTCCAAAAAGGAAATGTCTAGGATTCATATAGTTATATTCAAAAATATAACAAGTTACAATGAAACAATGTTATTTTTTGGTGTATTATATATATGCACTCTAGCTATCCTTAGCATAAGGAGAATTTTTTGGCCTGTTACATTTAATAATGTTTTATTCTTTCAGAATATATGACAGCAATAATGTTGAGAGTTTAAAATGAATCAGAGTTCATGTTAGTGTGACCTCATTTGTGTGGGGATGAGAAGGTATGGCCTTCTATTATACCTATGATATGAATTAGCTTTAAAATGTGAAAAGCCAATTGGTTAAAAATTTGTTATTATCTTCTATGCTTTGGTGGGTACTTGAAATATTTCACTGAATAATCCTGTTTGGATAAATTTGTAATAAAGTCATAAAATTAGTCTAGAATTGATTTATGGCACCACCTACTATGTAGAGAGAACATAGTCCTTGACCAAAGCATGTAAGTATGTGACAGAAAGTAATCTTTACAGCTTTCCAGGTGGACATTCTTGCTAAATAATTCACACACTTTTATTCTCAGTCAACTGTTTGTCGTATTCTGCTTTGGTTTACTCCTCAAAGATTATCCTACTATTTCAGATGCTTGGTAGACAGAGAGATTTGCCTCCCCAGCCTCCTTCAGGGAAGGACATTGTCTCTGACCACATACAGCTCCCAGTAAGCACCTTCTTAGCGTCCTTTGAAACCACAGATATCAGACATCACCTGGTTGAAGTCAAACCCTTTCCACAAATCCTGTATCCACATTTGGACCTCTGGGAGATGCCAAATATCTCTTTGAACAGGTCCTTGGCTTCCCTCACCTCTGAGCAATGCTTTGCCAGCCTTGCCTCAGAATTCCTCTTCTGTCTTTGCCCAGTCTTCCTGTGGTCTCCTCCTTCCCCCAGGTGCTGACTGCTGATAAATATTTTTCACATCAAACTCTGCTCACCTTCTGCTTCTAACAATAGTAATCTGGGGCCACAAAAAAACATCAGAAGTAAAACTCGGCCAAAGTGGTGGTTTATTTTTCATCTTTGGTTTTCTGTGCCTAGTGTTGTGAGGATGTAGATTGTGAATTAAAGTCTATATCATTCTTGCAGATATTTCTTTCTTCAAAGCTACACAACTGAATATAACCACTCTTGGCTTCTTTGGACTAAGGTAGAACCCTGAAATTGACACCTCAGACCTCACGGCTGTTATTGTAACCTCTTCTCCAGTGAATCAGAATAATCACAATTGGGTACATCCTCTGTGGCAGTCAAGTTGGCTTTACTGGTTCACAGGGTATTATGTTCTTTGAAATGTTTGCAAGAAGATCAAAGGGAGCTCAGATCTTCTAGTTAAACCATAGATTATGAGTTGGCACAAGACAAATATCTGATGCATGGTTAGTCATTTGGTGAGTCAGTGTTCTAATCAGGGGCAGAGCTAATCAGTTAGGGCTCCTTGCTCACCATGCCAGACCTTCAAGTACTCTTTCCAAAGGGAATACATACATATATGAATTCTTTTGGTGTATTTGGTTTTGCTTATGCATCACATTTCTATTCCCACCACCACAACCCAAAAGATAATTACTGTAATAAAAAAATAAAGTTATAAACTTCTGGCAAGCACAAATTTAGAACAAATCATCAAAGAGAAGTCTTCTTTGGGCACTTTTTGAGGTGGAACAGGACTTCCATGCCTGGGGAAGGAGAGGAACAGGAGATGAAATAGTTCATGTCAGATCACAATCAAATGCGGCAAAGCATGGACTGCAATCCAGATATAAGGGCTAATTTTTAAGAATATCATGTTTCATCCCATTTATATTTCCTTGGATGACAAGTATGGATACCAGCAAAAACACATATTTCAAAGTGTAATTGTCCACCAATAATTACTGAACACCTACTCCGTGCCTGATACAGCTTTAGTCATGAGTAAATCAAAGATATCAGTGAATCAGACAGATATGCCTTTGGTGTCAAAAGGCCTACTTTCTGACAAAGATTGATTTTTTTTCTACTATTGGTCACTTATAGTGGTCTGTCAATGGCAAAATAATTACTTAATTATGCAACTTAATTAAAATGATAGCCTTGACTGCTCTTGCTGTAAATTAATCTAGAACAACATTTCTAGCTTGGCACTGGCTTTAGTCAAACTAGTGTAAGAGCTTGCTACGGGATGCATTGTTAGCAATGACCACAGCATGCCTGAATAACTTTTTTGGTAATTGTACCTTAAAACATATCCAAAGTCAAAACAAGAATGTTTATTAAATGAGATTCTAAGTTGCAAGAATGGCCAAGGACTGAGCTATGTTTTCCTAAAGTGCCATAATATTTACATAATAATATTTTAAATTAATTGCTTGAAGCATTTTTCTTTTCATTGCAAAGCTAGGAGGTAAGCATTAGGAACAAACTTCACTGAAATTCCCAATTTATAAGGAATTACAGCCATTAGTGGAACTCAGAGAAGATTCAAGTAATCATTGCCTTCACAGAGCAGGGGCTATAAGAGACTCAAAAACTCTTTTTGTGGGGGGATATTTCCAGTGTACTTTTATGGCACCCATGCATCTACTTCATATCACTTCTTACAATTAGAATACTCAGAAAAAAAAGAATCCTACTTAACTACTTCTGGAGAAACATCAGAATGGTTAGAAATATGGGCTGTGAGGCCAGGTTAATAGAGCTCATTCTTGCCTCCCCTCTCACTAGAAATGTAGCTTCACACACATTACTGAACTCCTTTGTGCTAATTGCTCATATGTAAAGTAACATTTTACTCACAAACTTATTATGGGGCTTAGATGAATTTATGTAGAATGGTGCTTGGCATATAATGTTCTATAACTATGTATAAAATGAATAAAAATTTAAAATACGTATCCCTTTTCTACTAGTCATAGGAAAAGGAAAGGTACCTGCTTTAATTCTTGATAATGATCTAATATCCGGCAACTACAGTGACAGTGATAATAATCTAATACCCTGCATACTGAGTACATTGAGTTTTTCAATAAAGGGTTGTTTAATGAATGACTCGATGTAATGTTCAAGGCCATCATTGTCAAAAATCCACTCATAAGTCTTAGTTCTCTAGGCGCATTCGTAGAATAATTAGGCCAGTGCTACTGCTGGTTTGGAAGTCACTCTTTGTGCTGGATAAATGCGATTTTATTTGCTATAACAGCAGCCCTAAAAGTGTGTGCAAAACTAGGACCAAATCCAGGTGCTTCTGATGCTATACCCTAGCTGCTTCCACGCTATACAATTACATATCAAAAGAGGGTCTTTGGTGACACCAGGTAGAGAAGACTGAAATCCACAAGGAGGAACTTGCAGGGGTCTATGAAGAACATTTCAGAATATGCAGCATAAAGATTTATCCTTCAAAAAATACATCGCCTCGTTTTCCCTCTAAGCAAATGCCAAATCCAATGACTTTCCAGTATTCCATATTATTGCTGACATCTTTTACTGAGGTCTATTTATTACATAACTAAAACTTCACTGTGAGATCATTGTAGTTGAGTCTATAAAATATACTTAGGCAAACTATCCATATATTAAAAGTTCAGGATTAACAAGAAATGCATATGTCATATTTTCCTAGTGATGAATTAAAAGAGGACTCATTTCATTTGGTACAGCTCTGACGCAATAAATTCAAGCCAAATGTTAGTGTGTCCTTTGTCACAAACATAGTATATAAACCATAATGCATACACCATGCAGTCAGGACTATGAATTTGGAAAAGGCAGGAGAATGAATAGAAAAACCTAATGAACCCTTAGAAATAATGCAAAGCTACTCAAGAAGTTCCATGACAGGACTAGGGCCTCATGGTGCCTGCACGAGTGGAGCAGTGACACGTTAGGAGGGATGAGAGTCACTTACATAAGCAAGTTTTATCTGTTCTTCCTGAATTTACCCTCGTGTATACTTAGCCTTCTGACTGAACTATGGCAGGGAAGATTAAACTGATGGTTTGGGCCAGGGATAAAGCTCAACAGCACAGCACCTGCCTGGCAAGCGCGAGGTTGTGCGTTTGATTTCTGACAACAAAAATATGAAGTAAAATAATAAATTTTTAAAAATAAACTGAGGGCTCAACTCAGTGATGCAGCATTGTCATGAGGAATGGTTCTTGAAAAGCCCAAGACAGATCTTCTTATTTCTGAGTGAAACCCACTGCATACAGACACAAAAAGAGTTTTAAAATATCATTCTGCTGGCTTATGCCCACTGCGTGAGCCACTGTACCACCACTATATAGTTTTAATCTACTCATTATTTTAAACAAATATTCCAAATTTAGTCCATATTACAATTTTGAACGCATTTTTCTATGCCTAAAAGTTGTTCTGAATTCCTTTCAGGTCATAAGCCCTTCTCTAAAACAATGTAGAGATATTACCAGGGGCCAAACCACATACCTCTTGCTTCTTTGTTGGCTTATTTATGATGGGCCGACTTTTGGGCTTGTTTGTGACTCACTTGGCTGTGTCCGTTCAGCCTCCACCTTAAAGCTGTTAGTTTACAGATCACCAAGTGGCATCAAAACATCCTTCATGCTATTCCTGTACTAAGCTCCACTTTTCATAGTCATTGGCTGCAGGAAAGCAAATTTAAAATTTGGTTATAGCGATTAAGTAGGGATTTTTATGGCCCTCATAAATTCACCTTACTTTCTCCTAATACTCATAGATCTTTGAAAAATTATTATGCTTGTATCAAGAAAAAGGAGGTGATTCAGCAGATGCTTCCATACTGGGCTTGGTTGAAAGAATGAGATTTTAGTCTCCCCTATCTCATTAATGATCTCTGCAAATGAATGGGAGGCTGTGAAATTGACTGAGTCTCATTCTCTTCAGCCATTAAAAAATGGAGAGATTGAATTTGAATACACTAAAGGACAAAACCAAGTTCTGCCTTTTATAAAAACTAAGCAAACTGATGAAATGTGTGGCTAGAGATGATAAATAGAAGGCTCCATTTGTGAATGACCTAGAACCTCCAGTGAAAACAAAGCAGATGAACAGAACTAGGAGGCAAAGGCGAGTGGAATGGGAAGCTGTCGTTTCAATATTCTAGTGAGGAAAAGACCAGGAGCTGACTGTTAAGGAGTTTCTTATTCCCCACAGCATCCTGTCAGGGTGTTAGAGCTCTTTCCTACAATAGCCCTAGGAGGGAGATAGTGGCCCAGTTTACACAGAAGACTTCCTGAACATGTCAGAAATATATTACTGGAAAAGACAGATTTAAACCAGGGTCTACCAGCTCTAAAAGTAAAAAGGGATGCTTGGAAGTGAGAGATTATATTCCAAAGCAAACAAATAAGCAAAAGGCAAAAAGAATGACAGACCCTAAGTCATAATTTCAATAAAAGCAGCAGAACCCTCTTTCACATTAAGAGGAGGGCATATTTGAAGGCTTTTGGAAACTCATCTGAACAAACAAAAGAATGTGTGAGCTTTCTCAGACTGAAGAGTGTGGCCGGGGTGGAATGTTGTGGCAATATAAATTATAGAGAAGATGCCTGCCTTTTCATCTCATGCCCTCACCCGCAGATGTCTGTGGGATGAAAGTAGAAGTCACTGCCAGCCATCCCATTCCTGCAGATCTGACACCCTGTAATCGTTCACTAAATTCATAACCTCCCTTTCCATCCATGAAACCTCCTCTTAGGAGCATTTTATGGTACACATTATGCTTCAAAAAAATTAAGACACATTGCAATTAATTTCACTTTGAGAATTTCACAACACCCTTTGAGATCACAATAACCCTGGGGAGGTTGTGCAACTGGCACTGCGGATCTCTTGCCTAAGTTAGAACTTTGTGAAAGAAAGCGGGGGAAAGTGGGGGAACTGATCTTGCTTAAAACAACGGAGTGGGTGTTATGCAAGCTGCACAGAAATAAGTGTATACATAACTAGCAAACCTGATGGACATGTACCCATTGAAGTTACAATTTTTAATGTTCCTAAACGTGATTTTGCTTGTCCTAACTAGAAGATTGTTCTCTTTTTCTCTAGGACATGGCTTTTCATACCAACCTGACTCATCACTGTTAATTTCAAATAAATAAGCAAATACATGGCTGGGCAAATGGGATGAGAAGGGGAAATTGGTGTTTGACTAGCCAACCCAGGCCTGTTTTAATTAAAAAGCATGTCTCACACATCATCAATAAGTTTTCAAGTGACCTGTCATGGCCAGTTCTAATCACAAGCGTGTCATTCACCCATTCATAATGAATTGGCAGATTATGTTAATATAAGAAAGAGAAGCTATCAATTTTATATGTGTCAGACAAGCTTTGTCACAGATTTCACAATTTATGATATGAGGATGGAAAAGAAAGGCAGTTAAGGACACAGATTCAGAAACAGAATAAAGTGTAACAGAAGCACAATCCATTAGGTTAGCTGACGGATAGGTGAAGAAAAACATTGCAAAATATTATGCTTTCTTAATGGCCATTCACAGAATCATTGTCACTTTATATCTACCTTAAACCTACACTAGAAAAGTCTGTGCAGATAGCAGCTGCATGTCAATTATTAAGATTGAGTAATTGACATTTTCTTATAACTATTTGACTGAAGGAGTCATAAAATTTCAGTTGATTGGGAGTCAAAATTCTTTTGATCAAAAGATAAAGATAATCACATAAAGTAGAGTGCTATTAATTGTACCAATAAAACTAAAAATTACAATACGGTATACAACATTTCATTACTTAATGCTCTTCTATGAAAAACTTGGCTAGTTCACATTCTCAGAGAGAAATGAGGGATTTCTATGGCAATGTAAATTTTGGGGGATCATAGAAGAAACTAGGGTAGATTTGTGATCAGACAAGATTATGGCTAAATGCATAGTGCAGTACACAGTACCTCATAAATACTGTCAAAATTAGTTGCTTGTTTTTAGTCAGAAGATTAAATTTATTCTGAAGTTCACTTTTGATATTTTAATGTTTTATGAAATCTTTTATCATATGGAAAACCTTTTTAATAAAATTTTAAGTATAAAGCATGTTTACTGCTACATTATTTATTAAGTACAAACAAAAATCATTTTGTTTATAGGTATTGCTGATAATTCTTAAAAAATGTAGAGCAGTTAAACCAAAGCAAAACAAATATTTTAAATCTTCTACTTGAATTCAAAGATCTTTATCTTATGTGTAGCATAGTATATGTACATACATACACCCAAATGCACACACACACAAATCCCAAAGACAAGTCAATACTTACCCAAAATATAACAGATTATCAATAAACTCTAGAATTTTCTGAAAACATTTATTATGCTATTTATCATATCTGATAAATTCTTGATTTATGACACTAATATCACTTCATATAGAATCACCCTATAGTTGGTCTTTGCTCCAACATGGTGAAAAGATAAATGTATTTCTTATGAATGGCTTCACTCAGTAATTTCAAGAATATTAAATGTTATTTATTCCAAGATGTTATATATAGTTCAGCTAAAGGTGAACCAATATCATTTTATATACTATAAAATGACTCCATAATTAAGATTCTCTTAAAAGTATAATCTCTAGATAATTTTTAAAGCAAGTTAATACTTTTTAAAGAAATAATTTTATTATTTAAATCATTCTAAAGTAGGACCACTTGAAAATATTCCAACTTTCTTAGGAAATTTTTGCTGAACATTTGTGAAACTTGGATTTTACACCAGTTTTGCAAGCATAGTGTCTACTCATGTTTCAATATATTTTTTCTTACTGTGGTTTTAATTTTCCTATAACCCTTGATAAAAACTAGGTACAGATTTGAATATTTGCTTTGCGTATGCAAACATATGATTTACCTGATGCAGAAGGATGAAAATCTATTCCATTAATGGATAAGTATTGCTCCATCAAACTGATTTTCTCAGCTTATTTTCTCATAAGCAAAACAATAGTTAAAATACAAATTAACAGTCTGCAACAGTTACCAAGTAGATTCCCCCAATCAATAGCCTGTTTATTCCACCCACCATTTTCCTAGTAGACACATTTGCCGTCCTGGATCAGAGAACGTTCTGCTGAAAGAAAAAGCACGTTCCTGTTTAGAGCTGGTCCATGAACATGCATCCTGCCAGCACGGCATCCTTTCCTGTTGCCTCACATTTTAACACTTTAAACAAACACCACCAGATGCATCTAGAGCCTAAGGTGGCATTTGCTGTCCCATCTTCCGGTCTGAAATATGATCCTTAAAAAAATACGTGGCATTAACATAATGTTATAGTGCAAAGCACAAAGAAAACTAAAAGACTGAAAGCAAAGGAAAGGGATCGTTTGCTTCAGGCTCTGCATTATGTTGAACTTTGGTGGAAGGGATCCAAGATAGAATTAAACCCAAATGTTTCCCAGTTCCTTCTGTCTTAATAGCCTCATATTTCCTTCATTTCATCCCATCCACAGCTTTCACATTTAAAATTGTCATCTTTGAAAACACTGAACGTATTTATGGCAGGTCTGTTTCCTGATACATATCCCAGTGTATCACTGTCATAGTCACAAGACAACAAAAGAGATTTCAGATTTATGTATAAAATGCAGAAATTTAACTTAGGGAGGAAATGTGACTGCATCAGGCCAACTTCAAAATAAATCTTTTCTCCTACTCCAAATGCTTTGACAATATCTGTACAGCTATTTTCCCTATCTTCATAACAGGTTTACATCTTAAACTGCAGAAACCAATCAAGCAGTCCAAGCTCACATTTTGAAGAGAATAATATTACAGGATAAAAAACACAAGTACGATAGAATACTAAGACTATAATAATTTTAAAAATCAACATGTATTGCCTGTTTCTATAAGAACCATGTTAATTAAGAGTTTTGCCTCATTTAAATCTTTCACAGTTTAATTAGGGGTACTTTCAGTCCTGGCAGGTTCTAAAAGTTAAGTAATTGGCCCGAGGTCAGATGGCAAGTGTAACAGAACTAGAATTAAATTCAAACAATTGGTTTCCCAAATCCCATTATTCCTTTCCTCTTTGAGGAATCTCCACAAATGTTCTATCTCAGCGCTGCTGGGGAGGAAAAAAGATGATGCAAGAAGGAGTAGAAGCGGAAGTTGGCATAGCACAGCTTTTACCACGTCTCTGTGCAGCTTCTCCCTGTTAGAATCAAGTCAGGCTGGCCCCTTCTGGCCACCGTTATTTTAGTTACATAGCTTCCCAGTACATTCTTGAATGAAGGAAAAAGAATCATGGAGAAAAATAAATAAGAGAACAGAGAGAAAGAAGGAAAAAGAGGGACATCAAAAACACAGGAGGGGGGAAACGACCATTCTGTCTAAGTACACAAAGCTACCTAAATCATACATCTGCAGAAGGATGCTTACAGCCTTGCACAGTTCTTTCGCTGTGTAGTAGAGGATCTTCTTTGGATCTTCCCTCTCAAATCTAAATGTCAGTGTAGCTGTTAACTTATGTGAATAGTCTTCGTTTCCCAGGGAAAGCCAGTCAAACAATAAAATGAAAATGAAGAAAGAAAGAAAAGAACTAAAACAAGCTTCATGATAGTCCTTTGCAGTACTTTGAATCATACCAACTGCTATAACAGATGAATCCAACAAATACAAGAAACAGACAGTAACTGACTGGGCATATTATTTTCATTCTTTTTCTTTTCAAGGAATCCTTGCCTCTCGGTAGGAGTTCAGTCCTTCATCATGACTCATTTCGTTAATGCAACAACTTCTGAAATCTTTCACAACGGAAGAAGGGACTGTTTATAATACAGTATTCAAATTTCCCCCTGAATATTAGCAATTACTACTACTTACTTGCCCTATTATTGATGATATTCTTGAATGCTTTTGGAATAACCCTAATATAGAAATGAGGATCTTCCTTTCAAGAGTAAAATCCTAAACCAACACAGGTCCAATGGACAGAGATCTTATGCAAAAGAATGAGCCCATATCTCCAGATTTTAAATCATCCCTTCTCAGTTGAGCATAGCAGCACACTCCTGTAGTTCCAGCACACCTGAAAATCCAGCACACCTGTAATTCCAGCACACCTATAATTCCAGCATTTAGGAGGCCAAGGAAGGAGAACTGCCATGAATCAAGGCCAGCCACGGCTACATAGTGATTTCAAGGCCAGCCTCCACCTCCCTGTCTCAAAAAAAAAAACAGAACAAACCAAACAAACAAAACAACCATCTACCCTTGTGTCAGCCATAATTTAGAATACTAGAGACTTCCCAAGTGAATTTTTTTTCCAGTTTAATTCTGCGAAAGTAGTACATGGGTTCTAATACTCTATGAAACTACAACCAAGTAAAATGTAGAGACTTTCTTTAACAGAAATATAGATTTTTTTAAATAAGCAAATCATCACATTTTTATCTTACTTTTGAAAATTATTCATTAATTGATTATAAGTGAAAATTATATGACTATTAGTTGAAAAATAGTTTTCTTTGATGAATGAAATATGTGTCAATCTAGAAGTTTCTCAAGAGGTTTGGACAAATGTTTTCATCCCTGTAACACCAATTCCTTTGGCAACCCAAGTTCCTTTATTGATGTAACATTTTTCTCAAGTACTAAGTTTAATCTATACAGCTCTTCTCTTAATACTACCATTCTTTCTTTGTTTGGTGCTGGGAATCAAACTCAGGACCTTGTGCTTGCCAGGCAGGCACTTATGCCACTGAGCTATATCCTGGACCCAATATTACCATTCTTTGTAAAATATACAAAGAGTGCATAAATTATGTCATTTTCAGGAATACATAAATTTTATCGGAATCTCAGTCTGTACTTGGTAACAATAAATGTATGGCAGACCTTCGTGGAGATGTATGATTTAAAGATAACAAGTAAGACTATGTATGTGCATCCCAGCTTGCCTATGTAGCCTGTCTCCAGCTGTTCTCAAGGTTTTGCTAGTGCTAGAAAAATGTATTCAGTATTACTCTTTGGTGGCCAAGTAGCGCTTCTTTGCTGTGGCTACATCTCCATTCTCATTTGATGGATTATGACAAAACTTTCCCTCAGTTCCAAAGCCACTTCACTTCAAAGGTCTGTTGGAAATCTTTTCACTTCCTAAAATATCCAAGAAACCCCTTGGAGCCTGAGTAGCCCTTTCATTTGGAAAAAGCAGGGGAGAATGAGACCCAGAGTAAATCTAAAGAGACCCACAATGTCCCGCAGACCTTTTAGGAGGGAGAGGATGTTACAGATGTTGGATGGGGGCCCTAAGTGCAGTTCATATGGCCTCACAGTCCCCTTTCCTGCTGCAGAGATGAATGTTCCAGATGGTATGTATTAATGTGTATTTGCAATACTTTTGGCAATAGCAAGATAAGATGATGTAAAGTAAATAGACATGAGAAAAAAGAAAGTTACCAGTGAAACAAAATTGGACGCATTTAAATTTTTAAATCAGAGTCTTCAGAAAATTAGATATAAGAAGAAAACCCATTATTTTAAGAGTGGTTTTGTTCCTGTTGAGGCAAAAAACTGAGTGAGAGATTTTTGAGTCTTAATCTTTTGTCTTTTCTAGTGGAGTTGTTTGAAGATTATGATTCTCCAAGGTTAATGAATTCAATTAGATAAGTTTCATAATTACATATTGCTATTACTATTGATCTTATTAATTTTCTGATCTGTTCCCATCATTGGTCATTTGCTTTCTGAAACTTCTCTGCTTTAATTTTGCTCCACAGAATGTTGCATATGATAGACTAAAATACCAGACAATTACAAAAGGTCTGATAGCTCTCAGAGCTACACAAAGAGATACTGATTTTTAGCCATGGACTTTTATGGGATATACTCTTGGGCTTACTTGCATGTAATATAGGCTTTATCTTAGGACATATCAGTAGGAAACAAATTCAGTTACTGAAACTTGTCGCAGATATTATTCAACTTATTGAATGGGCATACCGTTCATGTCTGTTCCAGGGTTCTGAAAAACTCAAGAATGTATTGACCCTATCTTCATATTTTACCTTTTGTCTCTCTGGTACTTTATTTAAGCTATTCCTCTTGCATGAAATTCCACAGTCCAGCTAACTGAGGTTCTCTTACTTTCTGATATACCTTAGGAGTAAAAGCACAGATTGCTTTTATTTTGAAATGTTTTTCAAGAATTTTGGTAGAATAGAGTAGAAAGGTAAAAACACTGTCTCTCTGGAACACAGTTTGCCGTTCTGTAACATGTGTGAGGGCATCACATGGTTTCCCTCTATCATATCACTCCAGGGTTTAAAGAGATTGGTGGCAGAAAATTCTCTTTCTGTGAAGAATAAATTGTCCTTTGTCTTTAAGCCAGGGATCTTGTGTTCTTGGCTAGCATCAATAAAACAATGGAAGTTTAACTTTCTGTGAGCAAGTAAGATTTTCAGGTTCTTTTTAGTTTTTGACACACCTTTGATTCTTTATTTTGAGGGACAGGGTCTCTCTGTGTATTCCAGGCTGTCCTTAAACTCACTATGTAGACCAGATTATCCTAAACTCATGACAAACCTTCTCCCTCAGACTCTCAAATGCAGCACTCTAGTCATGTGCCACCATGCTAGGTTGGTTTACTTCCTTTTAAGCAAATCTCCCTCTAGTTATCTCTGTAAGAAAATGAATGTAAAACAGATCACTACTACAGATAAATAATAAACCTTCAATAAATGACAACTATTTTTAAGATCTTCAGTAGATACTTTTTCTCATCTCACATCTGAAAAAGTTAAAAAAAATGTGAGAGCATACAAAGTAGCACTTTCATTACTTATACAGTTTAGACTAGAGAACATAACTTTGGTCCATTTTCCAGGAACCCCTGCCAATTAAATCATATAACTGTTTGGTTTCAGACATAAGGTAGGAGATACCTTCTAAGATTAAAAGTTCTTATCCAAGCGAGCCTTAAAATATAGAAGTCTTTGAAAATTTTATTGTGATTTTTGACTTAGAACATGAAAAATGATAGGAAAGATGTTAAAAATAAGAATTATAAAGTGTTTATAGAAAGAAATGGAATAAATTGATCACATAGTCAATATTTATCTGTCATCTTGATGAGTGAGGTTTTAGAATTCTTGCAATTATCCTATAAATCAGAGAGGTTAAGGAATTGGTTAAAGTTCACATAATTAATAAATGTTACAGCTAAAATTTATATTTGCAACTCTAAAACTGCACTGTGTTTGGAATAATTCTAAGGACTGATGAATGGCAATCAAGCTGGAGAGGCTGGAGTGAGCCAAGAAAGATACAAAGCTACGATAATTGGAGATGAAAAAGACCAGAACATATAGATGTTCAACCAACAGTATAAAAAATAAAAATAATTCTAGAGTAAATTAGGTTTTCATTTAGATTTGTTGAGACCTTGGCATATCCTACTTGTATAGTATTCATTGAAAAAAACATAATCTTCCATTGAAAAAATTCACATTTTACTGGAGGGTAAAGTCAAATATAAGAATGCAATGAGTTTGATCACTATCATCCCAGAGTTTGACTTTAGGTAAACAATGGGAACCCCTAAGAATAATCACCTATTGACAAAGGAGAAAAATAGGAATCAGTAAAAGTTCTTTCAGAACTATTTAACAAGAATTGACAAGTTCACAAGATCTAGTGTTTATAGTGTTTTAGCTAGCATCTTCAAACTTTTTCCAGTGTCTCCCGTAAACCAGTTTCAAAGACTTCTGAACCACATGGCAAAGCATAGTAATAACAGTACCCCCACTCCTGGTATCAACTCTCTGTATTACCTTCCTCATTGCATAGATACAATACCTGACACAACTTAAAGGAAGAGAAATTTAATTTGGCTAATACTTTAGTAGGTTTAAAACATGATTGGCTGGGTCCAATGCAGGTATAAAATAGCATTAATATCATTTTATATTTAGTGTATATGACATATTATAACGCTATAAATTTAGAAAAGGTGACAAAATAAAATAAATATCTTATAAATCACAATAAGTATCTTCTAATGATATCTACAATTAGTATTTGGTATTTTTGCCTAATTAATTTTTTAATAAATGTTAAAAACAAATAATTGAGGGAAAATATGTAACTGTGATATTTAAGATCGATTGCATCAACGTACATAGCTTGGGAGCCATGGATTGGTGGAACACACTTCTGAGGATATATAGGAAGGTCATGGAGGCATGGCCTTGAGTATGATACCTAGTTCCTTGTCTCTTCATCTCTGGCATTGTTCCCCTTCTCTCTTTCCTGGCTACCGTGAACTAAGCATCTTTGCTCCACCATACTCATCCATCTATCATAATATATGTGCATTGGAGCTAGCCAATCATGGATTAATCCTACTAAAGTATTAGCCAAATTAAATTTCTCTTCCTTTAAGTTGTGTGTGTCAGGTATTGTATCTGTGCAATGAGGAAGGTAATACAGAGAGTTGATACCAGGAGTGGGGGTATTGTTATTACTATGCTTTGCCATGTGGTTCAGAAGTCTTTGAAACTGGTTTAAAGAAGAAACTTGAAAAAGTTTGAAGATGGTAGCTAATGCAGCCTTGTGCAGAGTTTGATAGGTGATTCTGTTCAGAGTTCAGAAAATCAGAATCCTGACAGGAAGACATTAAAGGCTAAGTTAAAGTGGTTTCAGTTGAGAACAAGGGCTCCATTTGCAACAAGGGCCCACAGAGCGTGTATGTTATACAAAACTTTTTCTACATTTTGCCCAAGTCTTGAGAATTTTCAGGAGACTGAGATTAAGAGTAGTTGACCAATTGATGTGGAGAAGGAAATTTCAAGGCATCCCGACACTCAGGCTGCACCATGGGTATTATTGGCTCTTTAAAAGGCTTATATTGAGAAATGGAGACAAAATGCAGAGTATAAATATTTAAAAAACAAATTTTGGCTCAGAAAGAACCTTGTGTAACATTGGGCCAAAAGGAGGTACAGCTGTTGAAAAGGTTAAGATCATTAAAATTAAATTTGTACAGGGAAAAGAAGAAAGATTCCTCGAAGGCATCTGAGAATCAGCATGACCCCATCCATCACAGGCCCAATCCTTTATTTGGAGAAAAAGTCTCTGGGAGTCATACTCGAGATGATTGTCCTAGGAAATTTGTTCCTTGGATTCATTTCATACAGTTTAGCCATCTAGGCTTTCGTAAACAGCTGCCATCATGATCCAAGATGGTCTAGCTACTGCCCATGCTGGTGAAAAACTTGGCATTATCTATATGATGCTGATTTTACTAGCACACCAAGTACTAGAGTGGTGGAATCAGGAAAGCTTCTGCCCAGATTTCAAAGGAAGATCTGAGAGTCCAGAAAAGGAGCCCTTGAAAGGGCAATGTATGAAGCTGTGAGAATGAAGCCAAGGGTGTAATGAAAATCCCAGGAAGTTCAAGATACCAATAACATGTAATGTCTGCAGAGGAAAGATGCAGGCTGTGACCAAAGTCAGCCCAAGAGAGAGGTCATGGTGACTGTAACCAGTAAAGCAATAGGGATGGAACTGCCCAATCCTTCTGGATCTCATAATTAATCACCATGTACTTTGGATTCCGGATAAGGAATGGCAGGGCTTACTATTTTCCCAGCTTGGTAGTGCTCTTGCTTTAGTCTTATTCTTTTGTATCATCCTATTCATCCCTTTTAACATGGGAATATTTATTTTGTGCAATTGTATATTGAGAGTATGTAAATTGTGTTTGATTTATTTTAGGGATCCACAGATAAGATTATGCCTGAGACTCAGAAGAGATTTGGACTTGGATTTTGTAAAAACTGCTAGAACTATTGAAACTTTGGGAAATAAATCACTGGGTTTTCAGTTGTGTTCAAGACAGTCACATAATATTAAGTGGAATTATGGCCTTATGTTTATTTGAGGATTAAGTGTAATTTAAGGAGATAGTTGGGCTCTCAAGTTGACAAGGGTGGGATACAATGATGAAGTTTGATTGTGTCAACTTGACTGGCTTTGGGAACTATCTAGGGTATTTGTCGATCAGACTTCTGGATGCATCAGGGTAGGTCATGGAGGCATGACCTCGAGTAATACATCTCGACCCTTGCCCCTTCCTTCCTGACATTGCTCCCCACTGTTTTGCTTCCTGATTTCCATGAACTAAATATCTTTACCATTCCCTGCCACCATGATAAACTGAACTTTAAATTCTTTGAGATCCTTTTACCCATTTCCAAACTACTTTCACTCATGCCTTGGATCCAGTTAACAATGGACTGAATCCCATAAAGCCATGTGCCCAAATAAACCTCTCCTCCTTTAACTTTTGGGTGTTGGATGTTGGGTTTCAGAGACAAAAAACCTGACTAATGCAGTGTCTATAACTTTAGTTTCTTACAGGTGGTAATTATGATGGACTGAATGAAATTTTTCATGGATTTATGTTTTCTACAAGTCATCAAGTAATCATCAACTGGATAAAATCCCTATCAGTTTTCAGTCATTGATTCATTTTTTCAGTCATCTTGGGATAAGATGTGAAGTTCTCCCATCCCTTCAGGTGGTCAGGTAGAATAGATCGCACTTCTACTGAGAGATAATACACTAAAGAGATGATCATTTTAGTTGACAGGTAACATGGTACATTCTAGATCTGGATCGTACAGTCCAAGAAATATTATAGTTTTCACCAAGGGCTCAGTAGAAAAGGTTTACCATGCTTATAATTTTCCCAGAATTTAGTGTTTAAACATAGAAAATAGTAAAATAGTATAGCAAGGTGTAGTGACATACACCTGCAATCCCAAATACCAGGGAGTATTTTGAGGCCTGCCTTGGCAATTTAGGCAGACCCTGACTCTAAATAAAAAAGATTGAGGTTGTAGCTCAGTGCAAAAGATATGGGTTTAATTCTTAACACCAAAAGTAAAGAGAAAAGGAAAAAGGAACGAGAATAAAGAAAACAGAAGAAAAGAAAAAACATGAGTTTCCACTTCCTTAATAACATGGTCTATTGAAATCTTCTTCGATCTCTTTTTTTAGAGTACTGTAGTTTTCATTAAAGAGATCTTTGACTTCTTTTGTTAGATGGATTCCTAAATATTTCAATTTCTTGGATGTTATTGTGAAAGGTATGGTTTCCTTAATTTCTCTCTCCGTCTGTTTGTTGTTTGTGTATAGGAATGCTATCGATTTCTGGGTGTTGACTTTGTATCCAGCTACACTGCTGAATTTGTTGATTAATTCAAGGAGTCTTCTTGTGGAGTTTTTGGGATCTTCCATGTAAAGTATCATGTCATCTGCAAATAGTGATAGTTTTACTTCTTCCTTTCCTATCCTTATTCCTTTTATTTCTCTCTCCTGTCTAATTGCTCTGGCTAGTGGTTCCAGAACTATATTGAACAAGGCTGTGGAGAAATAGGAACCCTTCTCCACTGCTGGTGGGAATGCAGACTGGTGAAACCACTGTGGAAATCAGTTTGGAGATTCCTCCGAAAACTAGGTTTAGAGGTCCCATTCAACCCAGCTATCCCCCTGCTGGGTATTTTCCCAGAAGATCTAAAAACATCATATCACAGTGATATACGTGCACCTATGTTCATAGCAGCACAATTTGTAATTGCTAAAATGTGGAAGCAACCCAAATGTCCATCCACCGAGGATTGGATAAGAAAATTATGGTACTTTTATATAATGGAATATTACTCAGCTGTAAAGAAAGATAAACTCGAGGCCTTTATATTTAAATGGTCACAACTAGAGACCATACTCATAAGTGAAATAAATCAAACATAGATGTGCAAGCACCGCATTGTGTCACTAGTGTAAAACTTGAAAGAGTTAAGTTAAACTCGGAGGTATGATAGACACTGTGAAATGATAGGAAACCACCGAAGAGTAAAGGGCTTCTGGGATGTGGGAAAAGAGAAGGGAAAGAAGGAGAAATTTTGTATGTATATATATATACAGGATAGATAACATGGTTGTTCTTCTATCTGCTGTTTCTATGCTGAAAGAAACTGTCAATGAGTCTTTGGTTGACCAGTATTGCATGTCTATATCTGTTTTCATGAGAAGCCACTTTGAAGATATCAATATGTAATACAACCACCATTGTTAATTCCCTACCACTTTGTTTGTAACTCTGTATTGTCTGTATTGTGCTTGTGATATGTTGTAAAATGTTGTATGTCTGTTAATGTTTCCCTCCTTTTATCCTTAAAATAAAAAAAAATATAAAAAAATAAAAAAAAAATAAAATAAAATAAAATAAAAATAACATGGTCTATAACGTTTTTTATCTCTATTCCTGCAATGAACTTTCCTTCACACTTTTCAGGGTTAACTTCTCATGTATCTGAGCTTTAACACCGTTTCCTCCTCAAAAAGGCCATTGGTAACAATCCTGATTAATGAAGTACCTGCTAACAAAATAAATTCCTCTCTCATATCACTACATTTCCTTCAAAGGATTAGTCACAATCTAAGTTCGTTTATGTATCCTCCTTATTATTTACATACACCACTAGAATGTAAAATGTCAGTGGCAGGTTCCTTATTTACTTTCTTTGCAGCTATTGTACTTAGAATCAAATATGTAACTATTACTTAACACACAGTGTATTCTTAAACTAGTCATACCTTGAAGAGTTGTGATGGTTAAGATATAAGATGATGATAAAAACACTTAGGAGGCTTTGAGCTGCAAAAAATTGAAACTCAAGATGAATCACTATAAATAGTCCCAAATCTACTTTATCTTGCGACAAGAAACTCCACTTTGAAAACTTCTCAAAGTTTGGTGATCAAAATCCTTTTATTGAAACTCAAGGATGCTAATCACAACAGAAAGAGGATGATGATGGTTCCATTACATCAAAACATTTATGAGATTTTTCTTACCTTACTCTGGACAATATGTAACAGTATTTTTTTTTTTTTTTTTTTTTGGTGCTATGACTTGAACTCAGGACCTTGCATTTGCCAGGCAGATGCTTGTGCTGCTGAGCTACATCCCAGGCCCAACATTATTTTCTATTCCTTGTTATTTGAAACAAATAACAATGTGACCCATTAATTTGATTTTATGATATAATTTTGATAAGCCACACTTGGAATACCACTGTTGTTATGACTTTTTCTAGCTGTTTCCACAAAAGCCTCATGCACTAATAGTTGGGGCTTTAGGGAGTGACTGGATCATGGGCGCATGACACTGGATTAGTCCACTGATTGGTCTAGCATAGTTCTGTGTGTGGGTAATGGACTTGCTGAAGACAGAAGACCCACACTGAGTATGGTTGGCACCAACCTAGGCTTCTACTCTGAATGGAATAACAAGGAAAAGAAGCAGCAAGGCTTCCTGTGTTCCTTGCAATGAGCTCTTTTTCCTCTGCAATGCTATCCTGCTTTGAAGCCAGCTGACTATGAACTGAAAACTTTATAAACTCTGAGCTGAAATAAACCTCTCTTTCTATAACTTGTGGGTATCTGGTATTTTGTTCCAGCAATGAGAAAGTAAGACACCTATCTATACTAATCAGACTTTGCTTCTAAGGGTAGGTTCTGAATCAAATGAAGGAAGAGTGAATTCCCTTACAGTTAGGGCAAAAGAGGAAAATGGTCCTCACAGAGGCACATGGTATCTGATACATTTTTACTTATTTAATGTACATTGACATTTTCATATAACCTTGCTGGTATCAAGCTAAACAAAATATTGAAGTGGTCACATTCATTTTTCTAAAATATCCAATTTTGGATTAGCAAATCCATATTATGGATTATTAGCAAATATCCAAAATGTGGACTACACATTTTGATTCTGTGCCATGTACTACACAAATTCATTTAATGTTACTTGAAAAAGTCTTTAAACACATACAGCTATCAAAGACAATATGTTAAAAAGCAAATCAGTTCTTGGAACCACATTAAAAGAAAAGTTAGAATTTGTTTTATTCAGTTTGTCCTTTCTTTAATTGTTTAGAAAACGTTACCTGAAATGGAGAAGGGTACAACAAATATTGGGTCTGCTTAAAATATCAGGGGAATGGGACTGCCATAGTTTCTTTGACAGTTGTCATTAGCCATAGTGATATTCCTAGGTTGCATGTGAAAATCCTCCATTTAGTTGCCTTGCTTGTTGCTCTACAGTGATATTCACTGTCCAAAGTACTCCCAGATATTATAAAGGAATGTCACCATCATTTTTCTGAAATATACAAACTCAGGTCTTATTGGCTATTTAGTTCTACAAGCTGAAATGTTACATCTGTACATCCACTCAATCTTCTCTTGTGTTTTACTTCTTGACTTCATATTTCTACCTTATACTAATGATATCATTTTCAAAAAAAATTTCCTCAATCTTTATATAACTACAGGAGGCATTTTAGTTTAATTATACCACTGTCTGAGCCGTCTCTCATGACACAGAATCAAAAAGTGCTACAAAATTGGCTATTTTAGAAAAATGAATGTGACCACTTCAATATTTTGTTTAGTTCTACACTAACAGTTTGTTTACTGTTGAACATATTTTAAATTGTGTTCTTTGTCTTTTTTTCTTTTGTGGCAGGTTGTGAATTGAACTCAGGACCTTGCACCTGCCAGGCAGGCACTTGTGCTACTGAGCTAGATCTCCAGCCCCCAGATTTCAAATTATATTATAAATATAATTGTCCTAGCAAAATGTACCGAAGATCTAAACTTTTGCTGATGATGTAAAATGATTAGTAGAGACAGATTTCATATCTACATGCTTCAATACAGAGATTATTTTACATGTGTTCTACTTTGTAAAAATTGTGAATAAGAAAATGAATGTTACATTCCATATGCACAAAAGTATGGTTGGTGAAGAAATAACAAGTTATAGAAGGAAATTTCTATTATACCAAAAAGAGTAAGGATTTCCAAGTTTCTGACTCTTGGGTTGCTTCCAGTCTCATGTAAGACATATAAGCATGGTGTCTACATATGGATGTATGTTTTTATATAATGTGTATGTTTTAGCATTGGGTTTATCATATTCTTATGACCTATAATATAGAATGGGTAAAACATGACATATCTAAATATATGATACGTCAAAAATTAATATCTTAGAACTAGTGACAGATTTGGAATTCAGATCAGTGTTCAGTATCCAAACCCACTTTCTGTGACCTCATATGTTCCCTTTGAATCATGCCTAAAAATAACCCTGACGCCACAGAAAACATGCTCCCTCCCACATGATATCTGGATGAGCAAAAGCCAGGCTCACCTTGAGAGGAATGTGGCTCTGTACCAGACATGTCAGGGTCACTCGGGGTTATTTTTGCTATTTTGCTGTCCTTTCCTCCCTGGCAATGGCCTTAAACATACCAAACTCTGTCACTATTCTGCACTGCAGCCTACTAGCCTTAATGCTTAAACCACAACTCCTATGCAGCGTCTACCATGCCCAACCTAAGGCTTCTAAGGTATTTTTGCCACGTAGGATTACATGAGGAAGTGTTGCATAGACTTCCGCTTTTAAAAGAAGCAAGTTTGATGAACTATGTAACAATCTCCTATAAAAGTTCAAGAAAGCAGTGGGCCAGGCAGTCCAAGAGGGGTGCACAATTTTCCAAAATGAAAATTCAGACATTTATTTTAGCAATTCTGGCTCCAGATGGACCAGGGAACATGGCCTTCATTACCATCCCATACCACAGCACCAGTAATCTGAGCAAGCATTTGTCTCATATCTTACCAGAAGAGACTGGTAAGTGTAGATAAATACTAATATGGCTTATAATCAGGGTTGGATTAAATAATGTATTAATAAGAACATAAGCAGACAGATTATGGAGTCGTAAGACAAAGGTCCACACTTCATGTCATGCCTCATGGAGAGTGCAGTATCTTTGGCATGTTTCCACGGCAGGAATTCAGATACTCAAATTTAAAAGCTTCCTGTGATATAATGTGTTTTGTACAACTGGAGATAAGTGTCTGAGATCAGAAAACTTGAACTTCAATCCCAGTTTTACCACTACTTAGTTCTTTAAGTAAATTATCTCTCTTAGTCTTTCCAGTTCTTCACTACAAAATAAGAAAAAGAGTTCTCATCAGATGACCTGCATGGTCCCTTCCATCTCTCAGATTCTTTGATCCAGACACAGCCCATCAAGTCTTCACCACCATGAAATACAAGAGAGGTCATATTCACACTTGCACTGCAGTTACATGGAGATCCTAGCCCTCACCTTCAGGATCACAGGCCCTCAGTACTCATGTTCTTTCCTCCAAAACCAGCCCTCACCATTTCCAGCCAAGATGATGAAGTCCACATTGGTTGGACTCTGTCCTCATTCCCTCAAGCCCATATACTACTGACATGTACCTTTCACAGTGTGAGGGCTCATACTTTCCTGCAAAGGATTGTATTCAGACTAAGTGAGGTGTTTTGTCTGCTCATTATGTGCTCAGAGGCCCTGGGATGAAGGCGGGCTTGATGATCTGGTGAAAGAATTAAGGAGTCTGATTCTGTGGCCACAAGGCATCACAAAATCTTTGGTGTGAGAATTCTCACCCCTTTCTGGTCCTGCTTCTCCCACTCCCTAGGGGGTTTCACATATACTTATGACCAACTTCTGAGCTGACTTTCTGCATGTCCACTGCCAGCCACCTGCTTGAGGGCTGTATTTTGCCAGGCCATGGAGTTGGAACTGACTGCCTTGGGCACACTACTTCCTTACAAAGGAGGAGTCATCCCTAGACATTCCAAATTGATGTAAGCAAGATGCCAAGAATGCTCACTCCTCTTTATACCTCTTTGTACCACTCGAATCGTGGTAAACTTTTGTCAGAAATACAGAGGTGTATTCTTTCTAGGTTGCAGTTTGCTACCTCCATGCTAGAACTGGACAGCTGGTGCCCCTGTTTCAGAAGGTCTCTTGCACCATCTCTTCATTCTTTTCATCATGGTGCTTTCCATGATCAAACCTTGATGCTGATATAAGGCTAGGAGAAGCAGGATCATGGTTTCTTCAACTCTCCTCCTCTACCCCTCATGTGTCAAGATTTAGCAACAGATTCCCAGGGATCCACTGGCATCACTTTCCATCTAAATTATTATTGCTGACATTGGAAGTCATTTACTAGATATAGATAGTTCAGAGCCCCAAATCTAGCTCTTTATGATTTCTGTAAGACTTTCCCATCACCAACCAAATCAACTTGGCCCAACCAAAACAAATGATTCTCAGAATAATTTCATTTGTGTGATGACTTGAAAATAAAACTGGTAGTAGAAAGTACTGGCCAGAAAATTTGATTTCATGGTTTTACCTAAAATACCCATTTAAAAGTGCATTTCCATTTTTATTACCTTGTCCAAGAATCATTGAATAAATATAGGCTAAAATTTACATTACTTATTTGATAATCAAGTGGGCTAGGGATATAGCTCAGAGGCACAAGTGCCTGCCTGGCAAGTGCAAGGTCCTGAGTTCAATCCCTGGTATCCAAAACAAAGACAAACAAACAATAAAAACTAACTTATTAGAAAATCACCAGCAGTTGTATTCTAATCTCTCTCCAGGAAAAAGAGAATTTTAATTAAACTAGTAGTAAAAATCATAGCAGTATTACTACTTTTTCTGCTTTTCCTCATGCAAAATTAGCCCAAGTGAAAAGTATCTGCTCAATGAAATAGAACTCATAACAACATCATTAAAATATGCCATGCATGCAGACATGGCTTAACATCATATCTCAGCCTCCCGTTAAGTAGGCCGCACTATGTAAGAAAGAGAAAATCGTTATATCTGTCTCTTGCTTCTATCTGCAATACATTCCTCACATAAGAATAGTTTCCTTATTTAAATCAATCACATCTCATCAGTTTTTTCCTCTCATTCTTTGTTTTGTCATCCAACATAAGTTCATTAACTATATAGTTAAGAGGAAATACAATTTTTATTTCTAATAATGCCATTGACTCCTACATGAGCTGGATGAGATAACCCATCAGCTGGAGCCAAGCACATTTTTTATGCTGTGCCCTGCAAGGAACCTGGTTTTAGGTGTACTGATAAAAAAGTTTTCCAAGAAATCCATGGTTTCTATTTTAATCGTTTATAATCAAAAAAAAAAAAAAAGAAAAGAAAAGAAAGAACAAAACAAGCATTGTTCAAACACATTGAACACACTTTTCAAATCACATTCTTCATATGGCTTTTATAAAATTTTCCTTTGAGAATAGCTTTTAAGAAGGAGGAGGACAGAAATGGCGAGAGCAAAATTAAATCAAAATGCCCCAAATAATAGGGGCAAAGTGATTTTTAAAAAGTGATTCTTAAACTTTTGAAGGGTCACCAACCCCAGGAAAAAAAAAATCTGTGTGCATAGGCATTGAAGCTTGGTAATGAATCTTAAGGCACCAACAGACCTCTGAAGGGAAAGAAATCAAGAAGACATGAGAATAGAAGGGAAAAACTTGAAACAAAGTTTTTGTGAAAATTCTTAAACTCCACACTTAAGTCCTCAATTTTAGAGTTTTCTAGAAACAGTTTGTGCTATGTCCAATCTTGCTAAAAGTAGGGACAATTGTATCCAAATTATATTATATGACACCTCCCATCCCATTTTCCTCCCGTCTTACCCTACAACTCCCTTTCCTCTCTCAATCTCTCCCTTTCTGTTTCTCTCCCTCTCTCTTTCTCCTCCTCTCTCTCTCCTTCTCATTCTCCCCTTCTTCTGTGAGTCAGCATCAAATATAAACCATCTACATTCTCTTACACTTAACAGGAGTTTTATAGTAAGACAAAAAACAAGAACAAAAAGATTCGCATTCTTCCTCTCCCTTTTGATGTGGTATTGCTGGATTCAGTGGCATCTTAAACCCCAGTTCATATCATATCTTCCTTCTGTGCCTGACCATGAAGATTACAACTACCTGTGAGAATCTGGGCATTGCTCTGAAATATAGAAGTGTTTAACCTTTAAACATTGCTAATCGTATGGATTCTCTCCATGAGAAGAGTATCTCATCTCTGTGTTCTGAGCTATCCTCCTGTATTCCTGTACTAGTTAAAGTAAGGCTTGCAGCTGTGACAATAACAGCAACAAAATCAAACCCCAACATCTTAGGTTTCACCTATTAAAAGTTTATTTCTTGCCAAGAGTAGCTGTTCTGTTCATAATGCTGCAGATCAAATGCTCCTGTCCTCCAGGAGTGAGTCAGCATAGCTCTGCATGGACATTCAGACCCGGTACGGCACAGAAAGAAAGGGAAGGGATGGTACCTCTGTGGCTTAGCTCCTATGCCCCAGAGTGCCACACAGCACTCCTCAGCTGTCAGAAGGCCCCAGTGGAAGTGACAAGGTGGAGGTGGGTCAGAAGATCTATCTCTGGCTTTGGAGCTGATTTCAGCAACAACCCTACAGTATAGATAGGCAGAAGCTTACTCACCTTTCCTTACTTGAGAATCACCAAAATACACTGAATAGGTATTTATTAGCTATATGTTGATGTGAAAAAAACTACCCAAAACTTACTGACTTAGAACAGCACAGTGTAGCTCACACTTTCTGAGGTCAGGAGTATACGGAAAGCTCAGCTGTCTCCTCACTGGTAATTGATTACTGGTAGACACGGGCTCCTGGCTGGGCAGGACTCTCCACTGCACAGCTCACGATGTGGCTGGCAGCCAGCTCCCTCTGGAACAAGCCAGCAAGAGAGTGAGAAAAGAAGTTCAAGGCAGAAGCCAGAATCTTGTATAGTCTAATTTTGTGGTTTCACTGTTTTATTCATTTGGAGCAATCACAGTCCTACTCAAGCTCCAAGAAAGAGAAATATACAAAGGTGTGAGCAGTGGGAGATAACAAGTCTTGAAGAACGATCTTCAAAGCACAAATACGTGCCTGTATTTACAGCTACTAGGGAGGCTGAGGCAGGAGGATGCCTTGAGCCAAAGAGTTCAAGGCCATCCCGAGCTACATAAGTGAAAATCTGCCTAGAAAAATGTTCTTAAATACACATACTCCTCTTATTTGCTTTCATAATAGAAGTAGAAGAAGGTGGTAGTAAACCTAATTTTTGTTCCAATACAGAGAAGGACACAGAAGGGCTGGTAAGTAGCGGGTAATCAAGAATAAGCTGGTTTCCTTGATGCTCTCCTGAGTCTCACTGTTTCACAGATTTAATTAACTAATTTGCTCTACTTTGTCTTTGCTGTTGTACGTACCTAAACTTCAACAGTGGGGGCCTGGGATATAGCTCAGGGGCACAATGTCTGCTTGGCAAGTGTAAGGTCCTGAGTTCGATTCCCAGCACTGAAAAAATAAATTAAAAAAAATAAACTTCAACAGGGAAAATCTCAAGATCTAAAAAAATGGTCTCAGATATGAGTAAATCGATACGAGACTTATACTCAACATTAATAGATCCATTTATTTTCAGAATAATCCAGGGACTAGTGTTTTATCCTGTTTTACTAAAG
This sequence comes from Chinchilla lanigera, assembly GCF_000276665.1. NCBI lineage: Eukaryota > Metazoa > Chordata > Mammalia > Rodentia > Chinchillidae > Chinchilla > Chinchilla lanigera. Next base: position 8,234,771 of record NW_004955453.1, on the reverse strand, counting down.
AAGCTACAATAAGCACAAGTTCCACTCAGCTGTTTTCAAGTGGCTGAGGTAGCTTAATGCCTTGACCCCTTGCAGTTCCTCAATCCACAACTTCAGGGACACCTGCAGGTTTAACTCACTCTAGCCTGTGGCACCTTATTAAGTCGTTATGAATAATAATTAACAGGAACCTACATGCTTAGCTGAGTCACTGTCTATCAATCTCCTTTGCAGCTGATCTACCTCTTTCTTTTCATCCTGATTCCAGTAAGTGGACCTTTCCTTTATCCTTGGTGGCCACACGTAATTGTTCTAGCAGCCAGGCCTTATCTTTCGAAATTGAGTTCCTGCCTGTTGCTCTGCTTTTTAGGATCAACTCCTTGCTTCCACTTCCGAGTCTGCAGGAGCCAAAGAGTTCAGGTCCTGAGCTCCAGCTTCATGCCTTTATCCCTACTACTAGTCAAGGCCCTCTCTGATCCTCTGAATTATCTCATCTTTTGATCAAATGGTGCTTTGCCTAAATGGTGCTTGTATATCCCTGCGTCCTCACCCATCCTTTTTGTCTGTCCTGCTGAACCCCATACTTATGTTCTATTACCGTCAGTCTGTCACATATTCCTGGGAGAGTGAGACCATTTTGTACTTGCAGTACCTAAGATGGAGTGCCTCTAGAAGGAAGAGAATGAAGGAACCATTCATCAGGTGTCCAAAGCAGAAGGCTTTATCTAATTCTCATGCATGTATCTAAATCCCAATTTTGTACATCAACAGAGACTGTTCATTGCCCAATCAAATCTGTCCTCTCCTTCTACAGTAATAGGGTGTACATGGGGGCATAGCTGCCTAGGTGAACAGAGTCTTCATGCTTTGGGTAGCCAGATGCTGCCATGTTGGTGAGTTCTTGTCAATGGAGGATGAGCAAAGGTAAAAATTACAACTTCTGCCTCAGGGGCTTAAAAACACTTGCTCTAGAATCCCACTTTTTTTTCTTAGTGTAAAATGAGACTAAGAAACCCCCAAGGCAGCTATTGTTGAAGAAGGCAGAGCTGCCAAACTGTCTAGAGCATGACTTTCTGAAACAAAAACTACTTTCTTACCCTGTCCTACTGAAAGATGGAAAACAAACCTGTGCTCTTGCTGAACTGTTACCTTTACACCTCCTGTTTTGTCAGGCTATCTTCACTCTAATGAAAACAACGTAACTGACAGAAATGGTACAGATGATCATTTGTAAGATGATCTGAAATTTTTCCTTCTTCTGTAGGATACAATCTATTATTAAAGATCAAATGCATTCAAACTGGAAATTGCTGAGATACTGTACCATGTACACCGCACATCAGTCAAGCTTCTGTTTTGCTCTTTCCCATGCTCTCCCGCTCCTTTCCCAAGAAGAAGGATGAGAAGAGGGGTGATCTTAAATGACATCTGTGCATCCTCACTCAGGCAAATAATGAGTTTCTGCCCATTTGATATAATAGTGATTTATTCTTTTCCAGTTGGCAATATTGATCACATGCTGATGTGGAACTGAATAATTTGTTAAAATAAATGCTGACATGAGAACTGAATAATTTAAAAAACCTGACTGATCTTGTTGCAGTCTCAGGGACAGACATTGCATATATAATATCCTTTGGGCAGCATAAAGCATAGTTGATACAGTGTCCTGTCCTTTAAATTCACACCCAGACCTCTTGAAAGTTTCTTTCCAATGTGGCTGTGCAGTTTCAGAAATTGTGACGGAATTTATATAGATTTCTGTTTATCGAACCAATCAACTCATGACAAATATTCTTAGACTTCCACTCATTTAACTCACAGTTTGGGTTTTCAGCCAAATATTCTGTGCCTGTACTGTTCAGTGTACATTAACACTTGCAATAAAGAAATAAACATTAGTTGATCCAGTCATGTAGCACTGACAGACCGTCACCATTCTGGTACACATAGAAATATACATTTCAGAAGCTCATGGCACATTTCTTCCTCCATTCAGGTTCCTTGTTTATTACCAAATGAACATTTCTCTTGTGTATTTTTAGCAAAATGTGTTCTCCTAGACTTATCATATGTTCACAGATTGTAGGGAGCCTGTGAAAGACTTTCTGCTGTACTTGCTATTGGGCGAAATCCCGTCTGGTACCTGGTACTCATGCGGAGTAAACTGCAATGTGGAGACAGATGGTATGACCAAGTGGGAGAGAGACTCTGCCTGCGCAATTCAGAGATCTGTGCTCTAGGAGAGGCTGGAAGAAGAATGAACAAGTCCACCCCAGCAGGAAAACACTCAAGAATGTCAATGCTGAAGCCTACATCTTTTGATTCTGCCAATATCACAGAAACATGTGAATATTCCAAGCAAGATAATAATCCTGGTTCCCCAAGAGGAGAGAGGGAAAGGCTCTACTTACTGCTCAGACCACAGGAACTTAATACAAGAGGCCTTGCATGCGATGATTTGACAAGAAGCTATTTAAGAACATGCTGTCCAATATATTCCATTCTGCACTGCAGAATAAAAACAAATCATGTGTTCGCTGATGTTGTTTGAAAATTAATAAATAAAACCTGAGTATTTATGCTGTCTGTTGTTTATGTTGCTCTTGTTTTCATCCAGCAACTAAAATTACAATCAAACTGCTTTTCTTTATTTGAGCTAGAAAAATGAGACCTGTTTTTTAGTTACACTTCTTAATTCTCACTGTAGCTTAGTACCTTCCATGGGGTGAGGAGAGGTTAGCTAAACTAGAATTTGTTTACTTTTCTGACGTGAACTGCTACCACTGGGCACTTTTCCCTAGACTGTTGGCTTATTTTTATAGCTGTAATATACATGCTTATGCTTATAAAACAGGCATATTAATTAGATTTTTAAAACACAAAAACATCTCCTAAAAACTGCCCCAGTTCCAAGGAAGTGTCTGATATTTGTAATCAGATATCTTCTGTTCTCCGGTTTGTAGCTCCAGCTCTCTAATTTAACTAAATTTAAGTCCTTTTCCAAAATACTCTTTCTGTGGCTACCAAATGAATCAAGACAGAAAAAAATAAGTTTACAAATGAAAGTTTGTTGCTCAAGCAATTAGTGCTTACCAGTTGCTTCTTAACTTTCCAGTGATGTATACTATATTATTCTTGGCAACAGCAGACTGCTAACAGTTCAGATTCTGCTACTGGGTTGGTGCTTCTAGAATAGGCCTGGCATTCCAGAGGCAGTAGGAATATCTAATTTTTGTTATTTTGAAAGCAGCTGTAGTGAACTCTGGTTCTACCCATGCTTTCATCTGTAATCCCCCCACCAAAGATTCCACATGAGGACTTATACACAGCAAGTATTCAATAGACATACGTATTCTAACTACATGCAATACGTCCTAGATGCACTACAATGATTAGATTAAGAAAAAATATACTTCAAATACAAAATAAAATTGGCTTCTACTCTTTTGTTCAGATGCATAGAATAGGTGAAAGTGTAAAGTACTGTCAATTTCCTAATACTTTATATGGCCATTAGGTCATTTTGGATAGTTCAGTTATTTGAAAATCATCTACAGTTGCAATACTAAACAACTAAAATAGTCCAAAGTTATATTCCACACCAAACTCTATACACCTTTGCTTTGCTCTCTAGTGCTGGCCCTTTCTATTTTAGTACAACACAATTCATCCATCAGTCAGTGATGGGTGTTCTATTTTCAGATTCTTGTTTTTGCAATGGGTTAAATGTGTGTGTCTCTCCAAAATTCCATGTTGAAACACTAACCACAATGTAGGAGTATCTGGAGGTGGGGCTGTTGGGTGGCAATAAAGTCATGATGATGGTGTCTCACAAGTGGGATTAGTGTCCACTAATTAGTGCCCCCATTCTCAATAGTATCAAGAAAAATTAAATACACAAGAATTAACCTAACTAAGGAAATGGAAAACATCTACAATGAAAACCAAAGAAGTCTGTAAAAGGAGATCAAAGATACCAAAATATAGAAGGAGAAGTCTTGTTCCTAGGTAGCCAGTGCCCTTATAGAGAGTTAGCTAGTTCTTTCAACAACGTGAGAATATCAGGTGAAGATGAGGACCTTGCAATCCAGAAGAGAAGCAGAATAAGACCTTACCAGGACTCTGCCATGCAGGCACTTTGACTGTGACCATTACTCCTGGTATGTCAACTTCACTGGGGGTTAAGAAATACCTGATTAGTAAAGCACATCTCAATGGGTGTGTGGGTGAGTTGTGGAGATGTGACCTTGAGTAATAGATATGGTCCGTCACCCATTCCTCTGTGACACTTTCCCCTCCCCGCTCTGCTTCCCAGCCATCATGAGCTAATCAGCTTTTCTCCACCATGCCCTTCTGACACATTGTTTTTGCATTACAGCCTTCTGACCATGTACTGAATATCCTGAAACCACGAGCCAAATTAAACCTTTACTTCTTTAAGCTGTGTATGATATCATGTCCCAGGAACGGGAAAACTAACACACTGATCTTGGACCTAGAGCCTCCTGAGCTGTAAGAAACACACAGCTATTGCTTATAAGCCATCTGATCTATGTTAATTTGTTATAGTAGGCTGAACTAAGATAGTCTTCTAACTTACTTCTAGCTTAATTCTAACTTACAGAATACACATTTCTTACTTCTAACTTACTTCTAACTTAGAGAATACACATTTTTCTCAACAGCATATGGAACTTTCTGCAAAATAGACCACATACAACATCAAAGTCTTCTTAAATAAATACAAAATAATCAAAATTACCCCTCATATACAATGAGACCCCTACAACCCTAAAACTAGAAATCAGTCACTAAAGAAACCAGGAAGAAGACAAGGACACCTACCCTAACTACCCCTGTTCAATATAGTACTAAAAACATTAGCCATAGAAGTCAGGCAGTAAAAAGAAATGAAAAGGATATGTATAAGGAAGGAAGAATTCAAATTACTACTATTTGAAGATGACATGATTCTTTACATAGAAGACCCAGAAAATTCCATCAAAAGAATTATAGAATTCATTCAGCAATCTAAGATGATTAAAAAAACACAAAAAACCAATAGCATTCTTGTACCCTAATAATAAAATCATCAAGAAAAATTTGTAAAACAGCATCATTCTCAATAGTATCAAGAAATTAACCTAGCTAAGGAAGTGAAAAGCCTCTACAGTGAAAACCAAAGAAGTCTGAAAAAGGAGATATCAAAATATAGAATGAGAACTCTTGTTCCTAGATAGCCAAAACCTATATCATTAAAGTGACCATACATCTGAAACTGATACACAAATTTAATAAATCCCAGTCAAAATGCAAAAAGCATTCCTCACACAATTAGAAAAAATAATCTTAAAATTCATATAGAACCAGAAGAGACCTAAATAGCAAAAGGCACTCCTGAGTAACAGAGGCAAAGCAAGAGGCATCATAATCCTGAATTTTAAGTTATATTTAAAAAACTACAGTGATAAAAACAGCATGGTACTGGTACAAAAACAGACATGTGAAACAATGCATCAGAAAAAGAAGATTTAGAAACAACCCTAGACACATTCAGCTACCTGATCTATATGACAAAGGGGCAAAAAACATACACTGGAGGAAACATAACCTCTTTATCAAAAGTTGATGGGAAAACTGGCAATCCACGTGCAAAAGACTGAATCTAGACCCACATTTCTTCCCATATACTAAGCTATAATAAAAAAGGATCAGGGAACTAAATGTTGAAGTGGAAATGCAACCTAATGTAAGAGAAGGCAGATAAAAATCTGAAGTCAAAGGCACAGACAAGGACTTTCTGAACAGAACACCAACTGCACAATAAATAACATCATGACTAAACAAATAGGATCATAGCAAATTTTTTTTAAAAAAATATCTGCACAGCAAAGGAAACAAACAGAGTGAAGAGAAAACCTGCAGGATGGAAAAAAACCATTGACAGCTATGCCTCAGACAAAGGCCTAATATCTAGAATATATAAAGAATTCAAAAAACTTTACAGTCCTCAGAAATAAAAAACCCAGTCACAAAATTGGCAAGTGAAATGAATAGAAACTTTAAAGAGGAAGAAATATAAATGGCCCATAAATAATTGAAAAAGTGTTCAAGTTTACTGGCCACTAGAGAAAAGCAACTTAAAACAACGACATTTCATCTTATTCCAGAATGAATAATAAACATCAATAAATCAAATGACAACAAATGCTAGTGAGACTGCAGGGGAAAAGAGAACCCTCTCACATTGTTGATGGAACTCTAAACTGGAACAATTGTAATGAAAATCACAATAGAGATTCCTTAAAAAAGTTCCATTGACCCAGCAATTCTCCTTTTCTTACAGTAATATTTGTAATACTATTGTGGTTGTTCTTACCAGCCTAATAATTACATCTAATACTTTTAACACAGTATCTACCACTTACTGATCAACATTATAGAGTAACATTGGTACTTATTCCTTTTGTCTCTAAAAACTTGTACTAGTGCTCACATTAAGGATGAAGTTTCTTTTGTTTTAATTTATTCAATCTGGGTAGCTTTCTCTTTTAATACAAATTAATTCATTGTAATTACTAATATTTTAACATTATCCTCACCATTTTATGGTATTTTCTATTTATTATCATTTTTAATTGCTACCATCTTGATATTTTTAATAATATTTTAAACATATTTTCTCTACTGCAATTAAATTTTAATTTGTCAATGTTCTTGATTTTAACTATACAGTTAGCTCATAAAATTCCAACATTTGTGTTAGATATTTTCCTTTGCTTTCCAAATATGTTGCTTAAAACTGCTCCTTTTACCTGTTCTCTGCATTGTTGTTATCAGAATGCTAAACACAAAATATTTAGGATGAGCCATTGTGACATCACCTATATTTACAGATATAGTTTACCAGTATCTGTGCTCTTCTCTCCACTTACTTTTTGGTATCTATGTTAGAGAAAACCATCTCTTTGTATATCTGAAAAAAAAATATATTTATTCTATTTCCCCTTTAATTAATAATAGCTGAGAAGTATTTCAAATCTTAGGTTTATGGTGCCTTCGGCAGTTTAAAGCCTTTTCTCATGAGAAATTTACTGCCTCTAATTACAGAAATTTTTAAACAATCAGTGTTTTCTCTGCAATGGCATTATTACTGTAGATTCAGTGAACTACGGATTAGTGTGTGTGAAGCTTTGACTTAAATGTACCTGCAGTTCTCTAGATTCTGTGTATTGCAATCTAGGCAGTCACAGTTTTCTTCAATTCCAAAGAATGCCTGCTGATATTTCTCTTCTGTCATTTCTTCTAGAATCTTTTGGTGAAATAATTGTTGAACTGATGTTAGAATTCATCATTTTATTTCCATGTCACTTAACCGATTTTAAAATCCTTTATCCCTGCATTTTAATGATTCCTAGTGAGGGAAGTATCCTCAGTCACAGACAACTTCTTAACATATTTACTTGTTACAGGTAGGGAGGTTTGCTTTTCTCATCTGGCAGGTAAGGACCATGGTTTTTACTAAGTGTCTTGTATAGTTCAAGACACTCTGCACATTTAACCCCAATGACAGAAACATTGTTGGAAGACCTACTTCCTTTCTACACTCCTACTTAACGTTGAATTCTTCATTATCATTTTCCAGTTCACAAAATCTCTTTCCCCTTGCGCCTACTCTGCCCTTTCATTCTGCTGTAAAAATTTTTAACACTTAGATGAAGTTGGATTATGGTGTGAAGAGGAATGGAGGTGTGTGGCTATATCTTATGTTGGCCCTTGGGAGCTTTCCCATGGTCAGGTTGAGAACAGTGTTGATCAGCTGATGGGATCACAGGGAAGCTTGATCACACTCCCAACTGTTACGTGATATCTATTTCTTTGACTTTCTTAGTACATAACTATAACTATGGCATAACTCCAGGTTCTAGTTAGAATATTTTTTAACCTTTTCCTAAGGAGATGGGTTCCTCAGTCTTTAATTTTAAGTAATTAGACTCCCTCAAGTGTACAATATTCATCCCAATAACATCACTCACATCATTCTAGAATCCAATTATACTTAATAAAGTTGGAGAATACACATGCACACATAGGGGGTTTTTTATATTTCTTGGTCAACCTGTTCCAATAATCCTGATCCATGAAGAAAATATTCATGGATATTGTAAATGTCTTTCAAAGGATTAAACTCCGCAGGTGTCTATTAATTATTATATGTAAATTTCAGCTGCTTGTGTTGTACTGTATATTGGGGCAGGTGCATAAGCCAGGCCCTTGTCTGTGTCTCACTGCTGTATTTATTGGAAAATAAGGGGAAGCTCCACAAGGTAGAGAGACAAAGGCATCATGACCTCACATTAACCACTATAGAAATCTAATCTGAGCTTCACTTTTAACCTATTTCAAACAAAGATATTGAGAAGAGGTCTCCTACTTAGTTTATAAATCCAATCTGGAGAACTGGAAGGAAGAGGATGAGAGGAGCAAAGGTCCAAGGGCATCAGCCTTTCAGTTCCAACACCAATGGCAAACCCACTGCTCACCAGCCTGGGCTGCACTGACACTTTGTATGGTGAAGGAGCAGACAGTGGTTCTGCCAAGGTAGGGAAAAGAAAAGTCAAGGCACGCTAAGGGATTCCTTCCAACCCACTCACCCTGAACTGTCTCCTTTCATCTTATGCTGTTGGCTGCGAACACGCCAAAGCCCTCCTGCCCTAGCACTACTTTTTGGTGGTCCTTATTCTCGATGTGTTTTTACCTAAATCTTTGTTCTGTTGCTTTCCCTATGTTTTGCATGAGCTTCTGTGATTTCTCTAGAATTAATTCAGGAAACACAGCCAACAGCCCACTCAAATCCAGCATCACAACAGGTAGTAGAAAATTCCAGAGAGCACTCTCTGTGTGTTTATTTAGAGTACCTTTTCTCAACTTATATTTAAAACTTATAGAACTCTTCATAAATAATTCTCAAATTTATTAAACGCTATTTATCTTTTAAAAAATTACTTATTTTTAATTTAATCTTCATTGTTATTTTCACTTGTCATCTTTAAGACTTAAGAGAGCTCTTAGACTCCAGCCTTAGTGCACATATTTTCTGTTTTCTTTTATGGGTAATTCAGTGTATATAGAATTTGCATGCATATTCCTCTGAATATTCCTTTAGACAAAATTTCTGGGTTTCAGTATGATCTACTCCCCTATCAAAAATAACCTGTAACTTCATTGCTGATTTTTCCCATTCTTCAAAACAATATTCTGTTAATTAAAAAATAAATACCCAAAGTACTACTGATGCCTCATGTACTTTTACCTAAACACTCAAAAACTACCCATATTTTCAGCATAACTAGCAAAATAAAAATCACCTGTCTCCAGAGTTGAAAGTCTGAGCCATTTCCCAAGTAGTTGACTTTCCTCCTAAGACATTTTCCCTATTTTAGTATAATAAACAGCTCTTCACAAGGGATCTGTGTTTTATTCAAACAAACAAGATAACACATAACACTGCCTCTGGTAGCAACACATCAATCACCTCACGTAATTAATTTCCTAATGACCCTGAAACATTTGCTTTATTCCTGAATGAGCTCATTCTAGCACCAAGCAATTTTCTAGAATATTTTGAATAAAAAATTTATAGGTAAACCCAAGTAAATGCATTGCAGACAGTATGAGGAGGAGAAGCTCAGGATCAAACCTTTTGCCAATGAAGTGTGTAGTATTTTCTTTCACAGAAGCAAAGTAATATATGGCATGTCACAGCTAAGCTGTAAAAATACCATGACCTTTCATCAGTCTCAATTATTAGAAGTAATACCTCAGGCTGAAACTACTTGGGAATCTCTGTTGATATTTAACACAGAAAAACTACGGAAGTTAATGCAAAGAGAATGGCCAAAAGGTGATATGATAGGGTTGTCTGGTGGTACATTCATCACTTTTTTTATGCTCACTCTAGGGCTGACTTCTACATCTATTCTTTGCATGGGGCATCTCACACTGTTGAATAAACAAGGTAGAAATCTCACCAGGAGGGCTTTTTGGGGGGGGGGCGGGGTATTGTCATCTAATTAGGCAAAAGGAAAATTGTTGGTCATGGTATGTCCCTTCCACCTGCTGTTTCAAAATCATATCCAGCATAGCTAAGAAAGAATAAGTGGCTGCTCTGTGAAATGGTGTGGTATGGTAATATTTTTCAGTAGCAAGGGACCATATCTTGCTGAGTACTGTAACAGATGGTGCTGCCGTACCCAGGCAAAAGAAGAAATGGCTGGAGGCAGCAGCAGGAGTGGTTCAAGGAGAAGACTCTTCTAGTGAATTCACTGGGGCTCAACCTCCTCACTGGAGCTGCTAGCAATATTTCACTGAAACATGATGACAATAGACAAAAACACCGGTTTTGATTAGGAATGGAATTCAAAATACTTTATTTCCCCTTCCTATGAAAGTTACCACTTAACTAGGAGCTAATGAAACAAACATCAACTGTATTCATAACACTTCTGGCACCACTGGTAATCACATATGTGACTTTACACATCATATTTTAGTTGTAACACGTATTGTGAAATGTCACTTCCACCCTCCACTACTTCAAAATTATGACATTTTGGAATCTGCAACTAGGTTAGGTTAAATAAGGAAGAAACAAGGGCATTATTATATCAGCTTTATGTCTTGATAACCACATTTCAAAATAATTGGTTGCTTTGAGGTCTTTGGATCTTATTTTATGTGTTTAAAAACATTTGTTTTCTGAGAAGGAAGTTCATGGATTTCACTGTACTGCAGCATTCTTAACACACACACACACACGTATACACATACACACACTTTTAAAAGCATTTGGCTAATATATAT
>NW_004955453.1:8173968-8223826 GCF_000276665.1 Chinchilla lanigera | reverse complement strand
TATATAATTAGGCAAAACTAGTGTCATCATTTCTCTAGGGTCTATGTGTGATCGATTTATACAGGCATAGATACATTCAGATCCCTATAAGGAACCCAGTGTCCAAGTGTAATATTCCTAATACCAAAGATCTCGATGCATCTAAAAACAGTAACACTGAAAATAAAGTCTATAGCTGGGCATGGCGGTACATCCCTGTAATCCCAGCTACTTGGGAGCCTGAGGCGGGAGAATGGCAAGTTCAAATTAGCTGGGTAAAATAGTGAGACCTTGTCTCGTAAAAGAACAAAGTTGTTTAAAATAAAGTGGGTAGTATATGATATTTAAATATGCCTGATATTATTATGACATTGTATTAAATTACATGAAAAAAGAGAGCATACTCCAGGATTGTTAGATCCATAGATCCAAGATCCACTCTTAGATCCATAGATCTAAGACACTCTTTGAAGCCTCTGCTGGGCCTTAGAAACCTAGACTCAGGGAAAAAGGCTTCTAACCAGGTAAACCAAGTCTTACTTTCTTTATGGTAATTTCTGAAATACTGGAAGCTCCCAGCCCTAAACCCCAGTGAATATGCCAGGTTATGAACAACCAGATCAATGGAGAGGCCCCACAAGGATAATCTGTGCAGGACCGAGGGTTTAAAGAGTCAAGGGGAAGGGCGGGACCTGTATTGTTACAGTGTGGTCATGAGCACCTCACGCAGCCTCCACATCCCCCAGAGAGCACAATGTCCCCTCCGAACAATGCTGGTCAATGAAGACCTTCCTCTTATCTTATTTGTGTCCCACATCCCTCCCGACTCCTAACGCAGGTGAGCACAGTGACTGAGGCTCAGGAAGATTGGGAGAGGGAGCATGGAAGTGATGAAGGCCATCCCCCCTCCTCCCCACTGGGGCAGCAGAGAAAGGCGAATCCTAAGTCAAGGTTGGAGTTTTGCGTATTAAACACATCTGGACATTCTAATTGCTGAATGAAGACAAGATTCTGTTTGGTGAGACAAGGACCTTGGGATTTAGTGTTAGCACAGTCATCTAACAGCCCAAGACACAGCTCAGGCAGGGAAGGAAATTCCTCCACCAAATTTTAAACAGGCAGACAAATATAAAATTAAGTGGCTTTGTGATTATCCTCCATGAAATCTGTATGGTCAGTATTAAGTTCATACTGACTTTTCTCTTTCTCCTCAGTTGTGTAAAATTTCTCCAGCTAATTTTCTTCAGCGACAGGTCTTCAGACAAGTCCAGCCAGACATTTGTTTCCAGGTTTGTTCTTATCCAGAAAGTCTTCTCATTTTACTCCGTGCACTATAAACCATCCCCACCCATGCAGTCTCTCTCAGACTCCTGCTTCCAGGATACTTTACATAAGCCTCACTGATTCTTTCCTAGCTTCCAGTACTGTTTAATTTGCTTCATTTATTTAATTCTACTTTTACATCATTTCTCACCTTTATCTCTGTAATAATTTGTTACACTTACTTGAGGGCTATCATGCAATTGTTTATCCTGAAGATATATATCATTTAGGTAATAATTACATATTAAATTGAATTTTATTATATCTTATTAATTTTATATGAACATTATACTGCAAGGCAATTGTTGTTCTCTTTATGCATTAAAAATTTTTAATACAAAAGGCACATTTTCATTTGTTTGTTTCTCATTGCCAATAGGATGTTTTTCAATCTCTTTTTCTAAAAGGTTGAGTGGGAGAAAGAGATCATTTTCAGCCTTTTGAGTAATTTCTGCCCTTAAGCAATCTGATCATCGATTTCTTATCATTTGGAATATAAAAGTAAATAAAAATCTTAGTTCCAGTTATCTCGGCAAATATAAGACAGACTTCTGGGAATATTATCTGTTTATATGTAAATATTCTAGTCTTGTGCTTTAAAGAGATCTGTGTTTTATTTAAAATACATGAAAGGTTGGAGGCAGCAGAAAGATGTCTCAAGGGTCTTGTGTATTTTAGAGAGGAATGTCAAGAATGTGGGCTTCGCAGCTTGTAAAACAATAACTTCTTTGATTGGACCTTCAGTTGTGCTTTGCCTGGCCTTTTTTCTGTTTTTCAATTCAAAGGTAAATTTAACTTAGGGAGGAGATTTTTCTGTTTGCCAGTTTCAAAAGCAATTTGTTTTCATTTTGTCCCGTTTTTAAGTCATAAATCTTTTGAAATTTGAACTCTACCCTTGTTTACCACTGTGGTGTTGCTGTAGAGGTTAAAGTTTGCAACTCACTCCTTTCTCTATCTTTGAAAGAAGGACTAGGTAGAAAAGGCCATTTAGGAAACTTTACTGGTAAAACAATTCCCAAAGGTCCCATTTAAGGCAGATTACACATGGTGTTCAAAACACGCTATTAAGTCCATACTGTCTTAATGTTACAATGAAAGTAGCTGGCATCTATAAAATATTCTCTTGTCATCAGAATAAACATGTACCCCCAAAATGCTCCATTTTGTCTTCACACACAAAAATTCCATGGTTTTGTGCCTTTCTCAAATACAAATCAGTAACAAATGATATCCTCTTGACATTTCCACCTATTTTTGTACATTTTTCACATACCTTTAAAAACTGATTTAAATCTCTTCACAGTGATATTTCTTGAAACATTGATAAACAATAGGAGGTTTCTAATATCATATGTCTAGGAATTCTTAGTATTCCTTTAAACTTATAACATCAATTTATACTTTGAATCCATTTTGATAAGATGTAAAAGGAAAAACTACATCTTTTTGCATCAGAAAATATATAGAGTTGAAGCCTAGACATGAAAATTAATATCATAAATAGATCATTCTCCAAAGATTCGTCCATTAACAAAGAAGTAGTAATCTGGTACAGTTTACTGAGAAACTTCGAAGACTGAACTTGTTTGTTAGACCTTAAGGGTGCACTTTTAGCTAATTAGCCCCATCATCTGTGCATGTGTATGAGCTAAGAATGCTAACTACATGTAAAAATGGTTGAAAAAAAATGAGAGAAGACTCAAATGAAAATAGTATTTCATGGTTTGTGAGAAACATGACATTAAACTCTTGGTGTTCGTAAGTAAAGGTTTTTGGGAACACAGCCCTGCTCATTCATTTCTATATTGTCTACCACAGGTTTTAAACATTGTCTGCCCCAGTATAATGGTTGATACATCATGTGAACTTTAGAATTTTGGAAGCTGAACTAAGTGACTTAGCAGTTCTGTATCCTAGGGTGTTGAGGACATGCCCTGAGGTGGCTGTTTATGCCCCAGTAAGTGGTGATGGCTGATTCATTGTGTCAATTTAAGAAGTTTAGGAGCTTAACTAAGTGACTCAGGAAGGAGCCAGTGTCCTCACTTTGTAAACATCCTCACCCTGTGTAAGAGGAGAGCACAGAGATGGTGTGAGTGCTGCACCCAGCCTAGGGCGGGTAGCCTGCTTACAGTATAAGGGAGGAAAAAAGACTTACTCTCCCCTTTTTGCTCTTGTTGCTTCTGCTCTCTTCCACCTCCATAAACTGTTGCCCTCTGCCATGCAACCCTACTTTGGAGCCAGCTAATTATAGACTGAAACCTCTACAAACTGTGAGCTAAATAAACTTCTTCCATAATTTTGGGTGTTGGGTATTTTGTTCTGGCAATGACAAAAAAAGTAACCAAGACACCCAGCATTCACAAAACAGTAACAGTTTCAACAGAGACTCTGATTCACAAAGCCTAATATGTTTTGCTATCTGGCCCTTTACAAGAAATAGTTAAAATTAGGTCTGTTTTCTGGAACAATTCCACTGATGCAGGCACACGTGCCAATGGACCATTAAATTGTGATTAAGCATAATTCCTGTAAATCAATCTTGAAGCATCACCTGTCTATTCTTCTAGGGTGATGACTTTAACAGCTTTCTAGCACAGTAGATGTTGATTTATCTTTAGTCTTGGATTCAATTTACTTTAGAGTGACTGCATATTTATTTTCAAAATAGATTGACAAAACTGTGAAATATATCTGCAAATAGGGCAAGGCAATCCCTGACTATAGCATCATTAGCATCATGCACTGACATGTATTTTGGCCAGAATATATACCAAAATTTGGTTTGATACATAACAGAATTTGATACATGTCTAAACTTGCATTCCAGAAAAAAAAGTCTTATTTATTTCACTAAATTTCTCCCTTTGGTGATATAGTTTAGTGGTTAAAAAAAAAAAAAATGCTTGCCTACATGAAATCCTTGGTTCTTTTCCCAACATCATGAATAAAAAGCCTATCAGAAAAGTTCTTGATAAAATTCCCAACTCTGTGCCATTAGAATTTCATGAAAACCTTCATTGCAGATGTTTAGAAATTTTTTCAAAATGAGAAACATTTACCATTTATTTAGCACTTTATTGCAAAAAAAAATGAAGTTAAACTGCTTCTTGTGATCAGGTTTCTCTTCTGCCTGGTTAGCTTGTGTCTGCTTTCCCCTAAGTGATCTCTTCATTTGCAAGCCACAAGTGGTAGAAAGAAATTACCAGTAGCTTTTTACCTACCTCATCCTAAACTCAAGTCCAACAAGATAAGAGAGCATGTATTCCCAGTTGCAGTAGCTCCAAAACATAGATTCACTATGATTGTAATAAGGTAGGATATAGAAAGTACTTACTGTGATTAACAAGGATTTAGAGCTCAGATTGGCCAGGCCTAGGGGTCAGATCCTACCCTGGCTCTCCTTGGGATGGCAGCCAATGTCATCTCTAAGAAATGTGAAGAAAGAGTCTACAGAAGAAAGTTGAGGTTTTATGGCTAAAATAAGGTAGGGAAGATATGGACAATTACTCTTAGAATGAATTATTCTTACAGTATTGGCATTTTTGGTCATGAAGAGCACATGATTTTTTGGTTGCTAATTTATTTTTATTTTTCAGATAAAAGCTTCAAAGTATTACATGTGAGATAGAACTAAGAACAGAGAAAATAAGAGCAATTTGGAGGAAGCTTTCAGCTCTGTTTCACTTAGGTCTATGACTTAACCACCTGTAAACATGGGATCATTGTCAGTAGAAATAAAAACTACTATAACCATTATGGAAATCAATATGGAGGTTCCCCTAAGTCTACAAAACAGAAATTCCTTTTGACTCAGCTATTTTTCTTTTGGCTATCTTCTTAAAGAGTTAAAATCATCATATTACAGTGCTATATGCATAACCATGTTTAGAGCAGCACAACCCACAACAGTTAAATTATGGAAGCAGCCTCTATGCCCATGGACAGATTAATGGATAAAGAAATTATATATATATATATAAATATATATATATGTATTACTTACCATAAAGAAGGATAAATTTGAGTCATTTATAGGAAAATGAATGAATCTTAGGACCATATTTCTAATTGAAATAGACTCAGAAGATTAAATAGATCATGGTTTCTCTTATATGAAAATTCAAAATATAAATAATTTAAAGAGCAAATTAAAAGAGAGATCATAGCATTACAGACAGCTAAGTTAGTTAAAAATATTATAGGCAGGCAGGCAGGGTTAGGCCCTGAAGAGTCAGTACAGAAGGTGGGATTATGTTCAAACTCTGGATGAAGATGAATTCATTGGAAGCCAAACCTTAAGACAAAAAAATGGAATGACTACACCTACATACTTCCCGTAGGGATGAACAATAATGATTGACATTCTAAATAGGCATCAGTCCCCTGGGTGGGGTTCGGCAAGAGTCCCTCAATGGACTCCTCCAAGAAAAGTCCTTTTTTGGTACATGTACACTTGCTACATGAATTGCTTCCCAATTGAGTCAATATTATCTAAGTGAATATACTTGTAATCTTCTTAGTTGAACATAGTTTTGTCCCATCTTATACCCACCCCATGATTTTAGTCCATAAACCTTAATCTGAGAAGTGGGCTCCTAGGTAACCCACTTTCTGAGTCCTCCGGTGTCTCTTTTAGACAGAAGTTTTCTTTCCACCAATATTTCCTTTTTTATGGTACTGATAATCAAACTCAGGACCTTGTGCTTGCTAGGCAAGCACTTGTGCCACTGAGCTATATCCCCAGCCCTTCACTAGTATTTCCTACCTTTAACCTCCATTGTTAATTAGAATTTATTCTTCTATTTTGGGGAAAATGAACTCAGTGAGTCAGATGTCTAGCAAATTGGGAATTTTATTTCCTTTATGTTATTTGGATTATTTGGAGGTCCTGCATCATCCCTCTGTCAATAGGAAACTGAAAAGTAGATTTTGTGGAGATGGAAAGTCACTCTGGGGAAGAGAAGAGAAGAGAGGTGGGTGAGGAAGATGCTGTGGTTTGCCCGGATACCCTCTCAAAGCCTCATGTGGTGATAGGGTTTTTTCAGAGATAGCCGAATCTAGAGTGTGTGATTTGTAGTGCAATGGTGTCATTAACAGTGCTGGGATTAAGGATAGGTGGTTCTAGATCAGCCCATTGATTGGACTGGCACTGTCCTAATCACAGAAGACTGAATATAATGTAAGTGATGGAAAGAAGTTTCTCTCCCTCCCTCTCTCTCTCTGTTGTTGCCTTTGCTGTCTTCTACTGCCATGAACTGTTACCCCTCTCTCATTTCCCACCCTGCCTTGAAACGAGCAGATTATAGTCTGAAACCTCCACAAACTGTGGGCTAAATAAACCTTTTCTCCTTTAACTTTAGGTTTCAGGTATTTGGTCTCAGCAATGAGAGACAACTAAGACAGAGGAGGAGTAAAAATCATTAAGGTGCAACATGTCTAGGTACCAGCTCCCCAAAATGAATGTAATTTTTATGATTCACAGACATAGACTAATAAAAATAAGCATGAGAGCAAGCCAAAGAAAATAATTATTATTCACCTATTGGCTACGTTTGGTCAATAGTTATTTTGCAATGTGGCTCATGGACTCTACTTCTACAACAAAGCACCAGGCCGGTGAAATGCTGTCCAGTAGGCTCTGGAAAGAACATGGTAGTAGCCACATGACTGCCTTCAGCAGGATAATCTCTAAGAAAGAGCTTAATGGGATTTAGGAACAATCTGGGTCCAAACAGTTGACTTATGCATAATGTTCGGCTTGCATCTGTTCTTTGGGGCCTCATCAATTATCATGATACCTTTCTCTAAGAGGGCACCTGGTAAAGCAAAACAACAAAAACTGAAACTTTTAAAATTTTATTTGGATTTAAGTAACATCTACGTTCTGTTCTTCTGTCCTAGACCAGTGTTCTGTGTCTGTGAGTTCCCTGAGTTTATGCGGGTCCCATAACATCATTCCAGACATAAACATCCTTTTAAAAATACTTGGCGGACACATGGCTGGGTTTAAAATTTCTTCTCAATAGAAAAAAAAGTAAATAAAAATACTACAAATGCACACCTATTTTAAAAAAATTAGAAATGCAATGATTCACAAATTTGGCCAACTGTCACTTTTTAAAAAGATCATAGGTGAGTAGAGTCTACCAGTGCAGCATAGAGCAGTAGTGACTGTGGAAACATGATGTGGTCATTTGATTCTTTCATAACCTGTCTGCAGCTAATTATCTCCACCACATAATGTGAGTTATAATAATTACAAGTTTGTTTTTTCTATGTGGGTAGATATATCTATTTTTTTTTTTTTTTTTTTTTTTTTTTTTTTTTTTTTGGTACCGGGAACCGAACTCACGACCTTGCGCTTGCCAGGCAGGCGCTTTTGCCGCTGAGCTAAATCCCCAGCCCCAGCTAAATCCCCAGCCCCGTGGGTAGATATATCTAGAATCACAATCAATCACACTCTAAGGTTTCTGCAGTCTGTCCATGCCACATATGTTACATATTTGAAAGTAAGTGATAGATGAACAAAACAAGGATGGATTGTTGGGTGGATGGGCAGATAGAAAGAAGAGAGATGAATGATAGAATGATATGATAGAGATAGAATGATAGATGATGGATGGAAGATGATGGATAGATAGATAAAAAATAAAGCCAATGATACAGTGAAAGAGTAACTGGGGAGACACAGGACAAAAATATGCATTTTTGTTTGTGTTAGTTTGTTTATTTTGTAGGAAAGTGTTTATAGAATTACAGTCTTATTGAGAATTGGAATTTTAAAAGAATACTTGCTTATAAAATGATGCTCAAAATATATGGCCAATATTTGCAGTAAAAGATGCAGTGCCATTAATCCCCCTCAAAATACACCCTTTTCTTCAAATACATTTATCTTATAATTTTTACCACATTTTGAAGCAGTTCTGGAAGTATTCTGTGAGTGCTTTTCACAAGGTGTGATAAAAAGCACAGTGACTTCTGCTTTCATGACATCTAACAGAGGCAGGTTTGTAAGCACAATATCATTTGTAATCATCAGATCTGACACTGTGTGACTTCCAGCTCTTCCCCAAAGTCAAAATGAGCAGGAAAGGTAAAGACTTTGATTCAGTTTAGGATGTGGAGTCAGCCATGATAGTGCTACCAGTGACACTCATGAAAGAGGACCTCCAGAACTGCCTCAGAAAAGGTCAAGAATAATGGGATAAATGTGTTTGAATTGAGGGGAAATATTTTGAAGGGAATAAATTACAATGTGTCTTTTGAGTAACACATTTTAAAAATCTAAACATTTACCATAATTTTTTATTATACTTTGGAAGTATGTGGAATTGAGAAATGTGTATCAGTGTAATAATGTTAGCTTTCTCTAATGTTTTACTGTTCTCATTGCATCTAGTGGATAACTATTCAGAAGATTCCATTTAAAAATTTTTCTTTAAGTTCTGGGAGGGACAGTCTGTTCATAAACTTCTACTGTTAAATGAACACTCTAATATATTAACTCATGTCATCTTAGAAAAGGTAAGAAGGAAATTTTGGAACTTGGGAAAAACTGATAAACACCCAACTTAATGTCTTAAATTAACTAGAGTCATGTGCATAAATTGGAAGGATTCAATTCTGGAAAAATTACTAAATATCCAGAGATCAGTTCTGATGTATACAATTATCTTGAAAAATTCTTGGGTACAAAAGTGTACAATGAATGCAAAAAAAAAAATTTTTTTTCCACTCATGTGGTAAGAAATTGTGGAAAGTTTATTTTGTCTTGGCAAAATGAGCTTCTTGCTTCTTCTTGTTCTTTCTTTTTTTTTTTTGATTGTCTTACCCTGGATGGTGAAATTTAAGGTGTAGCATATTTTATTTCTTTTTCTAGTTTACTTCATTATTTTTATTTCAAGCTGTGTAGCTATCTTAATTATTTTGTGTATAAATAAAGAGGAAAGGAAGAAAGGGAAAATGGAAAAATATGTCTTCAGTTCTAAGTCTGTATTTTTCCCTGTTGTCCCACCTCAGACTACATGTTTCATTGTCATGTTTGTGTCAAACTGTCTGAGCTGCACGCATTATCTTTTCTCATTCCTCCTGGCCATACAGCACCAGTATCTCCATAAGTACCCAGGCAAAAACCTAAGGTTTACTTTACCTTCATTTCTTGCCTTATTATCCATAAATCCTGTAGTCCCATCATATTTCTTGGTCATTCTGACTACCTTCCACTTCTTTTTATTTTCAATGATATTTCATTGTTTAGTCTTCTGTCAGGTCAATTATTTTCATTTCCTAGCTAATCATCATCTCTACAGCTCTGCTTTCTGCAGTCTAGGTTCCATTCAACTCCCACAGTAAATTTTCGTACCACAACTCTTATCGTTGGGTTACAACTCTTTGAACTCCCACCATCTGCAGGATAAAGTCCAAATTCCTCAGCCTTATGCGAGATGGCTACTGTCAGCTGAGTAGGAGCAAATTTCAAATTTCACTGACCCAGTTTCATTTATTTATCCAACAAATATTTATTAAATATCATCTGGCAATATTTTAGACACCAGGGGATGGAAAGAAAAAAATATTGCAAAATTTCTAGCATTAATGGAGTTTACATTCTAGGTCAGGGAGATAATGATAAAACATGCAAACATACACATATAAAGTGGTAAATTCTAAGTTGAAATACTAAAATGCCATGATGTAATTGATACTTACCACCTGATTGCTTTATAAGTGGGCTGGGAGTCAGGGAAAGCATCAGGCAGAAGGTGACATTTAATTTAACATCTGTGTAAATGAAGGAGCCAGGTCTCAGGAAAAGCATTCTTAGTGAAGTGAACATTACAGAGGTCCTGAGGCAGGGACAAGCTTGGCATACTTGAGGGACAGAAAGAAAAGTCTGTGAGGGTGCATTGCCGAGGTTGAGACTAATACGAATGTCAGATGGCAGCAGGAAACTGGGCAAGGGGCTTTATAAAGGTTGCTAAGGGGTTCAGATTTTATTTCAAACTGAATAGGAGGGCACTGAAGGGTTTTAAGTGGGAATTGACGTTACTCCATTTATATTCTAGAAGATCAATGTGGCAACTGATGGAAAAAGGCAGCAGGAAGTTGAGTTGGACGGGTGGGTATTTGAGGTGGAAGAGAATGGTGACGTAGATTCCCTGAAAAGGAAAGGTGACTAAATTTGAAGTGCTTTAATATGGAGCACACAAAGCTTATAACAGACTGGACGGGGACGGAGAAAATGAGAAGGATCGAGCAAAACTTCTAAATTTGGGAGTTGTTAAGTAAATATTTTGAGTATGAGCTTCAGAGAAGCTGGAGTAGTATCTTCGAGTTGTGGATTAATAAGTATTTAGATGCCCTTCAAAATCAGCCGAGCAAATATGACCATCTAGGATGGGCATGTAACTGAAGAGAAAGATTCAGTACCAAGTCACAGCAACAGATGATAAGATATAGGTCGAATAAGTGGGAAAGGAAGAATATGTGAGAGAAGAAGGACAATGAGAGAAAAGAACACAGAACTGGAGGTCTTAACGCAGCTGGAGAGTGCTGGGATCAGAGCCCTTGACTAAATGAGCTGGAGGGGTGAGAGGTCACACTCAGAGACAAACTGCTTAGGGTAGAGATTCCAGGGATGGCACAGAGCTTCCGAAGACAGCTCAGGTATAACCATGGAAACGTTTTGGCAGAGATGAGGGAAGCAGTTCACTGAAATTGAGGAAATCAGGGAACTAAATAGCCACTGTCTCCTTGCTGTCTTCTATCCCTATTTATACTTTCAAGTCTAGCTTACAAAACAATTTTCCATTTCCTGGAAAATATTATCACGTTTCGTATTTGCCTTTGACTCATTTGCTATCTTGCAGTGGCTGTTGCAGGACCCAGGAACACATGCATATTCTTCTCCATCTGGATCAAATATCTTATATTCTCTGCAGATGTATAAGACCTGGACCCCACGCCCAGGCCACAACACTCACCTCAAGGAAATGGTTGTTTCTTCTTTGTAGCTACTTATGCATATCTCACTTGTAGCAAACATGCTAGAGCCGTTTACTTAAACAGCTAGACTCTCGGTGCCTTAAAGATAGGCAGTGAATCTTACTTAGTTTAGCAGCTTTATCACTTAGCAGTGCCTGCACTGAGTAGAGATTTTATCAGCGTTTGTTGAATTTACTTGCTCAGGAACATCTGCAAATGTCAGTGCTGTGTGGTTTTGGGACAAATAAGATATTAGGTGAGATACTGGGGAGAGAAAAGAAGGGATGTTGTTTTTCTGTGCAATTCCATTAAATAAAGTAGGAAACAAGTAGTAGATTTTTAACATGAAAATGTGTGTCCCTACTTTTATAACTTAGGGGACAAAGTACAAAAATAACTACTCGACATAATACTTTTCGTCCAGTAGAATCTGTCCACAGTGATCTTTCCTGTGTTTCATCTCTAAAATCTCTACTCAGTGATAAATCTCTGCTAAGTGATAAAGCTGCTAAACCAAGCTGTCTACTAACTTTAACTATCTGATTCATACTTTACATGCTTTATTGATCAGAGTACATCACATTACCTGCTGTAATATACAAACCCCCAAATCTCAATGGTTTAACAGATCATTGGTTTATTTCTTGTCATATCAAACCTAAAGCATATTAGCAATAATTTAGCTTTGTATTCTCATTCCAAGACCAGAATTCTTCAATTGTATGGCTCCTTCACCTTTGCAAGCCTTAAAATTCTCTACTTGATCTTCTACAATCAGCAGACAATGAGGAATAGTGGAAGAATACCCCAGAGCTTGTAGAAATTAGATGTAGAAATGGTTTCCACATTCTATTGTCTATATCTTGGCCAAAAGTCAGTAATATGGCCTCAGTCAACTTGCTGATGCGGAAGAAATAAATGGATTCTATGTTTAGGCTGAAAAACAAATACACAGCTATTGATAGGCAAAACTTGGAAGGGAGAAAGTTGCTTGCCCAAGAGTGGTTTCTTGAAGATTGCAAAACACACCATGGGTGCCACTTATAATCAAGTGTTTAAGACAGCCAATCTGAGAAGAGTTCTGAGGCAATGAATTAGGTGATCCACTCTACCATCTGAATTGTTTCCACAAAGCTTGTTTCCAGCCCACTGGCGGCACCATGGGAGGAGCTGCAACTGCTGCAAGCATGCATGCTGAGCCAGGGAAATTCAACTGAAACCAAAGTTCTGTCACACGATCTAATGTTGATTCCAAACTCTGATCACATCAAGAGAGAGGCCAGTTCTAAAACTCACACTCCAAGGTGTGAATGCCAATCCGGGAGTCTGACGCTGGCCTTGCTTGCCACAAATTTGCAGGAGACAGCCCACAGTCCTTCAGGGCTTTGCTTTTATTACTTCACCTGGTAAATGTGTCTCCAGCAGACATGCCGAATGCTGTCTGCCCTTCTGTCTCTGTTTGCGAGACACTGAAATTCTCTGCTACGATATTCGTGTTGAATCTTTAGGCTCCCACAGTGTTTCTGGTCTCCTCTGTTTGTATATACCTATCCAAGTGTGCTCAAGCTATATGTCTCTCTCACCTTCACTCACCAACCAGGGTCATTCCAGCCCTTTATAGCCCCAAAGTCCCAGACGCTCTTCCCACCATACCCTGCTCTTTTCCACGTGGAGGGACACCATGATCTCAAATACGAGGAAGTCAGACTTTTCGTGAACAAGTCACCTGATCGTTTGAGACTTCATTGAAAGCTCATCACTTGTGATAACATTTTTCAAAACTCAAGGACTGAAATGCCTTCTAGTTGAAAACCATTTAAAAGACTGTACATTTTGCTGTACCAGTGCTGCTAGAATGATCACCATTGTTCTATGATCAGCATTTTTAAAAGTGAGTGATGCATCATATTTGTTAGTTTGACAATTTTTTCTCTTGTTTAATAAATGCTTACTATGTATTCATAATTTCCAGAGAAAACACTGAGAATAGCGATGTAAAATGAATTACATTTGTGTTTTCAATGACATTGTAAGGTAAAACTATCCCATGAAACTGGGGAGCTATACATCCCTAGAGAGGCACTTCAGTGGTTTGGTTCACTGAGTGGTTAGTACAAAAAGTACCCAGGTAAATCCCAAGACAGTTTCATGAATCCTTCAAAGCAGAAGCCCCAAACCCCAAGTCATGATTATGTGGGCTTTTAGGAGCTGAGATGCACAGCGGAAGATTAACAATGGCTGAGAGAGCAAAGCTCCAGCTGTATTTACAGCTGCCTTCCATCCATTGATTTATCACCTTAGCTCTGCCTCCTGCAAGATCAGTGGAAGCATTAGGTTCTCATGAAATCACAAAACCTACTGTGGGCTGAACATCCCAAAGATCTAGACTGCATACTTCTTACTAGAATCTAGTGCCTGACGATCTGTTGTGGAGCTGAGGCCATGATGCTAGCACTGAGAAGAGGTTGCAAATACAGAGTAACATTAGCAGAGAGGTTTGACTACACAGAGACCATAACAACTCAATTGCTTGCAGACTCATATCAAACCCTATCAGTAAGCAGCAAGTGACAATTTGTACCTCGTAGCAGGCTTATAATGGCAAATGAGTTAATTGGACCACCTAATTACCAGAAAACAAGCTCAGAGCTCCCACTGTTTTTACATTTTGGCAAATTGTGTAATTATTTCACTATATAATGTTTACATTCATTGAGGTTATTAAGTTTCTGTATATGACATATCCTTACTCTACTTATTTCCCATTCCCTTTCCCTTCACTCTTTCCCCTGGGTCTCTTGGACCCCTTTTTGTTTGCAAGAAATCCACTCCTTTCTCTCCTTCTTTCCATACTTAATTAATCTCTTTGTTTGTAGTTTGCCTTGCTCAAGTGAGAGATAAATATGAGCTAAGATTATTTATATCAAGAACAGAAATGGGGAAAGGAGAATTAAAGGGGTAGAGAAGAGAAAGAGATTTTTCAAAGGAAACAAGATGTATTATGTACACATATTCACCCTCAACATTATTGTAAATTACATGCATTGAAAACATGTACACATAAAAATTTTAAACATAAATTATTTCATTTTACATTACAATGTAAAAATAATAGAAATAAAATTCACTGTAAATGTAATGCTCTTACATTTGGGAGCATATATCATTCCCAAACCATCCCATCCTAGAGTTCATGCAAAAATTATCTTCCATGAAAATGGTCTCTTGCTCTAAAAAGGTTGTGGACCACTACTTCGAAGGATCTCTGGCCTAGGAGATCATCTGAAATAACAGTTGGAACTGGAATTAATTTTTAAAGTTAATTTATACATACAAGTACAATTAAATTAAAATTCATTATATATGGGAACAAAATAATGAGCTACAGATAGTTTAGATGAGTTGATTTAGGAAGTTGCATGCAAATTAAACATGGGAGATAAGTGAGAGTTTGCCAAAAAAGCAGGGAGTGCAATATCCTAGAAGAAAACCAATGTAGCTAAGTCAATTTTGAGCATGTGATAGGGGATATACAAGAGTTTGATGTCACAAAAAGAGCAGGTCTTGAGGCAAATTGTGAATCATATTTTTAAACATGGATTCAAGCCTGAGGCAAACAGAGGTATTTGATGGCTGTTAAAGAGCCTTACGTGACCAAACACTGCAGATACAACACAGAGACTGGACTGACAAGGGCAAGTGTGTAAGAGAGTTGTGGAGGCTCTTGTAGGGTACTGTGTAACTGAAGGTGTGGTTTGCACTAGGTCCTGAGTCATGAAAATGGCATGCTGTGTGAGTCATATTTTGGTTATAAAATGGGCCATAATTAAAGGTAATAAATGTATAGATTTAAAAATAACTGCAAGAGAAGAATGTGAGGGTCACCAGCACATAGCTGTGATAATATCTGAGAAAAGGGAAACGCTAAATACCCCAACTTGGTCATTACATATGATAGGTTTCTGCTCCTGTAAAAATTATGCCAAGTCATCATGGTGGTAGTCCAACATGGTGTGGGGCCCAGAAAACTACAACTTGTTACTCCAAAACTAACTTCTGCCTTCTTCTTCCCCCAGCCTAACCTCAACTTCCTCTTTTCTTTTCTCAAGCGCATGCCGATTCCCCAATAAGTGGTTGTTAGGACTCCTTGACTGCCCATGTAAACTCCACCCCTAGCCCACCTCAATGAATTCTTTTTCTCCCTGCTTCCCCCTCAGAGGGTTCTTATATTCTCCTGCAGCCCTCCTGAACCCACAATAAAGGCTTCTTTTACTTCTGTCCTGTCTCTCACTTGTGCAAAAAAAACCACCTTACACATATTGGAAACATAAATTGTAATATTCTACCCCATAAATAAGTATGAAAACATGTCAACTAAAGAGTAAAAATTATTTAAAAGTTAAGCTATATATCAGGGAGAAAAGGTGTAAGTCATATCAACCTATGACAGAAAGGTATGATTAGGAATAAATTTAAGGATAGTCACAGAAATAATTCTGTTAGAAGCACATAAAAGACATTATGACCATACATGTCTGCACTGTGGTCCTTTGTTATTGCTGTCCTTTTTCCCGGCTAGCAATTGCCTAACCCATCCAAGCTTGGGATTGGATCTGTGACTATTAACGCTTTTAGAAGGTGAAAAACTCTCCGGGGAACTGGAAAGGTATAGATGGTTGGAGAGGTACTTCTGTGGTTTCATTTGGTGGTTATTGCATAAGTTGTCCAGGTAAGTCCCTCGACAGCCTCATGGAGTCCTTCTAAAGATCAATCAATCCACAGGATCAGAAGAGACTCTTTTGCCCTAGGCAGTTTCAGAATTTCAGGGACAGAGGATAATATACTCTTATTAGCTTATTATATCAAAATGTCAAACCCTTCAATTCTTAATAATGTGCTTTATTACTTTTTTGTGGTGGTGAGTGTTATTCCAGAAATAACTTCTCCCTACCAGTGTTTTGCTTATATCCACTGAGGCAAAGTTATAATAGGCTGAGAGTGGCAGTTTCCTGTTAATGGAATCTCTGACTCTCTGGCTCACTTTGTCCTCAAGTTTGAGCCCTCGACCTTAGCTCCAGAAAAATAGAAAATAATATTCAAACCCCTATGCAAATAAAACAAATTGCAAGATTTTTGAGGTAATAACATTGCTAGTTTAAAATAACAGGCATTCTGAGTTGGATGAGTCCTGAAATGGTGCTGCAGGCCACCAAGAACCCTGACTCCCCTTCAGTCAAGTGGCACTTCCTGACGTTGATGAAGCATCTTCTGTTCGTGGTCCCTCAGGGAGCTGGCTACATGTGCATCATGGCTCCCATTTTCTACCACTCCATGAAAGAGAAATTATACCCATTTAAAGTGATTACTTATATGCAGAGCAGTTTTGTTTTAGTATTCCCATGAGGAGCAACAATAGGATACCTTAGCAGCAGACAGCACCAACAAAGGGATGAAAAGTGCTAATATCTTTGCATGTTTTAATGCCACTAGCAAAAATCAAGGTTATCCTTTTTAATCTGCGTATCAAAAATGCATCTCTCTTGCTTCTTCTCCAGTATCAATGAATGGATAAAACTATTCTAAAGCAGTTCAGAGGCACTAATATTTCACAGAAGCCCAAATAAAATTCTATTCCAGATCAGATTGGTTGCAGGAATGCTCATTGGCCAGTTGTGGCCTCTTTTTTTCCTGCAAGACAGAAAAAAAAAATGTGTGCCCCTGAGATACACTGCCCAGGGCCAGCACCTAGTTGACTGGTTTTGTTTTGTTTCTTGGTATCAGGAATCAAACTCAGGACCTTGTGTTTGCCAGCCAGGTGCTGTGCCACTGAGCTATATCCCTAACCCCACAACTCCTAGTTTGTGATCCTCCCAAATTTCTAACTCTTAATCTTCCAGTATGAAAAATATCTCAACAAATTACTTCAAAACTAACACTAAATACCAAACTGAAAAAATCAGGCTACCTTTCATAGGGATATTGTTTCTACATCATTAATATTCTTTGTAGTATGATAACGATGCCTCAGAAAAATGCAGTTCAACCTGACAAGACTCATGAATTCATCATTTCACCTTTTCTTCCAAAATACTGTGCTGGCGAGAGAGGGAAGGAGAGAGAGAGAATGAAGAAGAAGCAGTCCAGGAACCCAGTAATTGCTATTACACTACAACTTGGGGTAATTTTTTAATGTGTAAGCCTAATTATTTAAAAAACAAGACTCCAGAGAGACTTAAACAGTTTTGGGGTAAAGCCCAGTAAGTCTGAGACCCTGGATCAGCGGTGAACTTGCAAGTGAGAGGATATACCCCAGATATAGAAGATAAAATCAGGTTAGCAGAAAAGTCTTTTAAATGTCCTTTAAAACAGTGCAACTCTCCTGAGTACTGGGGAAACATCGAGACACTTTAGCGTGTACTTTTTTATTTAGTTTTCAAAACATCTGATAAGGTGGTATATCTGTTTTATATTTAAATAAACAGGCACAAGAACTAAATTAATTTCCCTGGTCATATATGTAGGCTACTGCAGAAGCAAGACTGAACACTTCAATGTGTCCTGCATTGCTATTAGGAGAATTCTCTTCTCCTTGTGTTTTACCAATCCGTATTTCTCTAATTCCCTTAAAGGATTTGATTATCTCATTAGCACTCTTTTTTGAAACTTACAACATGTAAAGTCCTTCTGTGGATCCCCATGCCTTATAACATATTTCGTCCACTTGCTATTAGATGAATGTTTTCAAAATATAACACAATAAAAATATATCCACATACTACAGATGCAGGAGTTAAGCCTCACACTCTAACCGCCTGAGTCCGTGGTGGTGAACCTATGGCACCCGTGCTGCAGCCAGCTGTTTGTTATCATCGCAAGCTTTAAATGGTTTGCCATCACTGGTGTGGGTGCTGATTCCACATTCCTAATCCCAGGTTATCCTGTCCTCCAATGTGCCTTTTTCCATTGCTCCCTTCTTAGTCTCCAGCACATGGCAGCATGGAATAAAGGATGGTCATTTGAAGGAATTCTTACTCTAAGGAAGAAAGCCGTGCTTCTCTGGACTGTCTCTCTGCCCCTCTATTAATTCTAGGTTCCAGCTCTGTTCAGTTTACCCATCCTTTCTCCAAGGAGCCTCTGGTCCTGAAAGCCATGCTGAGGAGCGTTATGTCATTCATAAAAATTCACAAATTCAAACATAAAAGATAAACCCCATTTAAACTTGATTTTGAAATGGGTGAAATATTGGATAGACACTTCTCCAAGGAAGATATGCAAATGGCCAAGAGCATATGAAAAGATGTTCATCATAATTACTCATTAGACAAATGCAAATCAAAACTGCAAGGAGATGTCATCTCACACCCATTAAAATGCTTCTATGAAGGAAATCATAAACTGTGTGTACTATGTTTCCATAACAGATTTTTTTTAAAAAACTCAGCTACATCCAAAACTTTAAAAAAATTTCAAGAGGATCTTATATGTACTGTCAAAAATACATGAAAATAGAAAGAATTACAGTCGAAGTTTGAGTAATAGATAATGAATTTATAAAAGGATAAAAACATAAGTAGATTTTGTGGTATGACTTCCCCTTTTTATTCTGTCATCTTTAGAGGACACCTACACTCTTTCAACAATATTCCTTGGTGACCTTATTAGAGCCTGAATTCTTGGTGTCATAGCTCTCCCTTCTGAGCAAGGGTGCATGCCAAGTGTTCAGAGAGAGTTTTTTTAATTGATCCAATGTTTCAGTTGTTATGTAACTTTCTGGTCTCTTATTTTTTAATCTGGAAAGTGATCATCTACAAAGCTTAACAAATCTGGCCTGTGATCAATATAAAATACTTATTCAACAATTTGGCATCAGATTACATGAAAGCAAAGTTGAGACATTCTGTAAATAAGGAAGAGAGATAGGGGAACTTCTCAACATTTACTCATCTCTGAAAATTACCCTGTTTTTATTTTTTTAAACAAATATTACTGTTTAAAATCTGCTTTGCCTTTAATTTTTTTCAGCACACATTGTCACTTGATGTACATTTCTGCTCATTTTCTGATCACTGCGTCTGTTTAGGAAGAATTCAGATTTCTCATTGACGGAGTGATGGATGTTGTCCGTGGACCCGGACAGAACACCATTCTCTGTGGCTTCCTCGTGACGTTTCCACTGAAGGACACTCTCTGGCTCTGGGAGCAGGTTTTTCAGTTTTGTTTTTACTTTTCACTATGTGGATACATTTGGATTGCAAAAAGCACAGATCCAGGACTCAGACCAGGCTAGTGAAGTACTTCCTTCAGGAGCAAAATAAGGAGCCTTCCGAAAGCTCTGTAATCAAGATAAATACCACTTGATTGTCCTACATTTGAAAGTCCATGTAGAACCAGATATTCTTGCTGTAAATTAGGACAAGCTGTTATTTGTTTTATGACTTTGCATTATTGAGCAATGGGAACAGTCATTTCTAATCAGCCGCTAATGCCTTGATCTCTGACTTCCCCCATTGGCTGTTTTATGGGGACTGAGAACGGGTGAGCAAATAAACTAGGCAATGTGGAGCTTTATGTATCATCATGCTTTTGACTGAGTAGTTTTATTAACTTTCTCTACTCGCTTCAAATTAGGGGATCTTCTGGCAAAGTTTGCGGGAGTGGACCTTTTCCGTCAGCCATAGGCTCCAGTCTGTTTGGGGAGGCCGTGAAGGGGAGAGGCCATAGGAAGCCTCCATTTCAAATGAAGCACGCGGTTGGCCCTGCAGGCTGAGGAGGGAGATGTTCACTCCAGGAGATATTTCTATGTGACAGTTTTCTGCCCTCAGGCACCTTACAGTTTACTCTTTCTCTTTTCATTAGAATCAGAACAACATTAGAAAATAATGCAGTGGTTTTCCCACTACGCTCTGGTTAGTGTGGCAGAACATTTCCTACATAGCTACAATTTCAGCATATCTGTTGTAGAGACTGGACCACGAGGAATTTTACCAATTCTTCATGTACTGAATTCCTGATATTTTGTACCCAATTCAGCAACACACCACAAGAAAATTTCTCAAAGTGAAAATTGGCTCGAGGACATAAAACTATACACTTAAAAATTCAGTGTCATATATTTATGTAAAAGCATGGTGAAATACTTAAACCATCAGTAACTGATCTCTAGTCACTCAGACATGGTCCCGTTTAAAGGAAGAGTACAGACAGAAGCTGTATTTCCAATCTCTATTTTTCAGTTTTTCACTGTTACTTTTATTATTTTTGGTGTTGCCAGTAGCTAGCACTAGACTTAGGGTTATTTCTCGAGTGCAGGGTTTGGCCAGTACTCATTAGAATAAAAAAATCACAGCAGGTTTTACCGTGACACCTCACATGTTTACTGAACAAAGTTCTTCCAGTTTAAGGACACTTGGGTTTTTAATTTTAAAAAATTATTTATTTCTTAATTTTTCATACACATTTACTATTGGTATATGTTTGAGATACATGGTAATCATATTCATCATGTGGCATTGGTACCTATACCTATCTCATCTTAGTTATTTTTCTTCCCCTTCAGCCCCTCCCCTATCTCTCTCCCCCTCCCTCCTGGCCTCTTCCCATCTCCAAAATGTCTACCTCCTTCTTTCTTACTCTTTCTCTTTTACTTTGCTCTTTAAATTATTTATATTTTGGGTTTCTCATGCAAAAGAAACTAGGAAATACTTATCTTTCTATGTATGATTAACTTCATTTTAATTATGCTTTCAAGGTTCATCAGTTTTTTTTTCAAATGGCTCAAATTTTTCCTCCTTAATGGCTGAGTAGTACTCCATTGTGTACATATACCACATTTTCTTCATCCACTCCTCTGTTAATGGGCCTTATAGGCTGCTTTCATAATCTAGCAATAGTGAGTTTTGCTGTTAAAAACACAGATGTCCATGTATTTCTGTAATGTGACCATGCTTTCAGGAAGATATCCAGAAAATGTGTAGCTGGGTCAAATTGAACTTCTATTTTAAATTTGTTGAAGAATCTTCATATTGATTTTTTATAGTGGTTATATTATTTTAAATTCTTATCACAATGTAGGAAGGTTACTTTTCCCATTTGGGATACTTTTTTCATCTTTTGCTTAGTCTTGAAATGCAAGTGTTATACTGAAAGATTAGAAAATGTAATGCCATCTACTATCCTTAAAAATAATAATTAACAGCTCAGTCCAAATGAAGTTATAATATTTGCTTTAATAATAACTAGTTAAATTTTTTGTTATTGGTGTAGGAGTTTGGAGTGACAATAAGGGATTAAAAAGTGAATGCCAACTCTTCAAAATGTTTTTGTTACTATATACCACCATAAATACTATTGGTATCTTTTCAATATCATTTGGGGGTTTGTATATAAATGTTTATTTCCTAGAACTTCTCCCATGAAGTTAAATACAGACCCAAAGGTGTTAAAAGCTCTCATGGTATTACACTGACCAGGGATTCTTTGGGTGATGTCAGCTCACCTCTGACCTATATGGAGTTATGGGAGCTTGACTAGAGACTGAAAAGTGATCGACAGCTTGAGATGGGGTGTTTGAGGGGTTCTACCACGGGGGGAGAGCTACCCACCCTGCTGTACCCTGGAATCAGGAAACAGTTGTGTCCACAGAGTGTGAGAGAGAACAAAGGTGCAGCCTTTAAATCCTTTTAAGAAGTCCCACTGAATAAGCTGGAGATCCCAGAAGAAGAGGAAAATGAGCACTGTGCTCCTGGGAGCCTCCGTGTTTGCAATCTACCATCCTGATTGGAGGCATCTGTCAGGTCAAGGGTGCGGCAGGAAATGGGTACCCAGCAATCCCATGCAAATGACTCTTGAGGAAAAGGTCAGCTTTAACTGTCTGTTAAGCCTAGTAAACTTCAAGAGTGATAGTGAAAGATCATTTCAACTCCTAGGTTCTGGAAAGGCACTGTCAGTGATGGAAGGAAGGGAAGGGTCACATTGTAAATTACAGGGGAAATCTGACACATCTCCAACCCCCACACCATGTGCTGCGCAAAACACAGGTCCACACTAGGAAAGGAGGACATTTGGTATCTGACAACAAACTCTTCACATCAATGTCTTCATTTATTTCATACAGGGTATCCCACTGTCTGATTTGAGACTGTATAGTGCAAAGTGGCATAAGATCAAAAGGGAGTAAGTAGCAAATCCCTGGACATCTTGGATTTTTCATTTAGAACAAGATGAGCTAATGACCAGAGGTTAAATGCTTAAAATACAAGTAAGAAATTACTAGAACA
The DNA here is from genome assembly GCF_000276665.1 of Chinchilla lanigera. Lineage (NCBI taxonomy): Eukaryota > Metazoa > Chordata > Mammalia > Rodentia > Chinchillidae > Chinchilla > Chinchilla lanigera. Next base: position 8,201,261 of record NW_004955453.1, on the reverse strand, counting down.
AATGGATAGGTGAATAAAATTGTACATTGGTTACATCACGAGTTGTCCTCATGTCGTTTGCTCTCGTAGAACTACTCTCTGGGTGGTGGCAATAACATTAATGTCATTAAAATTAACTCCCTTCCCTGACCTTCTTGTTGCAACCCTACTGCTGTGGCTCTTTGGGGGGTCACATTAGAGACACTGTTTTGGAAAAGCCAAGCACAGCAAAGAGTTCTGATCCCAGACATGAATGTGAGAGACAAAGGTCAAGCTCTGTAAATGTAGCTGTAATCTCATTTATCTGCCTTCTTTCACATGCGCCATGGCTCTGTCTCAAAGGCAGGCTGCTCTAACCATCCAGATGATGCAGGAATGTCATCTCATTGGGCAAGGCATCAGCACTGAGCACAAACTAACACTCCCAGCCAGAGGGGACCAACCTTCATTCCTGAAGGACTTAATTACATTCTCTGTGTCAGGAAGCAAAGTTGGATTTGACTTAGTGAAGCTGCATTTTCTGCACTTGGGTGATTTGTCTCTCTTATGAAACCTTTTTCCAACACCACTCTTGGAATGCTACCAACTGTTTATTTAGAAGCCTGTGCAGCTCACCCTCAGACAAAAGGCCACCCTGTGTCCCTGTGTTTACCTTTCTACCTTTCATAGCGTGGCATTCAGAGAGACCTTTGTGAAAACAGAGCGGAGTCCTCCAGGAAAAGCATACAAGGTTAGAGCTGTAAATTCTGGTCCCCAGCTCTGCTGTTTCATGTTCTCTCATGCTCCATAATTTCTATGTGACTGAGGTCAAGGATCTTGTCTGGTTGCTCACTATCTTGTTCTGAACAGAATTCCCATCTGATTCTTGTGCCTGTCATGTTTGGGGTGCAAGGCTGACTCCCTGATGATCTCAGGTGCAGCCTTCTTAGGAGGAAACCAGTTCTCCGACGTGAGCATTTTATGGATGAGAGTGTGTCTGTGATATTTTCTCTGAACAAACTCTGTGGTATAACTGTTATCAGTCAGACAAACACTAAAGTACAGGGAAGGTCTTTGGTTCAGGGCTCTGGGAACTCACTTGGGTGCAAATCAAAGAACTAGCTGACAAATCCAAGGCTGAAGGAACTGAACAAGACACTTTAGTCCTTGAAGAACAACCACATGTATGATTTCACGCTCAGACATATCCTGTTTCTGTAACACCTGAAAAATATTTGTTTTGAGTGTGAATATTTAGGATTATATCTTTGGACATTTGAAAGTCTCCTTGAATTTTAGAGTTCTCAGGTGTGTAGTCACAGACCCCAGCTGTGCATGTACATGGCTGTCTAGAAGACGGGAGGTCTTCTTTCTCATCCCAACCTTGGTACCAGTGAACCCGCCAGCAACCTCCTTTCTCCTCTCCTTGACCTTCTGCTTTACCACTGTCACTGGTCTCAACCGGAGATGAGTTTACTCCCATTTGTTAACATCTGGAGGTGAGCGTGTCATTATCAGATGGCAGGGGTCAGGGGTAGTGCTATAACTATTAGTAGAAGCTACAGATGCTCACAAACACCCTGCAATGCACAAGAGAATCCTCCAAAGCAATTATTTAGCCCAAACTATCAACTTACTAAGAAACTCTGAAATAGTCTTACATTGTAGCAGGAAAAGTCCTTTACAAATATACAGCGAAAAGTGTTAGTCTTTTCTCAGATGTTTCCCTGCTTCTTCCCTTACTGCTTTTGAGTCACTTCCCAATACGGCAACTAGAGCAATCTTGTTTACAGGCACACACAGCTGCACGCGATGGTGCACACATGTCATTCCAGCGCATGTTCAAGCCAAGGCCTCAACAGCTTAGCAACTTAGGGAGGCCATGTCTCAAGATTAACAAAAAAAAAAAAAATTAAATAAGGGCTGCAGATGTAGCGCTGGGTTCAATCCTTGGTATGGGCTTGGGGAGAAAGGCCAAGAATAAACCCCCAAAACAGAAAGGAAAGCATGCAGGTTTCTGTCTCTCTTGTGCCAGAATCTCCGGTGGCTTCCCATATCTCAAAGTAAAAGCCAATGTCATTGTAATAAGCAATGAGCTCTGACTTCCTCCACTCCTCTGGCCTTACTTTTTAGTCCCTGATCATTGTACTCTGCACTCCAAGCAGAGGCGTCTTTGACCGCAGCAGGTCCACAGTGCTTCATGACTTCTGCACTTTCCCTGCCCTTTGTCCCGGAAGTTCTCCCCAGCCACATCCACATCCCTTATATCTCACTTCCTTCAGGGATGCGCTAAAGTTTCTTATTAGTGGAATCTTCTCTGCTACCATCTGTAAAATTGTGGCATTCTCATTACTTCCTGTCTCTTCTCAGAGTTGTATGTTTTCCTTAGCTTTTACTTTTGTTCTACTTATGTATTTTGTTGGTATGTTAACTACTAAATTGTAGTTTACATAAGACAGAGATTTCTGAGTGTTAACTGCTGTCTTTGGTCCCTGGAAAATGCCTAGTCCATACAGTAGTTGAATACTACTATGAGCTGAATGAATGAATTAGTATAATTAAGAGATGAACAGCTGTCATTCAAGCACTTCATTTTGACATGTGTCAGATCATATTTATATTTTGATGGTCCAGTAGGTATCAAAATGACTTAAAGCTTTAAAAATGAATTCTTCTCAAAGCTACTGGTGCAACCATCTGAAGAAATCAAAATGAAGTAAGATAAATCCCTGGGTTAGTGTTTAAAATTCTGAAGGTCAGCTCTAATATGTTAAATACAATTTTTTTTTTGCTTTGCATAAACCAAGTCAATGTGATTTCCTGAGATGTGAAATCAGCTCTAGATGTGTGCATTGTATTTATGGAGAAGTCAAGCTTGGGCTGCCTCTGCTGCAGTTCGTGACAAAGAGAAATTCTAGACTTAGAAAAGCTGAAGTGCTGCTCTGTTGCATGGTATCAGTTTTCTCACCCTACAGTTAGTTATAAATGTCCAAAGATATCTCTTCTGCAGCAGGGTAGTGAAGACAGGCAAGGGAAAAGCCAAGGGATCCCCTCCATCATGTTGTTAGTAGTCATTAGTAGAATAAAGGTGAGTCACAAAAGCAACTTAGGGAGACCCTATCTCAAAATAAAATATAAAAAAGGCTGGGGATGTAGCTCAGTGATAGAGAGCCCATAGGTTCAATTACAAGTACTGAAGTAAAAAAAAAAGAAAAACTACCAAATACATCCCAATCTAAATGTTAAGTTTTGTGAATCTTTAAAATATCAAGATAAGCTGAATTCATTTTGCAGTCATAATTTGTCACTCTGCTCTTTATCTTGAATTTTAAGTTTAAATATAGTATAAAGATAACATTCACTTGACCACCAACCTCCTCATGAGCTGAGCTGTGCATGTCATGCAGAAGTAGTATTTTTGTCTATACACAGGGATTTGACTTGGTATTCTTTGCTAAAACTGCTGCTTCATCTTTTTCAAATAAAATCCCCAAATAAAATATTCTAATGTGTTGGAAAATTTTGCTTAAAAATGATCCTATTAGATTGATCCCCAGTGTGTTTTAGGCAGAGAGAAGAGCAGCAATTCCAAGGCTGATATAGTTTATCCACAAATGAAATGATAATGTGAACAAACACAGGTTCGATCTGTGCCCTAGAGCTCAGCATGGCTAAGGGTGCATCATCCCAGGTTATAGTTTGAGCCCCCTTCCAATCCCAGCCACCAAAGTAGAAAATTTAAACACTCCAAAAGATTGAACTAAGATAAATGAAAATTTCTTCAGATACTTCTATTACAAATCCTTGGAGAGCACATTGAGTTTGGATCACAAAAGCAGGGCTCAATTTGTACTTTTGATTTTTCCCAGTTCCACATTTTAAAAAAATATTCTTTCACCACCTCTCTGTGCAGAAGGCAATAAGCTTGCTTTGTTTCCCAATTGACCTATTCATATCAAGTTAGTTACACCCAGTGCACCCACCCCTGAATCCCATGGAGTCCGTCCTCCAGGGGAGCTAGGAACTGGTAAAAAGCCTGTTGTTTATTATACACAGTTAAATCACCCAATGCCAAAACACAACCTTTCTTTTTTAAAACAAGAATAAAATGCATGGAAGTTGTTAAAACAAATCATTTTCCATTAATAAAAGTCGCATGATTGAAAAAAAGAAGAGCACATTGCTGTAATTACCGGTACATTAGGCAGGGGAGGAACAGCTGTGTGAACTTGGAGTCCGTAGAATAACAGCCACCAAGCCAGCTTCCCCATATGGTCCAAGGGAGGAGGCAGGGCTTCTGGCTGCTGGGGGGCTGGGGAGAGGTGAGGAGGGGGCAAACTGGAATCCCACTCGAGTGAGAAATTCTTGCCAAGAAATGTTTGACTTTCGATCCAAACCCAGCTTCCTTTGGGCTGCAGTAGAAAATCCCCCTGGCTTCCATAATAAAAACCTCTAAAAGCAATGTTGTTTTTTCCTAAAGAGAGCAAAATGTAAGTGTTTTCAGACATTTGGCTACACTGCTACTAACAGAAAGGACGACCTCAGAAATACTGAGTCACCCCTTCAACTTTCTTGGGGTGTGGCTACCACTTGGGATAACTGGTATCACTTCATAAACACTATATTTGATCTAACATTTGCCTTATCTCCCGAGTTAAAGTAGCATGCGGCCAACAGTGACAGGTCCCCACAACCAGGTGCTGACCTCATCTCTTACAGTGAAAAACATTTTAGCCATTTAATTGGCATTCCTTCCAGAAATTGGCAAATTTGATCAAAACAGATTGACACTATAGTAACCATTCATTGTCAATGCACATTCTAAACGGAAACGCATTCCATTCTTCTTACATGGTGTGTCATAAATTAGAAACAATACATTTTATTGTGAAACCTCCTAGGAAGACATTCCTGAATGGGCAAGGCAGAAAATGCTTGCATTATATTACACAGAGCTAAAATTTGATAGTTGTTGCAAGGGTTGGCTATAAGAAATCTAGCTATTTACAGGAGGAAATACCAAATAGGCTACATCATTTGAAGGAGATGTTTTTATGAGTACCATGTCCAAAATCATTCTGGTTTCCACTATATGAAAGTTGTTGTCACAGAGGATGGTGACCAGCTGTTCTTCATTGCCACTGAAAACAGAATTGGGGGATGGGGGTGGCATTAAAATGGAATTCAAGGAATTTGAGCTTCCTGAAATTTTTAGTGAGTTAACAGGAGAGGGAGCCACACCAGGCAGTTATATAATAGATGCTTCTCACTTGCTTTGCTTTTGGTTTTATTTTTTCTTTTTTTTAAATAAAAAAGGCATTTGAAAACAGGTTAGATACAATATTATCCATCAGTAAGATAGTAGATTTGAATATATTATAAAATATTTCCCCAAAACCTGAAAAATCTTTTGTAAGTACTGTAGCTATAGAAAATTAGGCTGTGTATTGAGGGTACCACATTAGTTGCACTACATTATCATGCAACCTTGTAAAATAAGATTAATTTTAAGGATCCATATCAGAGATATGTACCTTTCACATTATACATTTGAGTAGGCATATTCTACGGAGGGTTATAATATTTTTCCCTGTGAGTTAATACTTGACTGTCTAAAGAAATGTCTAAATTTAAAAAGAAAAACAATGGTGATTGTTTCAAATACAAGTCTCTTAGAAAACTATTAGATAGGTAGGTAGAAAAAATAGATAGAAAAATATTGTTTGACAGGTATTAGAGCTTCCAGTGGGCACTGTACTTCAGAGATTTATAAGTATATCCTAGAACAGGTACTGAGATGTTAACTTGCAGGCCTTTCATAGTACAGCAGCTGTAGGTGGGACATTCATTTCACACAAGGAGTCCATCTGTCTTTGCCAGGCATCCGAGCTTGACAGCATACGCCCTTTCATGTTTGCCGTTCAACCTGAATGAAAATTTCTTCTGGATCTCATTCCAGATACCCCATGAGACAGAGCTACCTTTCAGCAATTAGTATATTACTAAAGGCTGCAGTTGAATTTGAACATCTCCGTAGATGTGGAACCAGAAATGAGGGATTACTAGATTTCACTCTGAAAGTTTTTCTTCTCAGATCCCATAAAAGAACATTGCTTTCATCTCAGATGATTTGCAGCTTCTCTGACAGCCAACATTTGTCCTTGTGACCCATGCTTTCTGTGGAAAGATACAATTTGTAGGTAGTTTTAAACTTTTAATTTTTTTCCAAACAGGAAAAAAATAGTTGCACTATGTAAGTGCATCTGGACTCAAAATTCTGGGGCACTTAGGCCATTTGCCATGACCCTCTGCATGAGTTTAAGTGCACTCAGATAATTCTGCCAAGTTACTGAGTTGGTTACTTACTTCAGGAAATATTCACTTATTTCATCTGAGGCACAGTTTACGTGAGCATCCAAATGTTTAAGAGGGTCTGCAGCTATCCTTGACGTTATTATCTTTCTCTTCTCTTTATCCTTCTGTGGAGCTGTTCCAAAGATCCCCTACCCAGTTCTCTTTCCTACAAAAATGTTTGCTCTCATACACTTAGAATCAGCTTCTGAACAAGAAGTTAAGGACTTAGGCAGCTGAGGACTTAGGAGGGTCTCCCTTATGTGGTGTCTTCTGAGGATTTTCAGAGCTTCACCATGCTTGAAGCTCTGTGAGGTGATCACAGGAAAAAGGGTGAAGGAATGAAACACATCAACATAAGAAGACCAAGGTCACAGTCATTATTCCTCACCCAGCAGCTGAAAGCACCATGCTCTATACACTTCTCACCGGGACCCAGTATATGCAGTCCAGTTCCAGTTGGAAGCAGAGCTAGATCTCCTCTTACTTGTAAATATGAAACACTGGATGAACTAGCCCATGATTACCAGTTGCTGGTAGTGGGGGAGAGAAAGAGGTCAGATGAAGAATCCCCCACATTGCCTCATTTATCATGTTCCTGTCCGAAACAGAGTTGGAATAAATAGATGGAGAAGATGAAGACAAGTGAAACAACAGAAGATAAGACCCTTCACTGCCCCCTGCACTGTCCCCTGCACAGAGTTGAGAGAGTTTCTTCATCCTCCCAGTGCTTTCAAGACCAATTGTAAACGCGGCTGTACTCACTCATCAGTTGAACTGACAGTTGCTGAGCACCTACTGTATTTCTGGACTCCACCAGGCAGAAGCTAGGAGAAAGACTGAGAGAGAGGGGTGTGAAGAAAGTTCTAGACTTGAAAAGATAATTAAGACGCACTCCTCATCCCCAAGGAACTCATTGCCCACACATAAAACAAACACCTCAAAGTCCCCAAAGATCAGAGTAAAGACATTGAGATGCTTGAGAAAATGAGGTGCAGAAAAGAGATCTAGAAAGAAGTGTCCAGCTCTGCATAGGAAAGTCTAAGAAGTTTTCCCAAATGAGAAAGTGCTTGATAGGAGGGCTACCAGGTAGGTAAAAATGAACTTGGTGAAGGAAGGAGAAGGAGGGCATTGGAATGCAGCCTCAGCAAGGGACCAAGGCCTAGAAGAATGAGGAATGCTTGGAGCATGTGTTCTGATGCTTGTGGCTGAGATACAGGACATTGTGTGACAACAAAGTGTCTGCAAACCTGCACATGACCCAGCTACCTTCAAAGGACAGTGAGTGACAACATGATAGAAGGTCACTGATGAAGTCTATTGCTACCTTAGCTCATCCGATTTCCTCCTGTGGAGGAAGGGATGGAGAGCCCATGCTTGCTGACAGCCTCAGGGCATTTAAATGATGAAAGAGCCATTTTCCTTAAGAACCAGCTTCCAGGAATTCTGGAAGACAGGAGCAGGATATTCTTTCCTATTTGGCCTACGACCCATCAAAGCATCCAAGCATCTTAACATCACAAAAGAATATGAACTTATAGTCACACTGTTAATCTCAGTTTTACTGAATGTGTAGTATTTACTTATATATTATCTAAATCCAACAATGCAATGTATTATCATGATTTATGAAATAAATTTTATGTAAAAATCTTTACTCTCATTTTGAAAAATTCTTACTCATTCCAAATCCTGCCAGTCAACTTTCCCTCAAGAAAGGCATTAGTATAAAGCAGCGAAATTAGCCCTTTGCACTTGTGGCTTTGTCAAATTCAGTGCAAAAGTAAGTCTCCCAAGCTACAGAATTATATTATCATTTACTTAATGAATATTTACTGCTGATATGGCAGTGCAAGGGCGGGTTAGAAGACATTTTTCATGACATCTGGGAGTTTACAAAATAATGCATTTAAGCATAAAATACTACTTAGAAAAACAAAGGCCTAGGGGCTGGGGATTTAGCTCAGCGGCAAAGCGCCTGCCTGGCAAGCGCAAGGTCGTGAGTTCGGTTCTCAGTACCGGAGAAAAACCAAAAAAAAAAAAAAAAAAAAAGAAAAACAAAGGCCTTTTGGCAGGTATCACAGAAAAGGAAACCCCTGTCTGAGCAAGAATTTCAAGGTTGTCAACTGGAGCTGGTATGATGACAGCGAGTCCAAGGATAGAAAGACACAGTGACGTACCATAGGTAAGTGGGCCAGAGAGCTGAACCTAGATAGCCTGTGAAAAGCTGCTGAGGAAATTTGAAGGGGGATTTTTCTTTGCTAAATTTCAAGTCAGGAAGAGAAACACACACATGCAACTTGGAATTAGAAGTGCCATGTCAGATGGGGTAATAATAGATCATGGTGATTTTTACCAGACAGGTCATATCCAGACACTCAATCTGTCTATAAGCTCATTCTACAATTAAACTCTCTCAAGCTGCCAGAGACATATTTGAAATAAGAGTAGCACCTGTAGTAAACACTATGATATTTGGTTCTTTTTTATCTATATAGTAGAGCTATAAAAATTGATTTGGATTAGCCCTTCCAATATTAAATTTGATAGGCCTTAGCAGTTCAGGTTTTGAGTAGATGAGAAAAGATCAGTTATTATAGCATTTATTTTACTTCTCCAGTTTCTCAAAAAGCAGCATGGCCCGCCCTTCTCCAAAGAACGGAGATGGAATCTGAGAAGGAACACACTGTGTGGCAGCCGTGTGAGCTAAATCATGCATCCTCTTGCTCATTAATAAGGGGCAAACAGAACAACAGTAAAAAAGCAAATGCCTGACATCTGGAATTATTATTTGTAAAGCTGTCCTAGCAAGCAGGTGAAGCATTTTAATTTCAGACTCCACCACTTATAAAACCTACCCAATTCCTTCAGCATTCATGCACAGTTCTGTGAAAGGAATTCTTAGGACAAATAAATGGGGGCAGGTGTAAATTAAAGGAGAATAACACCTGTGTCTGCAGCTGGCCAACAGACCTCGCTTTAATGTGCTGTCTGCTGGGGAACTGGGGCGTCTCATGTTACCCAGAGGCCTTAGCCTACAGTGGAGTCTGCAGAAAGGAATTCTATGACCAGAAGATGTGAGGCTTGGTCTGTGGCCAAAAACAATGGTGAAAGGTACAAAATGAAAAGTTCTGTCAGGACAAAAGCACTCAATCACAAAACAGCACAAACCTTGGCTGTTTGAAGAAATGATCGCCAAAGCAAAGTCACAATGGGATTAACAACTGGTTAATCCCCTTTCACCTTCTAATGCTTCTCCGGCCTGCGATTGCTTGTTGAAATCAGAACGCGGAGAGTGTAGCCACCAGCAGCATACAGTGTCTTCATTTAGGGCTGGTTCTGGCTCTTCATGGAAAAGAGGCTTGCAAGATTTATGATTCTCGGCCTTCCATCCATGATTTTTTCCACTAAAGGAGGAATTTAGAGCAAAGTTACCCATGTAACTCCAACCCAGTGCTGGAGAAGTCCTCGCTGACTTGCAAAATAATTGTGGCTTCAGCAGCCTCATACGCCCAATAGTAATAGAGGTGAAGCCCATAAAAACTGTGTGCACATATTTTTTAGAAACAGGAGAAAAAAGCCTGTAATTAGGTCCACATTGGACCTAGCGGTTGGTTTACCCCATAAAGCACACCTAACTTTGAATAACGGGGAAAGAACAAGGAAGAGGAGGTTCTTTCCAAGTAAAGCACAGAAGGGTTTCTCTAGTAAGTTTTAGATCTTCATGCAATATACAGACCACAGACAAGCTACCAAAGTTATCTGAAGAAATATGAAGCATAGAAAAGCTAAAGGTTAGAGGAGAAAAATCGCTCTTGGGGGGATCATAAATCACAGCCCTACATGTCCATAGTGTGGCTGCAAGGAAAGATAGGCTTGCATGATTAAAGCCCAAAATATCTTCAGACCAAGAAGAGACTATAACTTTCTTCCCTGTACACAGAACCTGGAAATCATGTAACAAGAGACAAAGGCGCTTATGTCCCAATCAGAACATGGACAAAATGCAGCAATGTTGGAAAGGTACCAGTAAAATGAAATACCCAGTGAGCCCTAACTGACTGAAATCCATCTGGGGTGTGGTGAAGGGTGGTACAGGAGGTCAGGAATGCCTCATGCAGTTTTAGAGGCCACTGCAGAGTGGGGTCAATAAAGCAGGAAGTGAAGCTGTGCACACCATTGCCAAGACCTCTTCTCTTTGGCTTTGGCCGGATGTGGGCTCTGACTATCGCAGATGGAATTTATTGGGTCAACAGTATGTGAAATGAAAAGGAGGCCCGCACCCAAGGAGGAAACAAATGCCCCAGGTGTCCAGTCCCACATATTTTGGCAGTGAGTTTAGACACTGGGGGAAGGTCATTTATTCATGGAAAACGCAATGAATTACTTTAAAACTACCAAGATATCTATTGCCATTTTTTGTTGTAAATAGATATACATGAAATTTCATTGTTATCTTGGAAGGGTGATTCCAATTCATTCAATTTTGTCTTAATATTTTTGCTTAAGACATTAATGACAGGCAATCTACTCATGAAAACACTTAATTGTAGTTATGATACAATTTATTTTCCAGTGACACTCTCTGTCCTAAGTAACACTTAGGAAAATTTAAAACATTGTAATTCTCTCTCTGTCTATCTCTCACAACTCAGATTTAATTCATGACTTCTTTTTACGTGTGAATATATTCTACTCCTATCACCACAGGAACTAATTGAAATCTATCTACACTACAAGCAAACTTTACTTTATCACAAACAACAAACCACTAATTATATCAGCATTGACCCTACAGAATGTGATACGGGTCTTCTTCGGCATTTTCATTGATTTTGAAACACATATATATATATATATCTTCCTAACTTTCATGAGTTATGGGCATGTATTCAATTTATATCATGTAGCTTGATGGACTCAAGTAACAATTGAAACAGGGGCACATTTTATGAATTCTTAGCACTTTTCAGTGTTACTTATTTCCATCAAGTCTTCTGCCAAGTACCAGTTTTCTCATGTAGATTCTAATATTTTGATAGAAATAGAAAAAAATCAGAAATACTTTGCTTCTGTAAGGGTACACTGTGAAGTCACAAATTTCTAGTAAATACATTTTTCTTTTATTCATGGGTTTGAGAATTCATATGAGACTTGAAAACTGATACTTTTCTGAAATGTTATTATACCGCAGAGAAACCACATCACCAGGCCAACATGACATTGGTAATAATCTGTCTAAAGTGCCAACTATACGTCTTCTCAGTCTGACACAGTATAAATAAAATTATATTTTTAAAAGCAAAAGATTGGCAGGAAACATAAGCCTCATTTACTGACAAGCTTAAAATGGCTTTTTTTTTAAGAGCACAATTTAGTGACTTAGTCATTTTCAATATGTTCTACAAGGTAAAGATTATAAGTTAGGCGAGTTGCTTATTTGTCATATGGTACAAACTGCCCATTTATAGGCAGACTACAGTCATGAAATATTATTTGTCAAGTCTAACTCTCTTCTTCATGTGTAAGAAAGCATTAGCTAAGTGTTTCTCAGAGAAAGGACCATAGAATTCTAATTTCAGAGCTATTCTTGCATGATAGCTAAAGGCAACAGTCCATAGAATGAAAAAAGAGAGAAAACTGATTTCAAATCTTTCATATATTATTTCTTCCTGTAAAAATGTATGTGTGATGCTTGGAAAAACCAAGCATGAACTTTCAAAGTAATTTATTGTGAACAGACAAACTGGCATATAAATAGTTCAGTTCAAGTCCATAAACAAGGATTAAATACCCCAACTCACTAAATGAAGTCTGGGATACAAAGATAAATAAGACAGCCCCTTGATCCCAAGAGGGGAAGACAGAGCTACATACATAACTCTACTATGACACAGAATGTTTCAAACAATTTTTGAGTTTATATACAAACTCTTCTGAGAACACCAAAGAAAAGCAATAATGTTCAGGTGAAGCCAGGATGTGTTTAGGAGGAAATAACCCTTGACCCATTACTTGACAGTTCACTCAAGATTTCTACCCTGTCTCTGCATCACCAGCACTAGCAGCAAGGTGGGGGCAGCTACCTTGTTGGCCACCCAAGAGCTGGAATTAGAAGCAAGTGAATAAAGAAAACAATGTTAATTCCTTCTCAACCTTCACTCAAAATCCTCTCACCAAATTAACCCATGATATCTATGACACCAAACACAGATTTTAAAAATGTAACACTTATTTTCACCATTGGCACATTTAACATTGCAGATTGCTTCCTTATTGAAGCAGCTTTTCTGACTTTCTTAGGACCACTCAATCCATCACTTCCTGTAGTCCTAACTTTAGTATTTTAGCCTTCTCACTACCGCCAGAATAATCCTTCCAAATACAAATGATTCTATCACACCCTATATTAGTTAGAGTTGTCTAGAGGAGCAGATTCAATCTAAACTATGTGTATTGTTTTGTAAGGGATTCCTGATTTGGGCTCACAGCACCAGGACTGAAAGAGTCCCAGTGACCATGTGCAGGACCAGAGGTAGAGGACCCCAGTATGACCACCTGCTGGCTGGAAAATGGAGTGTACCATAGCACTGGAAGGTCTGAGTCCTGGCAGCTCAATACAGAGTCACTGCAAGTCTCCATCAGAAAGCCAAAGAGTCTTCTGTGCAGGAAGACTGGAAGAATGGGAGACCAACTCCCAAGGCAATGGCGAAGATCAGAGCTCCTCTGAAGAAAAGGAAAACACTTTGTTCTTTCACTTTTTATCCTGTGGAAGCTACAAGCCTGTTGATTGGTGCCACCCACATCCTACGTGGTTTTTCTGCCCTGAGCTTGCTGGTTACATGCCGATCATCACAGACGGCAGAATTCACTGATTGATTAAGTGGTTCTCACACAGGTCAAGTTGACATAGAACAATGAATGATCTCACACCCTATTTAAAATGGACTTGAAATTACTTATTGTCTTCTACTTTGCAGATTTACACATGTCCTCATTACCTAGTGTTTTCCCATGCAGTTTCACCACAGTTGGCCCTCTTCCATTTATTCTTTGGGCAATCGCTAATGAATATCTTTAATTTTTAAGCTGTGTGTGATCATTTTCTTTTGCTTGGAATCACACTATTCACACATCTTCCTCATGTTTATCGGTTCAGTTGATAGAGTATCTGCTTCTGTAGCCAGTCTTCACACCCACACACCATCAGGAGCATAAGAGAAGTATAAAATGTATACACATTTTAGAATGCTGTACTTCTTTTAGCATGTAACACACTTTAATTAATTAATTTTTTTTTTTACCTTTTGCTGCACTGGAAGAGTGATCTCTATAAATATTAGGAGAAGTTGTTGTCTTATTCATTTCTGTAATCTTAGGTATATAACACTTAATCTGGCAGATAGCAAATATCTAATTTTTGTATATGTGTGCATGTGCGTGCACACGTGTACTCATGTTTGTGAAAGTCTTCACACTGAGCTATGTCCCAGCTCTTTTATTTTTAATTTTGAAACAGAGTCTCAGTAAGTTGCCAAGTTATGCAAACTGGAGTAGAACATGTAGTCTTCCTATCTCATCTTCCCAGACTATGCCACCATGCTAAGCTGCCTAATTACTGTGTCTACACAGATAAAAGCATGAAAACGTATCAATCAAGTTCCAGGACAGCTAGTATTATAACAAGTTCAAGGTATGAAAGGGAAAATTAAGCTGGCAAAAGAGACTGACCTGATTGATAAATGCTAAGTTATGAATTAAGGCAATTTTTAAAGTTATACTTTAATCTTATCAGTACTCTGAAAATGAAGCAGATGTGTTAGCAGAAAAATGACACGAACAGAATAAAAGAGAAAGAAGAGACATCAATGATGCATCTACTAAAAAATCTTAAAAGAGAGGGTGAGAGCTACAGCTAGCGTGTGATAGCTACAGCGATGACAAGGAGGAAGAGGAGGAGGAATGTGGCCAGGTTGACACCACCTGGATGTGGAAGGCAGCAGTTCAAGTTCAAAAGTCTCATTGATGTGGGGGACACTGGAGAAGAACATCAATCAAGAGAGGAAAGACAATAATGTTTAGGACCTTTTCATATGTTTTAATTCGAAGGACGCACAAAAGTCATTATAGATACAGATTTGAGAGACAGAAAAGATGAGGAGTTTTGCAAAAATGCATAGGGATTTTGTCTCTAGTTATGGTTGAGGAATAACTGAAAAACAAGAGAAAGACTGATAGCATATGTAGGAGAAAAGTAAAGTGGTACAATGTGGTATAACCATATTAAGAAGAATTTCAGAGAAGAAATACCTGCATTCATCTCACTTGCTTTGGAGAGGTCTTATAGGAAAAGGACATAAGGACAATCTTTGACTTTAAAGCAGGAAGATAATTGATAAATTTGTGGCTGCAATTCCAATTATAGGTTGTCATTTCGGGTGACATTGTAATGGGCAGAGGAGTAAGTAAAAGGTGAGAGAGCTGAACAAGTTGATGCAGCCTACTCCTGCAATACAGTTGATGAAAGGGGTGAGGTGATACAAGTATGGTCAAGGGAAAGACTTACATCTATTGAAACAGAAAAGTACATTTGGAAGCTAAAGGGAAATATCCAGTGGATCTGGAGAACATATTGATTCATAAAACCGAGGGGTAATTTGGAAGCCAGATCTTAGAGGAGTAGCGAAGACACAGACCTAGGACATGATAGAAGAAATGGTTCTTTTATGGATAAAAAGACATGAATCAAGGAAGAGTGTAAAATTATTAAACCTGTAGGTATACACTTTATAGAGTATAGGTCCAAGTCGAAGGCATAAAGGTCTCCCTGAAGTTTTAAGGGTGAGTAGAAATTTTATACACATTACATTGGAATATTCCAGGAAGAGGTAGTAATAGGGAAAGTCAGGACCTTAAGCCCCCGAACCCCTGTTTTTTTCCAGCTTCTACTTCCTGTCTCAGGGTGCAAGGCCCCACAACCCTTTCCAATAGGTAATGTTCTGTGCCTGTCTTATAGCCACAGAATCTCCCAAGTAACTTCTATCTCTGCAATACCCCTAACCTCAAGATATAGCACCTACAAACTTGGGCTTCTATAAAATTCCACTTTGCTTGACCCCAGCCCAGCCCAACTCAATTTAAACTAGAGTATAAAATCTCCCATATCCCACTAATTGGGACCTAGAATTTGGAACATATAGTTCCTCTGGGTCAGCAGGCTAATGAAGTTTGGTTTGCTCCACTTCTCCGAGTGCCGCTTGTGTTCCAGCTTCACTGATAAGGCTGATTCTTCCATAACAGTAGTAGTATCTCTTAAAACATAGACACAAGGAATTGCACATTGCTTGTAATAATTACAAGTGGCTCAGTATGGATGCTGGGTCAGTATAAAGTGGATGATTATGAAAGATGTTGATGAAAAGATGACTGAGATCAAATTATAATAGACCCCTTAGGAAATACAGACTTCAGTTTCTAGTAGGCAAGAGGAAATTGTTGAAGAGGCAATTTAGGCAAAGAAGGTATTTATATATTGACAGTGGATCACTCTAGCAGCTATAAATAAGAGGGATTGAACAGGCCCAGCAGGAGAACATATCTAAATACAAGTTCTCATAGTAGTTTAGAAGGACATATTACAGCATAGAAAGAGCCTAATTATATGAAAGGTATGGGGGGGGGGAATCTACAATTTGTGATTGTGTAGGGATCTTGGAAAAGTGAGGAGTCAAGGTAAGTCTCAAGATTCTATTTTAAATAGTTAGACAGAATTAGGTTTAAGATGTTACAGGAATAGAGAAGTGAGTTTAGTTTCAAGCATGTTGGATTAGAGGGTTTTTCTTAGAGGAAGTTTATTGACCTGCTGGGAACAGGAATTTAACAATTATAAAGTGAGTGAGATCAAAAAGATAAGTAACTTGGTACACTAAGGATGTCACCCAAGAAGCGTGGAAAGACAAGGCAAGTAGACTGAAAGAAATTAGACAGAAGGTTGGTGAAGAAAATGATGCTAAATCAGGAGAATGTGAGGGTCCAAAAACTCAATGGTGTAAAGAGATCTTCAAGATTAAGTCATAACCTACATTATAAAATGCATCAGTTGTACCAGTGGACTATGCTCTTGGTTTTTTTGTTTTGTTTTGTTTTGTTTTCCGGTACCAGGAATCGAAATCACGACTTTGTGCTTGCCAAGCAGGTGCTGTGCTGCTGAGCTAAATCCCCAGCCCCTGGACTGTGCTCTTGGAAAGGTCCATTGCCTTTGGTACACTGAAGATCATTTTGGGTTTCAGCAAGAATGATTTCAGAAAAAACAGTGAATTGCAAACAAGGATAAAATGGCTGAGAAATAAAGCAGAGGGAAATGACATAGGCATGGTAAGTTTAGACTGCTTTGAAGAGTGCCTTGTGTGTGGGAAAGACCCTCAAGAAGGTGAAATCTAAGTAGCCTTTGAGTGATGATTAGATATCTGAGAACAGGACAGGGAAAGAAGCATCACAAGGGAGAGACATTGCGAAGCAAAGGGACAGTGAATGGCTGAGAAAACACAAGATTAGCATTGTTAAGCATTAACGTTAATGAAAATATACGGTAGCACAGAGATATAACATGGAGACAGGAGACCTAGTAGGAAAATATGCATGCTTTGCTAAGTAGAAGATTTTATCAGGAAATTATTAAAAAGCTGTAATCAATCTATATGTGATTTCTACCTGCAGAAGGAAAAGTGAGATAAAGCTAGAGGCAGGCTATCTTGGTTACTTTTCTCTCATTGCTGAGACAAAATACCTGACACCCAAAATTAAGGAAGGAAAGGTTTATTTAGCTTACAGTTTATGGAGGTTTCAGTCCATACTTAGCTGGCTCCAAGGCAGAGTGGCACATGGCAGAGGCCAAATGTTCATGGTGGTGGAAAACAGCAAAAGCAACAAGAGCAAAAAGGCGGAGAGAACAAGCCTCTTTTCTTCCTTTATATTATAAGCAGGCTACCCCCATTTAAGGGGGGGTGTAGCACTCGCATAATCTCCATGCCCTCCTCTTGCACAGGCTCAGGATGAATACAAAGTAAGCACCCTGGCTCCCTGCTGAGTCACATACTTAACCTTCTAAACTTCTCATATGAAGCAATGGGAACGGGGATGAAGCTCAGTGGCATAAGTGCCGGCCTGGCAAGCCTGAGGTCATGAATTCGAGTCCTGGTACCAAAACAAACAAACAAATGAAAAAAAATCAAATTGACACAAGGAGCAACATCTCAAAAGGGTAAGGGCTTGTCACTTTCACCCTAAGATGCAGAACTGCTGAGTCACTTAGCCAAACCTCTAGACTCCCCAAGTTGACACAATGTATCAACCATAACATAGGCTGAGCAGAGCAGAAATGTACATGTTATAATAGTAGAGGAGGGAGTTTAGTTCACAGATGGGATGGACTAAGAATTACCAAAATGAAGCAGGAGTCAAGGAAAAGATCAGTATTTCTGGATTAGCTGATTGAGGGAAGGGAAATCATGAACACATACATTGGTTTTAGAAGGTAATAAACCTACAATTTAAGTTTACAATATCTCATACTTGAGCTTTAAGGTCCAAGTAGAAAATCCAGGCAAGTTCCTAGAATTGCCTTATCTACCATGTCAGTCATGGGATTGTAGACTCTGACATCAGGAAGAACCAAGAGTCACAGAGGGTCTGGGAGAAAAGGCACTGTCTTGAGGAGATTCTCACTTAAGAGTCATGGTGGTGTTTTCCCACCATGAACACTATTTGAGTTAGTTGAAATTTTTCCTCTTTGCCAGCTCTGGTGACTTATCCTGCAGTGAGAAGTAGGATGGAATGAAATCAACTATGGGTCGGAGTAATTCAGAGACTTTCAAATAGAACTTGATCAATCTTTAAAATCTCTCTTCACATATTGCTCACAGCTACTTAGAAGAAGGGTCTTAAAACTGGACTGTAGATCTGAACTCAGAGCCTTTGTGAGTTCCACAGACACAGAGTTAAAGAGACCCTTGGGGAGAAACCAGCAGAGAACAAGTTGTTAATCAAAATATGTTGCCAAGGCAACAAAATGCTAGTCACGAGTTCAGTGACCAAGGGTAAATATATCCCTCTGCACTACATTTGCCTATACTCCCCTTGTGTTACTTTGTGACCTTGATGTTCATACTAACCAGATTTCAACTGTACACTCACTTTGAGAATGAGTGACTCTTGTCATGAATTGGTTTTATGCCATTTCTCTTTCCTCTTGTTCTTGATACGTGTAGACTACATGGCTTCCAGGTCAATATAAATCCTGCAGTCATCTTCAGAGAGGTATAATTTACTAGGAGCACAGTACTGAGCATGAAAGCAATCTTTTCTCCATTGTAAACACCTGTGGCACTTTGTTTCAGTGTAGTTTAAGACAATTTCTCATTTTTTTTCTGAGCACCCTTCCATCTACACCCACTGGGTGGAATTTCCAGCGGGAATTCCAGAGGTTCTGGGTTGCAGAGACTAATAATTCTTTCAGAAGGATGAGAATTGCTGACAAGTCTTGGGTCATCAAGGACTAACAACAAGCACAAATCATGTGACCAAAGTAAGATTTTTTTTTTTCTCCCCCAGGAAGATGTTTCAGGTCACTGAACAGAGTAGGACCTGCTCAAGGTATAAGTTTTTTTATCTTGTGTACCTTTAAAGTTGAAATAAAAATGGGAGACAAATTTTAGCAAAGATATTGTCACAATAGGTTAGCAAGTTGATGAAACCAAGGACAACCACGCTTTTAACTTTTTTAAAAAATTAACTTATATATCCAAAACACAGAATCATGTTTATACTAAGCAAGACAATATGAAGTTTTATAAACTCAAAGCATGACAAGCGTATTTTGGCAAGGGCCACAATTTATCATTGCCAAATACTTTCCACTCTAACCTCATTTCTTCTTGGTGAAATTTGTGCAAATACTTTCCCTCTGAGAATCAGGGGTTTCTCTGCTCAGAGGTGAGATGACAGTCTCAAAAGATAACTTGAAATCTTTGGAAACTTTTTAAATTTTATTTTAGCCATGAGCACAAAAAGGAGTCACTTCTACTAGCTTGTTAGAAGGTTAAAATTTTTGAATTTTAAACATAACGATAAACTGTATGGGAATCAGTTTATTTTTCCAGATAAATTTTAAAGTTTTATGAATGGCCCAAAGTGTTGGTAGCATATTACATACAGTTATGGTAACTATGTTTAATTTTAAACAGATTATACACATATACACATATTAAGCATAAAAAACCCTGTGTGAGCCACATATTTTAGTGGATCAAAATTTTGATAAAGTTAAAATTTAAAATACTACATTTGACTAACATCTTGCATTAAATTATTTTGGGCATCTGCAGTTTCCAAATAAAATTGTGTCAAGAAGCTTTTCCTGATATTAGAAGAGCTAACTCACTTCATTATCCTGCATGCCCTTATCTAGATTGAACTCCTGACAATTTCTGAAGCAGTTTGTCCTGCTATCCACCTCTAGGATCCTAAATACCACACTTCTTTTAATATCTTGAGAATAACTCTGAGGTATTATCCATTGTCTTCAAGTTGGGGAATAAGGTATATTCCTACAACTTCCACACCTTAAGTGCCCTTTGCTACATTTCCAGTGCAGTTATGTCATACTTTTGTGATTATCATTTTTAGCATATTTTATTCTGTTTTCCCTGTTGCTAATGATCCTACCTTCTTTGTTTGCTTTTCTGTTTTCTTGACCTTGTCAGTACTGTTTTCCAAATTCTCCAAGTGAGTTGAAAAGACCTTTGAATGCACTTTGTCACATGGCCCAAGCACATCAAGGGTGCTAACAATTTCATTCTTTTTGTCCTTGCAATTTTTTCTTTGGCCTTTTGTCCTTGCTCAATCTAGAAATTGCCCTCTGTGCTTGTTCCTCAGGTGCTGTCCTGTAACTTTGCTGACCCTAGGTCCCCTCACGTCTAGGTTTTCCTCTTTCTTCCTCTGCTTCTCTGTCGTGGCGGAGTTAATCTTCTAATCCAATGTCAGGACAAGCAGAGTCTGCAAAGCATTCCTGGTCCACAGACCATTACTGTTCTCTGCTAACACAAGATCTGAAATTGATAGTAGATATTTAAAAGCTAATTTGGCATTGCCATGGGTGCACGTAGATGATCCAGGTTAGGTGTCCCTGAACTATGATAAAGGGTAACCTAAAGCCAAGCAGAAGGACCACGATACGCTCTGTGAGAGTCTAAGCTCCACCAAAGGTAATCCCAAGTTATACAAAAATCAGACATGGAAAGCGAATATGTATTTTTAGTTGTTACTTCCTACTCATTTTCATTTCAGTAAGCCTTTTAGAAATGAACAGTTTATCACTTAAATAAGTTTAATTTTATTTATTTTTAACTCTAAAATGCTGATGGTGAAATAAAGTTTTCTGGATTTTATTTTAGAAGGCAGGCACAATTTTCTGAAGGTAGCAGTGGTAGTCCTCCACATGAGAGAGAAAGGGATTCCAAAGAAATCAGGGCCAAGTAGTACATGATACTGTGTCTATAATAAACATACAGCTTGTTTTTTGTAAGCAATAGTTAATGATGGAGTGCTAAAAACACACTGCTATCTGCAAGTATGCACAGAATAATAAAGTGTCAAAGTCTTCAACAGTTAGAAAAATTTACCTACAATAAAATAATGTACTAAAGACTAAGTGTTTGGTAAAAATGATGAAGAAGTCAGATCAAGGGCTGCTTTCCAATTACATCAGAGCACAATATTTCAAAACGGCACATAGCAAAATCCAAATCAAAATAAATCAAGCTACCAAAGATTTTTTTTAATGCTGCAAAGTGACAAATGGTTATATATTGGTAATGTGGTAATTTACAGTTTGTGAAATTTTACCTAGATAGTGGTGTGAGGGAAGGTTTTTCACTGTAGAAAAAAAAAATGTGACCAGGCACAAAGGGATGGAAAAATACCTATAATCCAGATACTCAGAAGGCTGAGGCAGGAGGATCACCAGCTGAAGCCCAGCCTAGGCAAATTAGTGAACAGTGTCTCAAAATTTAAAATAATCACAATTATAATAAAAAGAGGTGAAGCTTTAGCTCAGTCTTAGAGCCCCACTAGTTTTTATCCACAGTACCACCAAAATATTGCAACTTTATTTGAGGTCTAACATTTAAACTGTGAATGATCATATGGACTATTGATATATCTGTGAATAACACATCCACCTTTACCTAAAATATGTTACTAGTATAAATTACAGCTATCAGTTGTAACTCTAATACATTACAGGCTAGCTTATTCTATTAGTTCTGAATTATGAAAACTAATTACACCTTCTTTGCGTTCTGAAATACAAAGGTTATTAAGAGACAAGCTTTCTGCTAATTTGGGGCCTTGTTCTTTTTTCTACTTCCATGCAGGGAAAACTTAGCTTATTTATTTGAGATCTTTCTTTTGTCTTCATGTCGGCATTTATACTTATAAACTTTCTTCTCATAACTGATTTGTTGCATCCTATGAGATTTAGTATGTTGCCTTTCCTTTTTAATTTGTATGAAAAATATTTTTTTAATTTCCTTTTTCTGTTTGTTAGTACTGGACGCTGAACCTAGGGCTTTGGCGCCAATCCGTATCCTGAGCCCTTTAAAAAAGTATTTTAGGCAAAGTCTTGTTGAGTCACTAGGTTGTCAAGGCTGTGCTCAACCTTGCAGTCCTCCTGTCTCAGCTCCTCAGAGAGATGGACTTACCTGTGTTTGCCACCACTATCAGCTTTGAATTCCCTTTTGACTTCTTGGAGGCATTGGCTGCTGAGGAGTGCGTTTACATTCCATACATACGTGTAAAATTTTCTCCTGTCAGACATTTATACTCATGTTTAATGACTAAAGTAGACAGATTTTATCATTCTTTTTTCTTAGGTTTGCTTGAATAGCTATTGAAATGTAATTTAACATACGTTAAATCTAATAACTATCTGGTTTATATTTTATAAATACTTTAACTATTCTAGTAATTAATTTTTAACTGTATTTCATAATAGAAGGTTGCGTTTGAAACACTGCTGTAATACTTTGGGGGAGGGAGGAAAAAGGCACAGCTATGTTGAGAGGACAGATGGCAGGTGAGGTCACATGGGGTTGAGTCAATTTCTCCAAACTCTGGTTGTCTGAAAATGTCTTTATTCTTACACCTTACACCTTCTTGATATTTGTGTAAGTACAGAATTATAGAAAAAAATGTTTCCTCCAATATCTTGACATGATTGTTTTCTTTGCTTGTTTGCTTTCTATTTCCATTTTCCGTGTGGCTCTTAAGAAATTGTAAGACAGTCTGGTTTGAGTTTATATGTGCCCTGTTTGCATGTTTGTTTGTTTGTTTGCTTTGTAAATATTTATTTAAGATATGTAAAACTGATACTCTGAAATTTCATAGTCATTTTCAGTAGAGTAGTTTTTTGTAATTTACTGTGCAAATCTGAGTGTTTTCAATTTGAAAACGCGTGTTTTTCTTTTACTTTTTTGCTCGTTTGAATTTTTATACTACAAACTCTCCCTATATTTGTGATGGATTTTGACTATATAAACTTATTTGAGAGGTAAATATTTTTAAAAAACAGATTAAATGCCTTCTTAAAATCTCAGCATACTAGGAACATAATAATAGAACATTCTAAATTTAATAAAGAATATCACACTAATTAATAAAATATTGCAGACATTTTATCTGATACTGAGAATGAAAAAGGATACTAATAGTCAGTATTTCTATTTAAAAATTTCTGAAAGCTCTGAGCAGTGCCAAAAGGCTGGACTTATAAGTCAAAGTCACAGGGATTAAAAATAAAGAAATAAAAGCATCACTCTTGATCCAGGACATGAATGCACAGATAAACAAAAAAATTCCCAGCAAAGCTGCTAGAATTAATAAATAAATTTACCCTAACTCATAATATAAGTTAAATATTTTTAGAAACTCAACATTTTTCTCTATGTCAGTTGTAAAATATAGAAAGTGAAATAAAAAATCTGATGTTTACATGAACATCTATTTAAAAAATCACATATGGGATAAAATCTAAGGGAAGCATAATAAGGTCTTCTTACTGGAGATTGTAAGACAATTGTGAAAAATTGAGACCTATATAAGTGGAGTGATGTCTCACGCTTTTGTATTACAAACCTCAATATTATAAAGGATCGAATATAGCTAAAGTAATAGAGAGAACAAATGTAGCAGACTAACACCACTGGGCACTGGGATTTCTTTAAAGCCATAGTAACTAAGATGACATGGCATCTATGCAAAAAGACACAGAAAACAGAGCAGCATCCCCTCCCTACTGGTACGTTCACCTGACTTGTTACAAAAGTGACACTGTAGAGCAGAGAGGAGAGAATTAACATTAATTAAAAAAAATACTGATGACTCAATTAGATATTTCAAGCAAGGGGAGAAAAATTATTTATTTCAGAGTCTGACATTATATGTATAATAATGTAATTCCAGACGTTTATGAAAATGTAATAATAACATAAATTTAAACTCCCAAAATTAGCTTAACTTTGCATTGAACTGACAGCAATAAAAGCACTTCACAGATTATTTTGTTTGACATTTATCCAACCTAGCTAGCAGTGTGGGGTAGATACTATTATCCCCATGTTATGAATGAGGAAACCGTATTTGAAGGAGGTTAAGACATTTGTTGAAAATTACACAGTCATTAAATGAATCAAAGAGCGATTACCCAATCCAACCCCAATCAGCTTAGAGAAAATGCGAAATAAGAAGGCTCAACTCATTTGCCAGCCTTGTATCCTGCGCTTCATTTTCTCCTGTACAGTACGCTAGCAGGCTTGTTGCAAGAAATAAATAATATGAGGAATGTGAACGTGTCAACCCAAATGCCCCCTGCTCAGCGGGCACTCCGTGAGGATCAGCTGCTCGTCTTCCCCCATTCCGCTTACGCGGGCCAGCCAGCACCAGAGATAGTGTTGGAATGAATGCCTCCAGCGCTAGCAGCAGTCCCTGCTGCCTCTGATAAATGATACTGATAAGGCCAGAGAAACTATTTTTAGTGGAATTGGCCACCTGTGCAATGTGAAACTTGTCACTTATCAAACCGCAAAACGGAAAATTGTCGGAAGGTGACAGGATATGCTACAGAACCAAATGTTCCAATTTTCAACACATTTCACAAAGTGTTTTCTTCCTGTGTCTTCATTTCCTTTTGTGAGTCTGTTTTTTTTTCGTGTGTCCTCTGTCAGCCTTGTCCTGGCTGAGACTTCAGAGCCTCTCTGACCTCCTAGTGACAGCGCCATCATTGCTCCCAAGTCTGTGATTAAGACTCGTGATGGCTGCGTGACAAACCTTCCCAGGGGAGGGACGCTCACTTGTTCCAGAGCATTTGTTTTACTTCAGTGAACACACGACTCAGAATGACTTCAAAGCAGACCACTACTTGAGGAATTGACTTTTATTTTTAATGGGAAAAAAGAAAAATGGAAAGAATTCCCCCTGAATCATTAAATCAACAATTTTAATGCAGCATATAAAATTGTGCATGCAGATAAATCAAAGCATTTGCTAAAGATATGGAGCTAATAAAAATCATAAATTTTAAAGGCTACCAATGGCTTTAAGAAGTTTCTAATTAATGGTTGCAAACTCAAATGCCTACAGAAGCCAAATAAGTAGCATGAGTGAAGTTGCCGATGTGACGATCAGAGCCTTTTATGGCTAGTTGCACACACAATACTCGGCCTATCTTTCCCCCTTATTAATAGAAATCTATTTCATTCAAATTGCAAAGAGTAATTTTTCCAGGTAAGATACTCACCTCTCTGACATCCTTGCAACTTCTGGAGGTCATGTGACATGCTCTGGCCAATAAGATAGAAGTAGGAGACTTCAGGTTAGAACTTTTATGAAATTGGTTTTCCAAACAGAGAGGGCAGCTGCAGCAGACACATGACTTTTGCCTCTGTCCCTTACCGTCTGCAACACAGTTCTGATATCTGGAAATGAAGCAGCCATCTTGGGGTCTTGGAGAGAAAAGCCAGACCTCAAAAATGCTGAAGCAGGAACAGACTCAGTACTTACTGTACACAAACACAAGGCAGAGAGGAGGGCCCGATTCCCACAGACCTTTAATTCTAAGGAGTGAGGAATAGAAGTTCTAGGAAGTTTTTTGAAGAAATACAAAGTGAGATGACAGGGTAAACTTTTATATGGGGGTGACACTAAGGAAGGGCGTCTCTGTGATACAAACACATTTGAAGCAGAGAATTCTTAGGATGTAACTGCCAGATTCACAGGGCTAAAGGAATATGGATATATATATATATATATATATACACATATATATACACACACACATATATATACACACACAATTGAATATTGAATAATATGCTATTGGATATTGAATAATTACTATTGAATATACAGAGAACTCTATTAGCCTTAAATGAGTCCTTTTCATATAGAATATAGTCAAATGGACTGTAAAGTGTACAAGTGTAGCAACTATGCCCTAAATACTGACCATCCATCCTGGATAGGTCACGACAAAGCATTGGCAAACTTTTGGGAAATCAATAACTATGTCTTAGTATCTTTTCTATCAAGCATGCTTATTAATTTCTTTTCTATAATTAGTGAATCCTAAACTTATAGAAAAGTTGTACTTCCAGAGGAACATTTTTCTTAACCATTGAAACATAAGTTGTTACCAAGTTTCTTAACCATTTTCTTAACCATTGAAACATAAGTTGTTACCAAGACGTCCAATAATATCTCAATTTTTCACTGTTATTTTCCTAAACAAGAATATGTTTCTACATAAATATATACTACTACCACTTAAACAATCAGAAAATTAGCAACTATATATCATTACCATCTAAATTTTAGACTTCCATTCAGGTTTCCTATGTAGCCCAAAAATATCTAGTTCAGAATCACACAATACTAGTTGACATACATCTCCCTTCAGTTTGGAACAGTTTTTCATTCTTTCCTTGACTTGCACGACCTTGACACTTATGAAGGTTATAGGCCAGTTGTTTTGTTGTCTGTCCTTCAATTGAGGCTTCTCTGATACTTCCTTATGATTCATTCATTTATATTATCTACTCAGTAATATTACACAACTAAGGTTCACACTGTATCCCAGAAATAGTCTTTCCCCACTACTGATCAAATTCAACTTGACCAGTGGAGTAAGGCGATACCTGCCAGGTTTTTCAAATACGAACTTACTTTTTTCTTAACAAATTTCTTAAGAAAAAGGAGCTACACCAATTATATATTTTGAATCACTAAATTTTCCTCCAGAAAATATTTTGGTCTGAAAATTTTGGGAAAAATGTACAAATTCTACTTAGATATTATTGCTGGCTTGTATTTTGCAAAGAGAATATGTTGGTATTCCCATAAAACACTAATTTATGTGGCTAACGAGAATATCAGTGGTACTATATGTTATACACATTACCAGAGTAGTGAAGGGTATTTTGTATTGTATGTCCACATGTCATTCACACCCAGCATTTCAGCATGGAACCATAGAGAGACCTTTATGGCTACAGTGATGATGATGGTGCTAGGGACAAAGGAGGCAGCAAAACTGGTATAAACTTGGGAGTAAAAGTTCTCCAGCTCTCTGGGTCTCTTTATTTTCGGTGTTTCTTCCTTTGGACCCACAAGTATAATGTGAAATGGCTTTAGGAAATAGGGTATGGTTTGGTCACCGTAGGTGTCACATGTTGCTGCCCATGGCAGCTTGCTAAACGACCAGTGTTAGTTACATGGTCTCCATTACAGTGTCCCATGATGATTGCTTTCAGGTTGGGACAAATCAGAAAAGCCCCACTGAAGGCAAATTACAGTTTGTTTAAGTATTTGCCCTAAATAGTACTAACCAGCTCCGTTCACTCATTCACTTTTTTTTTTTTTTTTTTTTTTTTTTT